>NW_009952796.1:337291-356294 GCF_000747805.2 Chaetura pelagica | reverse complement strand
GGCAGCCCCTCTCCTCTCTCCCTCTTCCCTTTCCTTCCCTTTTCTTTCTTTTTTCTTTAATCAAAGCTGCCGGGAGTTTCTTCCTCTGGGCCGTTTATGCCGCTCAGGATCACTTCAAACCCCCTTTCACCACGGGGAAAAAAAACCCAAACAACAAACCAAAAACCAGCAGATGGTGTAGTTTGTTTGGTTGGGCTTTTTTTTTGTTTTTTTTTTTTTTGTTGTGTTGTTGTTTGGTCGGATTTTGTTTTGGTTTTGGGGTTTTTTGTAAAAAAAAAAAAAAAGCTTTTTTTTTTTTTTTGTTGTGTTGTTGTTTGGTCGGATTTTGTTTTGGTTTTGGGGTTTTTTGTAAAAAAAAAAAAAAAGCTTTTTTTTTTTTTTTGTTGTGTTGTTGTTTGGTCGGATTTTGTTTTGGTTTTGGGGTTTTTTGTAAAAAAAAAAAAAAAGCTTTTTTTTTTTTTTTGTTGTGTTGTTGTTTGGTCGGATTTTGTTTTGGTTTTGGGGTTTTTTGTAAAAAAAAAAAAAAAGCTTTTATGAAAACACAACAGCACATGATTTCCTTACTGTTTCAGGGAAACCCAGTGTTTATAGGAGAGAGGGAAATACGGTGGTGGCTGTAGTGAAGGGGGTTTTGTTTAGTTCTTTTTTTTTTTTCTTCTTCTTCTTTTTCCCCCCCCCCTTTGCTTCCTGGTTTGTTAAAAGACAGAAATTGCCTTCAAACAGCCCCCAAAGTGGCTAGAAAACAAGATGTGTCAAAGAACCATTTACCCAGGGGAGACGCAGAAGGCTTAGAGATATGCACAGTGTTACCCAGCTTGATAATATTCCATATAAAATACGTACAAGCTTGTTATTAAGACAGTCTTCAAGTCTCTGTCCTAAGCATGGGAAGATCAGGACGTTTCAAGCTCGAGGATATTCTGACTAAACCAATATAAAGTGTAGACCTGAATATATAAAATGTACACCCTGGTCAAGTGCTCCGACTGGTTATTTTAATAATGTTCAATGTGGCTGTATTTTTATAATCAGTAAAATGTCTCAAGAGGTATATTTTGTGGTGTAATAATTGCTTGGAGCATTTTACTGAGGATATAGATTTCTCACACTAGTTTGAAAGTCCCTCTGTATCTCCCCTCTGTGTACGTGTGGGTTGCCTGGGTGTGTATATATATATATATATATGTACATAAATAAAGTAGTAATATATATATATATGTACATAAAGAAGTAGTAATCTTAGCTTTTCTAGTGTTCCAGTGCTGCCATGATCAACTTTGCAAGTTTAACGCTCCCAGTTTACTTTTAACTGTCTGCTTTTGAACAAAATAAATACATAAACATTTTCTGGTGGGGAAGGGAGGGAGTCAGGAGGAGTGACGTCGGCTTTCCTCCTGTGGAAGGTGCAGTTGATCCCTGTTCTCCTCAGTGACGTGCACATTGCAGAGGGCAGGAGGGAGCTCCTCTGACCTACCTGGCAGCCCTGCCTTTACAGCTCATGCGAGCTGCAGGCTTTTCTTTTTCACTCACCTAGAGATAAATCATGCTCAGCTCTTTCAAAGCATGTTTATTGCCGTGTCTTTATTAATCTAGGTAAATCAATGTCAAGTATAATGCCAGGAAAAAACTTTGCTCTTTGGAGGGTCTAGAGCAAGCTTTATATTTCAGCTCGGTGCAGCCTGTGAGGTTCTTTTTACTTCAGAGGCATAGCTTCATAATTTATGCCATGCTCAAGAACAGCTGGCATCGTTTTTCTCAAGCTTAGAAGAAAAAAAAAATTCCCTCTCAAGCAGAGGCCAAATGTGGAAAATTTCTTCCCAACAGATAATTGGTTGGAAAGTTCTCAGCATGAAGTTATGGTGGAAACGTGTTAGCAACATCAGTTTTAGTGGCTAGGACCAGGTGCCTGCTGTAATTCTGACAGAGATTTAGCAACTGTCCGTTCCTATTTAGCTAGCTGTACCAGAAGTGGGAATTTATTTCTTTTCAGCTATGCAGAGCAATCTCACAGTGCAATGAAGGGGGGAAAAAGCAGCTCCCTTGTTCCAACGTGGGTAGAAGTACCTTGGAAATCCAAGCGTTGTTATCATCCTGTTGTTTAAAGGTCACTCACATCTACTCAAAAATCACAACACTTCGCCAAGTAGGGAGATGAATATTTTATTTTGAAATTGCACTACCTTACACGAAACTAAACCAAGATATTTGTTTGCTATACAATACTGCTTCAGCACTGCTGGTAGCATTGTTGCCCATGAGCTACACTCGGGTACTAAAAACTGTCAGCCAACCAGTTGTGTTCATTCCTGAACTACTCCTGAAGTGAGCCAGCTCCTCCCTGCAAAGCAAACAGAGAGACCGTTTCTGTGTGCATTTAAGATTAGGCCATTGGAAACATGTCCTGGCTTGAAATTCTTCAGTGAAAAAAAGAAAATGAAACCACAGTGAAAAATAACCCAGTTCCACGATGTAACATAGTGTTTTAAAGCTAACTCGATTGCACTAGAGATGTAGGACCACACTTCAGGAAAATAAATAAATAAGTAAATACATGAGTAAGACTATGAGGAAGTTAAACTAAAACACAGTATAGCCACCAGATATTCTGATGTTCTGTGCCAGTTTCTTTTTCCATCTCATAAAATATCTTTTCATTCGCCTGCCTCTGAACATTTATTGGTCCTTTTCCATTTAATTTCTCTCTTTTCTCACAAACCTCAGGGCACAGTTCACCTGAAACAGCACTCATTTCAGAGAGGTGACATTCATATTCATTATTTCTGCTTTCCCTGAAGCCAGGTATAGCAGCTCATCACCAGAAGACTGACATGCATTGAGTCTTTCTTTCCCTGCAGAGATACAAGGCTGAATACCACCCTGCAGTGTGGTCCTTGCAGTTCTCTGTAAGTCTCTGGTGTAAAGAATTATTTCTTTTTCCTTTTTCTGACCAAATCCTGCCTCCCCACCCATTGATGCTACTTCATATGCTGTGGATATTTGATTAAAACTAAAATATGGCTGTTTCCTTGCTAAATAGAGCTATAGACAACATTACACAGAGTAACAAGACTCACATACAGCAAAAGTTTTCTGCAGTTTCCTGTTTTAACATCTCTGCAACTGTAGGAAGTTGGTCAGAGTAACAGAATTAAAAACCTCATGTCCCATCTAGACCCTGTGTTGGTTTATGGTCATGCAGTTCCATTAAAGCTGTTTGGTCTGGTGAAAACAGTGTGAAATGTAAATACATAAAATGTGTAGTGCCATCTTGAGTAAAACTTGTCTCTTTGTGTGCTTTGTGTCTTAAACTATATTCGGTTTTGAAACTATTGTAACCCTCGTGGGTCCAATTTTAATCTGCATGGCACATATATGAGAAAGAGGTTTCCAGAACTCAGAGTTATCATGTAAAATCAGCATAAAATCAGGTTTTTTTGACGCTGCACAAAAAAGTATTCTCTGTTTCTGAGATGGGAGTTAACCTTCACCATGATTTTTGCTTTGTGATACACTTAAGTCGGAATCTATATGGTGTTCCACAACATTCCCATGTTCTGCAAAACACACACTAGTTTTGAGACAATTTTCCCATCTGAATAAGCTGACACCAAAGTTGAAACTTGAGACTATTTTTCCCAAGGTTTTGACTGCCACTGGTTGAACCATGGGAGCAATCTGCAGTAGAAGTAGCATCTGCCATCCCTATCCAGCTCAGATCTCTTCAGCTGCTGTCTGGAGATCCCTTGGGTACCTGTGGGCTACTTCCAAGAGTTTCTCAAAAAAAATGACTAAAGAAACTGCCAAAGCCTACAGCAGCAAGGATCAAATCCACTCTGGAAGGTCTGGATCTCTACAGGGCTAAGAGTTCCAAAAATTGAAGGGAGTTAAAACCACAGAGTTAAAGGACAGACCCTCATAGAGGACATATGGCTACTGTCTCATATTCCATACCACTCAAGTGGTATTTCCTCGTGGAGGAGAAAAAGTGGACTATTTAAACCTCTTTTTAACACTGAAGACAAAATTAACTTGCTCTTTTCTTTTCTTTTCTTTTCTTTTCTGTTTGTTGTCATTGCTATCTGGTAATCCCTCCAAATCCAGTTATTCTCTTTTTGTTATCTCCTTTTTGGATGCTTCCATTTCCTACTCTTTTGCTTTGTTTCAGTAGCAGCCCCCTTTCCCATCTCCTTAAAACAGCAGCTTCTCCTTTTCTTCTGCCACTTCTCTGTTTCTCCTCCTCTCACTTCTCCTTTTTTCCCTCCTTGTATCCCTGAAATCTGTCAACCCTCTTTCTGTTCCCTTTTTCCAGCAATTTTTCTTCCATAGTTTCTTCTGCTTCTGCCCTGACAGCTTCCTAAGTTTAAATGAGTAATTTTAATTTTCTCTTTCACTTTCTGTCATTTTACTTTTTGTTTCTCTGCTAATAATGTGGAGACACTGGTAACAAAATTACCAAGGTGTGCATCAAGACATACGTTTCAGATTCCGGTGTCCAAAACTACCATGAACTTCAATGGAACTTTATGAAATGAAATGTTCCACAAGATTGTCAGTCACTATTGTCTGCAATGCTGTGGAAGTGCAGAGAAAGGGGTGACAAGTTATACACACATCCCTTCTATCCAGCTGAGAGGCAGCTGTGACACTGGCCCAGTGGAGTAAATCTTTAGTTCCTTCTTGCTAAAGCCTTTCAAGTTGTTTTTTTATTTTATCAGATGGACTTTGTGCACTGGCATAGGAGCTGGCTAAGCACAATAATTACAACTTCTGATCTCTTCAGATTGTGACCAACAAGGAAAAGAGATGCCACATATAAAATAATCACATCCTAAATGAGACTGAATAAAGCAAACTCACTGGTTCCAGTGAACAAGAAAAAATATAGGACAGATATATTAATTGCTCTCCAGGCAGGTGTAAATTATATCACCTTTATGGTGCCTTTATAGTCCCATCCACTTAATGGCAAGAAAAGCTCTGTCTTCACAGATCCTCCCCTTCATCTCTTCCTCCCCACCCTTTCCACCTTGTCCAAGCATGCCATTTTGTCTGAGTGCAGCGAGAGATTAATACCAAACTTCATCAATGGCTTTATGTGTAAAGAAATGATCACCAATTAAAGTAAGTACTATGACCTGATCCAACTACTATTGAAGTCAACGGGAAGATTCCCATTGACTTCAACAGGAGATAAATTTAGCCCCAGGGACTAGGAAAAATCAGCATTTAGTCTCCTCTCTAAATTACTGGAAAGACATGCTTAGAAATTATTTGCTGAAGGTATATGTTTGCCTTAGATGGACTAATGTAGTTATGCTTTGTAGTCCAAGTAAACACTGAGGGTGAGAGGAAGAGAGTGAGAGAATATGTGCATTTTTACTGTGCTAAGTTACAAGTATTTTGGATACATTAAGGAATCATCATGCTGTTACACACAAGTATGCACACTTAAACACACATATGCCCCCCTGTAAAAATTACCTGTTCCCACTGATTGCCCATGCATGTATAAGGAATGCTCTGGAACTTGGTATCATTAATGATACTTTTAACAGCTCTTCCCATCTGCCTGGTAAATTTGTAAATTATAATTTGCCATAATAATTACAAATGCATATTTCCAATTATTAAGCATTGATTTCTACATAAATACCATTTCAAATAACAACAGTGTATGACACATTTGCAATCTACAGAAGATTCAAAACCAAGGCTGCCACTGCAGCTTTGACTCTGCTTATCGTTTGTCCTCTCACCTACTTCGTATGTGCCTTGTCATGAAATAAATGCATGAATGATCTTAACTTGCAGCCTCTTAACTTTCCCAGTCTATTATTTTGGCTTTAACTGTACAGTAACTTGCCCAGATAATAAGAACAAAGTGTAAGTAAAATGAAAAAAACCCAAAACAATAAATAAAACCAATAGGGCTGCGTGCAGTTTTAAAATTAGACTAGCATAGTTGCAGCCACAGAGGCATTATCTTAACCCAAACCCCACTAGTCTGTGGGCACAAAGGACTGCTGACAACACCACCTCAGCAAGGGGGGAAGATGCAGGGTGTCACTGCACCCCCTTGGGGTCCCCAAGTGACATTAGTACCCACTCTGTGTCCATCTTCTGTCCAGTGACTCTTTGAAGCAAAATGCTTACACAGAGAGAAAACCAGACTGCATGATGCCCCTTGTCCAGGGGCATGTCCTCACCATAAGGCTCTAAAATCAGGAACCATCTGGTTTATTGGCTCATAACTTCATGATAGGACACCTTGAGTGGGAGACGTCAAGAGTAAGATTCCCCAAAAAGCATGCCTGATCAGATTGTGGTTAGATCATTTCTCCTCAGGAAAAGGAAAGATGAGTTTCATCCCTCTCAGCCCGAGGTGAGAAACCAGTTCAAGTCTTTCCATCCAGACACTGATGTAGTGTTATTAAAAGACCAACTCAATCCCTGAGAGATATTTTGCATAGTCTGAGTTTAGAAGGGAAGTTTGGGGTCATGAATGCCCCAATCACAGTGATGCTTAACTCTGAGCTGCAAGTTAGATGGTAAGTGGGAGGGGTCAGATATTAATTGTCACTATGCCCAGCTTCCTTCTGTGGAACTGGACTTTAGTCCTTCTCTACTGGAAATAATTACTAACGAGGCAGATGAGGACAGTGTTGCTCACTGGACTAGGAGTCAGGAAAAGAGAGGGCTCCTTATCTAGTTTCTTTGTGATATCAGATAATCATAGAATGGTTAAGGTTGGAAGGCACCTTGAACATCATCAGGTTCCAGCCCCCTGCTATGGGCAGGGACACCTCACACTAGACCAGGCTGCACAAGCCTCATCCAGCCTGGCCATAAACAACTCCAGGGAGGGGGCTTCCTGGGTAACCCATTCCAGCACTTTACTACCCTCATGGTGAAGAATTTCTTCCTGATGTCTAACCTAAATCTCCCCTCTTTCAGTTTAAAACCATTACCCCTTGTCCTATCACTGTGCTCTCTGGTGAAAAGCCCCTCCCCAGCTTTCCTGTAGCCCCTTCAGTTACTGGAAGGTGCTCTGAGGTCTCCCTAGAGCCTTCTGCTCTCCAGACCTGGAGACTTGATGGTCTTCTTTTGGTTCTATTTCCCAGCCTGTTGAAATGAGTGAAATAGCTGAGAATCCCAAATGGATATAACGGATTAGGCTGCTGTATTTTACTTTTATGTCTAATTTTAATTAGCACTGTAATGGGCCATCAGATCTGGGCCTTTTATTACTGGATGCTCCCTAGATGCATTATTGTCTATTCTCACTATTCTATGTGTGTGTCACAGTAGTATTTAGCAGCTCCAGTAAGGATTCTGGGTGTGGTTTTCTTATATGCCAGATTTTTATCCTGAGCTCTAGAAAGAATTACAATCTTTCAACTGTCAAATAGAAGTCCAGATTCAGCACAGCAATTAAATACATGGCTGAATATGTCCTGCCCAAAAACACTGCTTAACTTAGGACTTGCTATTTAATGACGAGCTAAAATAGCCTTTGTAAATATTTTAGATTATTCCTGTGGGATTGTATTTCTTCTAACACATTTGAGATGAGAGCTCCTGACAAGATATAATATTGTGGTCTTTTGTCAAGGCCCTTAATTTGGCAGTTTTCTTATATGTTTGGGCTGATCAATGAATTCATTATAGGCCTTTGAAGTGCAGTAATTACTGTTGTTTTTCTAAAACAACAAAGGTTTAGAATTTGAGTAGATGCAGACTTATTAAAATAAAAAAACCCCCCACAAACTAAGAACTTTAATGAGACATGGAGCACAAAAGTGAAGTTTGACATAAAGAACAAGAGGAGAGTGTTTTATCCACCTGTTACAATAAAGCCTGCATTATTAATGGACTTTAGAGGAGTGCCTAAGTAGTAAAAAAGAAGTTACATTACAGCTTGTAACTATCTCTAAAGTAATTTTTCTTTTTATTAGCCTTTTTCACTCTCATTCTAATATGTTTGGGATTTATCAAATCATTTAAGCCTACTTTTCCAGAAAGTTATTTAAAAGTAAACATTTCCTGCAGTGATCTAGGAATGCACAGGAATAATACCTGGCTGTTTGCATGCACCAGATGCCCAGATGAACTCCCCTACATTTGAGGCCAGAGGCTTTGCCAGCTGAGGCATTGTTGGAAGCCTTCCCCTCTGAAACGAGCCTCCCTGCAGCAGCAGGAACAGCTAATGTGTGTTGTGTATAAGCAGTGATGACTGGTAAGAAAAGCATTTTCTGGGAGTTTGACAATCAGTTGGCAGAGCTTTCATCCCTGTGTCTGTGCTCAGCTTGTCCTTTACTGACAGGAAAAGCCTTTCCCATCAGGCATCATACCATCATACTTCATGAAACTGTGAAATATAAAGAAGAAAAAAGGGTCAACTCTGCTTTTCTAGTAAAAATTATACTACAAATGCAACAAATAAGAAATAGCAGCAAAAGTAGAAATAGATCTAGACCCTAGGTCTTGCAGAGACCAGAACTAGGAGGTAGAAGAGCTAATACATATAAAGAGATTTTGCAGAGTAAAGAAAAAGAGGGGAGAAACAAGAACCTTCAGGGCAGCTGCAGGACAAAAAACAAAACAAAACAAAACAACCAAACAACAAAAAAAACCACAAAAAACCAAAACAACCAAACAACAACAACAACAAAAACCACAAAAAAACCCTTGTTGGTTGGTTTTGATGAGTTTTGCATTAATTGTTATTTGTTATTAATGGATAAAACAGATAAAATTGTCCCACATTCTACAGAACCATCTCAGGCTCCTTACAGCATATAAGCAAATGTAAGAATGAGGCAGACTTAGAAATATGATGGAGTTGTTAAACTAACCTAAAGAAACATGATTAAGTGCATTATTTTCTAAGTTATTAGTCTTTTAATCTAGGAAGTCTATAACTTATAATGTCCCTATATTTTTGTCACTGTTTCCTGAGACTATTCAAGTCATAATTTGCACGAGCATGTGTAAGAAGATCTTGCTTATGCTATGGCTTCAAAGATCAGGAAAATGACAGAAAATCCTGCTGACCACAGGGGACCAGGGAGGTGAAGCAGAATATTGGTTAGTTCATACGAGGGCATTTTGGTTGGGTTTTTTTTTGAGACAGAAAGCTGTCCTGTGAAAGCAATCTCTTAACAGGTACAGGTGGAGCTAGGCATTTTCTTACTGTCAGGACTTACCAAGACATTTAAGAACCAATGTGGGAGTTTCTCCTCAGATACTACTCCTGCCAAGTTCAGTGCAAGGTCAGCCCCAATTAATTTTGCAGGGCTGTACCCAGAATGAGAAAAGACTGCTTCTCCAGAATTGCTGATTAGCATTTCAAGAGTCTGCTTGCTTTTTGCAGATAAATATTGAAGGATTTTTAAGGATACTTCTCACGTGAACACACACACAACTTTAAAACTGTAAGACCCTAGTTAACTGAAGATACTATTCTCCCTTTATGTACAGAAAAGGGACTGTGATAGGCAATCAGCCATCAGTCAATGTGAGAGAGAGATACAAAAATAAAATACTCCCGTAAAGAGTGGTTAGGAGTATTCAGCAGATTTCACTGTGACTTCATGCTGTTCTGTACAGGAATTCAATACTGTATTGCTCCATACTAAGGGAGGGATTTACCATTTTTAAGGGCTCAGTTTCCCATAAATAGAAAACATAGTTCAAGTCTATTTAAATTTATCATTTTTTCCCAGAACTGAAAGCTGATCAAAGTAAAATGTGCTATCCCATTTTAAAGAGATAGATGTCTGTCATGTTCTGGAGGGGAAGGTAATTTAATGGTTAATGCAGTGTTCCTTGCCTTGCATGAGCCAAGACATTGTTCCACATTGTATCAGGAAAAAATGTGACATGTTTTGCCCCTGTGTTGTGGCACAGGTATCAGGCACCCCCAGCCCAGCCTGGCACTCCATTATGAAATTACAGCTGTACCCAGCATTTCAGAAAGGAGTTTAGCTCGAGTTGGGATTGCAGAATCACTCCTACAACTTGTTTGCAAACCATGAATCAGTCTCAACATTATGCTTCCTGGCTGTAGTGAGGCTGCCTCTCTTAGTACCATTTATACACGACTGCACTTTAATCAGTCAGATAAATCATTAGCTGCATGGTTGGAGCAGAAACTACCGATCTGACAAAGTACCCAAAACAAGCCATGAACTCTCCCCAGATATAAATTGTCGTAAGTGTTTTCATTTCATCACCCAAGGATCTGGCTTAGGGTGGTTTAGCTTGATACATTTTTGTTGATGAATTATTTGTGTCCAAAGCATCTGTATGAAACAGTGAGAGTATCTAACCTAACTTAAAAAACTTATCTAACCACACTTAAATTCGGCTTAGTCACTTAAAAAATTTTAAAAGTGATTTGTGCCTCATGCAAAAGTGCAGGTTTAGGCTCCAAAGCATTCTCAACAATTTCCTGACCGGTCTCTTGTACTCAGGCTATAAATCAGTCACGTGTTAGGCTGAGAGTGCTTGCACTGGAAAAAAAGTTCTCGTGGCAAATGCTATGCTCACAGTGTTTTCTTTTTCAGTGTATGGTGGTTAAACAGATACTCGAGTTGTTTGGTTTCAATTTACAGTTATTACAGAGCACTCTAAAATTTATTTTAATTAATTTTTCCATGAATGCTTTGTATCCTTAAAATATCTATGCAGTTGTCTAAGCATTTGTAGGTTTCATCACCAACTTGAATGCATATGTTTGCATATTTTTCCTGTTTTAAAATGCCCATATTTTGTACGGATTTTTATGAGAGGTGTTGTAAAAGCAGCATTCCTGGTGACAGCCTGGCTCCTTGGGAGGTCTCCAGCACACTCAGGCTGCTTCTCACCCATCATGGGTGTTCCTATCACAGGATATTGGTAGGACAGTGCTATGGGCCTCCTCTCCAGACTTGTTCCCGTAAACTGTGTAACAGGGGAACTTCAGCATCCTTTGGCTTCCTAACACAATTGGTTAATTGAATCTTAATTATTTGTGAATGTGCCTGCTCCAAATGGACTGCTTACAAAACCTGGGAGGGTTACAATAATCCTTCTTCTAGTACCCTAGTCTAAGCCCTGTCCTTGTCCCCCACAGCATCTGCTGCGTATCTACCAGAGCTCGCCAGTAGGGTTATTGGGTGAAATTTAGTGGCCACAGAAGATGAGATTAAATGAGCTAGCAGTCATCAACTATTATCATCATGGTGACTGTTAGCACCATGACTGCCTACCAGCATAGTCATCACTTATTTTCCAAGTACCCCCTTTGGCTGGAACAAGAGTCTTTGCCCTCAACTCTTGATCTCAGTTCATTTTGGTCCCAATTCTCCTTTCACTTCCCTGTGTGACTTCACAGACTCCAGTTCATTGGCACTAACAAAAAGAGAGTTGAGCTTTGAGTCCAAGTTTCCAGAGACCTTTGGGCTAACATCCATTTAAAATTATGTGATAAGCCACCTAAACATCTTGCAAGGTAGGAGGGGTAGAGTGTTCTCTCATGTCTATCCTTCCTTCTACTATGGCATGGATTATTTTAGATTTTGCATGTATACCTTATTCTCACTGCAGTCTGTGAGGCCACATTTCCATTGATGTAAGCATTAAACCAGTGGCAGGGTTAGAGCAGGCCCTAATTATATTACAGTTTAATAGGGAAACAGACTGTCAAGTGGGAAGTCAGCAACATATTTTTGGTGCACATCTCAAAGTTCACCCAGTACGCATCCTTTCCTTTTACTGGAATATTTATAATTTGTTTGTTTTAAACTGGAAATATCCTTTCTGTGAGTTTCCCCTCAAAGATGTTTGGGACAGTGTGCAGAACCTCAAATGCAGCCAGCAGCCACAAAAGAATCTAGATCTTTCTCCTTTCCTAACCCTCCTGTAATGGATTAGGATGGCAACTTCTAAGTGGACAAGCTGTAGTAACCTAAAGCAAGCAAACCTCCTCTACAGAAAGTCCTCCACCAGAGCTACACATATCCTGGCACCCAGATCCTCTCTGTGCTACAGCCAGCAACCTTCTTGTTCCTATACACCTCAAAGTTTAATTTCGGCATAGGTGCTTAAACACATCTGCTACCCAGCCAGGGCCCTTACTCAGGACTATGTCGAGTAGGTTCCTGATACTAAATCTTACCCTAGATCCTCCAAGCTCTGTGTTTTCTGATCATGCCTCTCCTATGCAGCAGGAGTGAGCACTGCACAAGGTGGTCATCCCTTTCTTTCAAGAACTGGATACCTTTTAGGGCACTTGTTTCAAAGAATTAAGAATGGGGCTCTCCATTTCTGCTCTAAAAAAATGCTTGTGTAAAATCTTCAAGCAGGTTTGGGAGCAAGGACCAGAAATGAAGTCTCCTCCAGAGCCAGCTGGTTTCTCTATTGTATGCACGGCTTCAGCAAGGAGCATAGAGGGTGCTGCTCTCCTCATCTGATAGCTTAGGTTATGTCCCAGATCAAAAGAAAGAGAAGATTAATCCCTGCTAGAAAACAAGTGGAACTTGAACCTGGCTATTACATATCCTTATTGAATGCTTAAAGGAAGAAGCACCACCTCATCCTTCCACCAGCACTTGTAAGAAAGGAGTGATGCCTTGCTGAACTGAAAATGAGAGGCCAAAGCACAGGCAGGCATCCCAGGTTTGTGCCTCTCGAAAGGACAGAGGTGACTCCCTACAGCTCCTGTCTCCCGGTGGGAAGGCTGAGCTGCTCCCTGCACACCTTGGTGGCTGTTTTGGGAGCCATTTCAAGGGGCTGAAGTCTTCCAGCTGAGGATTAAGACACGTAAGACAGAAGACCTAGAAGTCAGGTATTGCATATTTTGGACAGCTGAGTTTTTATGGGAACTCTGTTGACTTATGAGCCTCTTCAATAAGCTTACATCTTACAGTAAGGACAGCAATTATTAACAAGGCAGAGAAACCACTTTGTTTTCTCCTGTGATGATTCAAGTGCACCACCACCAGCTTTTTTAGAAAGCAGTGGGAAATGTTTAGACTGGAGAAAGTCTCAGCACCTCCATAACCATCTCATTTGAACTTGTAATTTGACAGAACTATCTCCTGAACATTTTTATGAGTGATTTATCTAATTTCAGTGCATCTTGTATACAAAAAGCATATTTCCATCCCAAAGTAAAATACTGTTTAGATTTTTTTTTTTCTGAAAAAATCAAACTTGTGTTGCTAGAAAACAAAATGTGTACATTTTTTTTTAAGTTCATCTCTTCTTTGAAACACGCCGTCTTATTTTAAAATAACCATATTCATCCTAGCTGAGCCTTAAGATGCTTAAGTGAGATTTTCTGATTTCTACTAGAAAGTACAGCCACTCGGGCAGGTAATCACAACACTGGAATGCTTAGTTTTTTTAAGTTTGATATAAACTGATTTTATACGAGATTTTGCCTATCAAACAACAGCAAGTCTCTTAACATAAAAACCACTGCAATTTTATTGTGTGAATGAACAGTTACAAGTTTGGTTGGGTTTTGTTACTCTAAACAAGTGAAAGAATTTAGAAATCCTGACCTCGAACACTGTTTAATTTTAATTATGCATGTAATCCCAGTGAGACCAGTAGTACTCATAGGTTTAATTTTAAGCAAATACATAGCAGTTAGCAGGACTGGGCTTTAATATAGCACAAAATCTAATGTCTAGTTGTTCAGTGTTAAAAATTTCACTGTTAAATTCAAATGACTTCTAAGAGAAGTCATCATATTACAAAAAATAAATAAATCTGTATCTAAAAAGTGTTTTAACTTATATGTTACAATAACATTTCTAAATACATGTATTACAATATATATATAATATGTCTAAAAAGTACCCAGAGTCATATAGGGGAACTGAGACACAACCTTGTGGAAGAAACTCTTAGAGAGAGGGCTACTGAGGGAGGAAACATTCTGGAAACTCTTGTTTTCTGGCAGCATGTCCCCTGGTGCAGTAGCTTCCCTTCACACAGCTGAACAAAGTCTCAGCTTCAGTATTTGTTAACTTAGGTGAGTTTCCTGCACAGCAAATCTCTCAGTGGAGGCATCTAACCTCCTGCACTGCCAAGTGGGGAAAAGCCAGGAGTCTTCCTGACCAGCTCTTCTCTTTCCAGCCCACAGACACAAAAAGGCTGGTCACCCCAGGCTGAAGCTGCATGTCTGCCAGTCACAGCCCCTAATCATGGGCTGGGGAGCCATCGCCAGCCCAAACAACATTATTTGCTCTTCATCTGAAGGTTTCCCTGGGTATTTCCTAATAGAGCTCCTGTTCCTGGCAGGTCTGCTCTCCTTTCACCATGGTAGTGGCCTGACATGAACATCCTGGCTCCCAAATCCCTTGGCAGCTGTGGAGAAGGTTGCTTTTGGTCTCCTGGCTGCCCTGTGGTGGGATATGGTGCAGCCCGTGCCATCCTGTCCAGAATGAGAGAAGACAATGCCATGGGGGCCCCATCCAGGTAAGAAATGGGATGAAATTATTTCCATCATTGTCACCATGGGTATGAACTCCTAATTCTGTTTTCTGTCGCTACTTCAGAGTAACACATTATTGAGAGCTATTTTTATTATAGAAAATACTGGGGCTTGTTGCAAGATCTAAATAGTCTGAAAACTCCAAAAGTTAGTATCAGTTAATTTTTCCTCTAATTTGGCAAATAAGCTGAATCTTGATGGATCTGATTATTTGCTCTCTAAAACTGTAATGACTTTTTATACTGCATAATTGCCTGTGAACATTTTGTTTTGGGAGCTCAGCTTGAAAAACAAGCTAATAACAACAAAACCCAACCAACCAGTAAGGGCAAGCAGTACTCACAAGATTTTATCAGTTACTTCCAGCAAACGCCCCTCGGTGCCTATTTCACTCTGCTATTTTAAGTTAATTTGCAAAGCTTCAGCAAGGAACAAAGGTTAAATACTTGGAATTTACACAGGTTGTATGTAACAGCAGAATGCTAAATAAATGTTACAAATAAATGGTAGTTCCTCCAAGAAGGAAAAAGGCAGGAGGGGGAAGACACCGGCTGCAGCTGCCTTGAAAATTATCATAAGAAGAAAATTACTCTGGGGCCAAGTGGGAAAGCAGGAGGTGGAAATGCAGAGCACTGCAGAAGTACTGCTTTCAAGACCACCTCATTAGGGGACTCCAGGTAGGTTTGGAGATGAGCAGAACTATTTTACAAACATCTTCTCCTTTGTGTTACTAGTATCAGAAGTAACACAATATACACCTGTAGTACAGGAACCTGCTCTGGTAATGCTAGAGTACATTGAAGCAACATGAGCTGTGGATTGAGTTTTGGTAGTTAGAGATATTGGTAACTAAAAGCAGTGAAAATAGATGTAAACCCAGTGGCACAGCATGCTATGGAGCTGGATATTTGTAGTCCTAAAACTACAGTCCTGGATGAGTTCATAGCAAATCAGATTAAGTTTAAGACTGTTAAATTCTGCTATGGGAATTTGCTTCTGTTGATGGGGCTTGGGTTGTTCTCTTTATGTTGGGTTTGGGTTCTGCTGGGTGGTTTCAGCACCATGTTAAATACATTCATGCTGGTCATTGTAGTAGCAGTTGCCATCCAAAGCCATCTCTGCACTGCAAGTACATTACATCTCCTAGTAAGAGGTGGGAAGACCATGGGAAACAGATCTAGAGTTTGCCCGTGGTCATGTAGCAGAGAAAACAGAAAACCTCCAAGCCCTGGCTTTCCTGGCAAACGAGGAGTGCTGTGAACGTGAGGTACCATGCCTTTCCTCCTCCAGCCTTCCTCAGCCACAAACAACTTTTTTCTACAAGTTCTGGTCCTCATCCAGCTCTGAGAGTCAGTGACGATAATTCGAGCATGCCAAGTGTCTGGCCTCAGCAGATTTTCTCGTGAAATGAAGAACGGGGTGTGACGTGCCATTTTTTTTTTTTTCTGCATTCTCTGAATATGTCTCCTGGAAAACATGCTTTCTGCTAACAGTTCTGCTATCAGCACATATTTTCTGCATTTGACCTTCTTTCCTACTTGTCTTACTGTGGTATTTATAGGAAAATTAAGTCGTTATTTTCAGTTCTAGTACTCTAGCAAATTGTAGTTACTTTGTGTTGGTATTTCAAAATTGGATTTCTACATTCATGGGCTAATTCTAGGAGAAACTGAGTGTCCTCAGCTCTTATGAAAGCAGTGATGTCCTGGGTGCTCAGCACATCACTGAAAATGGCCTCATTGGATGGATATCAAGCCAAAGTCAAAGTTGACAAATTTGTAAACAGAAAGTGCCCCATTTTCATTCAAAAGCTACTTGTAAAGAAAAAAGCCAGAAAAATCAACCAGTTTCTTAAAACTACTTTGAAAAATCCTGAGAAGTCAGTAATTTCTAAAAGTTTGGGCAAACACTTCAAACAAGTCACCATCACTAAGATTTTTACTTTTTTTTTAATGGCTTATACATTTTGTAGTTACCTTTTCTGCTATTTATTCAGAACACATTAACTCTTAATTCTTCTCTGTGCCATTATCACTAGCTTGCAGATAGATACTTTCATTACAAGGAAAAGAAACCTCATAGTGGTAACAGCACTCGATTTGGTCTTATCATTTTTCTTCTTTCGTGTTATCACATACCCACGTTTCAAAATATTTGTGAGATGACCTGGTATTTTTGTTGTTGTTTCATTTTGATCTTGTTTTCCTGGCTGAGAGGATGTGTGTCACTGGTGTTTTGGAACGAACTCCGGTAAATACAGTCGCTCCTTGAAAAGATCACTGCTCTCATTTCAGCACGACTTTGCCATAAATATGCAAGTGGGAAGAAAACTATGAAGATTTCTTGTGCCTACTACCCACGGGCTCAGTCTTCTCCCAGTTATGGCACAGTGCTGCTTCTGGATCCTTCCTCGCAGAGCACACGACCTACCTCATAGCCCTACGCGACACCGAGTGCCAAAGAAGGGTAATTGTATTACAAGACTTTTTAATTCCCCCAACTTACTTCAGCTGTTATCAGCAGCTGGTTACTTCAGCTAGCTGATATGCCTCGGTGTCTTGTAAACATTCGCTCTAGTATTGTGCATTACTCATAGTTGGAAAATCACTTTGACTCCTCTAACATAATTATGTTAATGTCAAATGAGTCACGGGGAAACAGAAAACTTGTATCAGCGCTGCACCTTAGTGCCAGTTTCTGAATGCTCCTGCTGGCACAACAGAAGCAGGTTAGGGAATCTAGGGGGAAAAACAACTTTCATTAAATGAGTGATGTGAAATTATGATAATGACTCAGAAGGAAGCTTATGTGACAATCGAATTCAGATTCACCAAAACATAAAATTGGTAAGAGAATAGCCTGCCTCATTATTTGTAAGAGAGAGAATGAAAAATACTGAATTTTTAAAGAATTACTTCCTCAGGAAAACTTCACAGATCTCCTTTGCACAGAACCAGCTTTTGACATGATTTAGTTCCAGTAGCAAAAAGTGATTTATTTAAAATTGACATCTTAATTAGAGTACATTTCAGAGTCAGTAATTTCCAATGTTTTATTAATTCTACCTCTTTCTTGGTTTAGTTAATTCAAGAGATCATTTAGAAGAAAACAAACAAACAAACTAAACCTTTTAGCTCACTTCTGGACCTTAATGCACAAAGCTGGGAGCTCTTCAACAAGCTAAAATTTCCTGTAACACACCTTGCCCTGACTAAGAGCAGCCAAAGGAACAGTACGAGCAGAATTCATTCCAGAGTTAAAAGATACAAGGATACACATCTGTGACACACTGGCTATCTCAGGGCTAAGCTGCAGCACTTTATTTTTCCTGCAGTACACAGAGACGAGTTAACTCTGGTATTTGCCTACCAGAATTTTACATGCTCAAACATATATGAATATCCCCATGTGCCAGCCTGATGAATAAGATATAACATCTGAATGTAAACAGAGCCTACTTTTTTTTTTTCAGATGGTTGAAACCTCATTTTCAGAACAGAAGAGTTTTAGTACTCTGACAAATCTCACTGTGCTACTCAATAAAAAGGTAAAAAGCTGAAATGAAAATCACAACCAGATAGTTTAAAGGTCAGAAAAAAGAATCCCTCAGAGCACCATCTCCAAAATATTTGTTGATAAGTAACTGTATTTACATTAATTTGAGAAACTTAGGAGAGAAGACTTACATTTCTCTTGGAGCTACATCTCTCTGAGCATTTCTCCTTCCATCTGCTGACTTCTCATCTCATGCCTTTTCTTTCTCTCCACTTATCCTAGAAACTCAGTTAATAAATTAAATCTCACATGTCCCATAAGAAACCAACTGTTGTTACTAAATTAAGTGGGAATATAAGGTCATGCCATAGGTGACTAAGAGCACCCTCCATTTCCCTACGAGCCATCATCTAAATATGATGCCACAGCATCATCTCGACCTTATACTGAGTGAGGGGCTTTATTTCAGAGCACATCCCTGATCCAGAGATAACCTACTATGGACAACACCTACAGCTGGAAGCCCTCAGCTCTCGGCCAAGTTAAAACTGCCTGTGTTTGGTTACGTTAAGCACTTTTGTGTTTCATGTATGGCTGGAAATCCTTTATTGCAGTATTCGGTGCCTCTGTGTTTCAGACAAAAATACATAGGAGAGACATTAAGGACTTCTCCATTTGTAAATCAGCGTCGTTTTGTTAATGACGTGCCTTTGCGGTTTGCCCTAGAGAGGCAGCCAGATGCTGCCCATCCGACGCCGCTGCTTTGGGGCAAGACCTGGCATTTTTCTCCCTCTTCCTTGGGGCGCAGGGGCGGCAGGGCCAGGCCTCGGGGAGCCGCTCAGCAAGAGCGTCACCAATTCAGAGATCCGCTAAACACAGAACTCGAGGAACCCCCGGCGCGGCCGACGGCGGCCTCGCCCGCTGAGAGACACCCCAACCGCCCGGCAGAGCCGGAGAAGGAAGCCCCCCCGACACCCCCAGCCCATCCCCGCCGCCTCGCGTCTGACCCGGGGCATCCTG
>NW_009952796.1:266023-333508 GCF_000747805.2 Chaetura pelagica | reverse complement strand
CCGGGCGGCGGCGGGGGCGCTGGTTTCTGCGGGTCGTCACGCCTCTGAGTCATGGGTGTCAACGGCTGCGGGTGAATTGGTAGCTCTCGGAACGGAGAGAGGGTGCTTTGTGCGATGCTGGTGGTTTTCCTGTATTTGGCATCAGCCAGGGAGCCCCGCGACGCTGCTGCACCCCCGGCGCTGCGTGAGTGAGTAACTCTCGGGCTGAGAGCGAGAGCAGGCAGCGAGCCCTGCTGCTCCCGTGCCGGCGCTGTGCTCTCCCAATAGAGACAAGCGACGTATTACCCGGGGGAGTAACGCCCACTGGAACATGGCATTCCCCACAATTATTACATAAATATCACGTCAGGCGTGCCATTTATGTTACAGCCTTTCTTTTAACTACAGCAATGACAGCAGGAGCTTATATCTAGAATCTTATGAGGATGCTGTTCCATTTCTCCTCCGGTTGCCAAGTCCATCTCTGTCAAGAACAGCCTGAGGATATTCTGTAGCCTTTGTGGCTCTGTACTCCTTCTGTGAAAGACCAAAACCCAGGAGTGTTTCTGCTCCCCTGCAGGAGCTGGCCTTGGCTCTTCTGCCTTTTTTTCCTATCAATCCAATCATCCTACGTTAATCCATCTCTGTCAAGAACAGCCTGAGGATATTCTGTAGCCTTTGTGGCTCTGTACTCCTTCTGTGAAAGACCAAAACCCAGGAGTGTTTCTGCTCCCCTGCAGGAGCTGGCCTTGGCTCTTCTGCCTTTTTTTCCTATCAATCCAATCATCCTACATAAAAAAAAAAAAGTGTTATAATGGTTGTATGTTGAAAAGATACTGGACAAGCACGTGTAAGCTTTTAATAGTAGTATTTGGTAAATAAGGCTTACCAACTTAGCATTGTAAGTGTATTTCAAAATAGGTTATTGTAAAGCTGCTCAGACCTTTTGATCTCTTCTGCACATGGCATTTTTGAGAAATTGTTCGTGGAAGTCAGTAACTATGTAACTGTCTCCCAGAGCTGTTGCTGTCCATAGACAGACCAGGCAGCAAATACATTTTTAGCTTGGGATGGCATCTTCTCAGGTTGTTTGGGTTCAAGGAAAATGTGCTGGGCCACATGAAACGAGGAACTTGAACTACATCATCAGCAAGTAGCTTCTGGTCTGCTGGTGACTGTGCACAGGTAAAACACCTAGGAAAATTCACTGTTATGCAGTAAGCACCAATAAAGGTGTCTATAAAAGAGTCTTAAGAGTAGGTTAAAATTGCCTGAAGGTAGAGTTGAGTGTGCCAACTTTTCTTCATGACTGATGTGTCCACGTCAGGATGCAAAGTTCTTAAACTCCTCTTTTTTTGTATTTAAAAGTTGAAGGTGGTGAACTAAATCTAGGCTTATCTAAACTTGTCTGAATTAATCTAGACTAACATTAAACACATCTAAAATGCATATATTTTAATTCCAAAGTAGTCAATAAAGTATTTAACCTGAGGTTATTTCTAAGTGGTTTTGGATGGGCTTAGCCAAAGTCTTGATTGGAAAATGGGAGAAAGTAGAGATTCAGCCCATCATGTGTGGCAGTGCACTAGAAAAGGTAGTTGAATAGGATTATTAGATGTAATCATACAGAGGAAGAGAGAAGTGAACAAGCTTTCAGGAATACAAGCCTTTCTCCTCCAGCTGCTTTAAAAAAGAAATTCTGGAAACTTGTATCAACAAACTTGTGCTGTTACTAAAATCAGGATGATAAAGCTGTTCTCTATCAAAAATATGGATTACTTCATTATCTTCTAGAAATTTAATATAAGCTGTTCCTGTTTACATGCTACTGTGAATACACCTGTCACACAGAATGGTGTTGGGACAGATATGCAAGTAGTTGCACAATTAATTACTCTAAGTGCACTAAAAGAGCCCCAGGATATATTGTCAGTTTGGAGATAACGCCCAGTCTCCTCTGAAGGGGGCATTTACGATGCTTACCTCACCATTAGAAGGATGACTGTGTGCTGACAAAGAAACAACCTTTTGAATAAGCTACCAGGATACCGTTGCAAAGCTTACTGTAACTCTGATAGCAAATCTGTACTGCTTGTACATCTGTGATGAGCTATCCTGTACTAGAGCCTCTCTGAAAAATCATTCAATAATCCCCTGTCACAGTTTGGACAGTTGTTGTATCACCTGGGCCCACCCAGCAGTGGGAATTGGAAAAAGAGAGCCGTGGGTTGAAGTGAAAACAGATACAATAACCCAATGCAAAGTTGTACTCAGCTCTGGGTAGCAGTCAGGAGCTGTGTGCTTCTAGCAGTGGAGGCTGAATGCCCAACACTGCCACCACAACAGCCTCAGCAAGAAGGCGGTGGGCACAGTGAGTGAAGGAGCAGGCCTCTGGTGTGGGGTGACAAATGAGGAAGGCATCCATGGTAAAGGCCCCAAAGACCTCCAAAAAGTCCCCAGTTTATAGAGTGGGTGACATTTATGATGTGGAATACTTCACTTGGCTGGCTTGGGTCAGCTGTTATGGGCTTCACCTCTCCTAGCCCACTTCACCTGCATGGCTCAAAACTACCCTTGACCTTGCCACTATAGAAACCTCCACACCAGAGCATCTTACCCCTTTTGCTCTAACAGAATTGGACTCTGCAGTCTCTCAAATCTATAGTTTCTACAAACAGACAAGTGATTTTAGAATTCTATCCCAACAGAACTAGGACATCCCCTTATCCTGGAAGAAGTCCTAGGCTTTGAAATAAAGCTCCCAGAATTTTCCATTTGCTTTTCCTAGCTCTCAGGTGGTTTCCCCATCAGAAACAACCTTCCTGTAAGTTGATGAGTACTGAGCAGAATCAGACTATGTGTGCTTTGCATAATAAATGCCCTCTACAGCAGAGCTACCACGATCTATGGAGCCTGCTCATTCCTATCCCAGAATGTGACGTATTTGCTCAATATACTGAATGTGCTCATGGAAGTTCCTGGGATGAACCCAAACAGCTACTAGGCATTAGAGTAGATCTTACAAGCTGAAGGACAGAAGTGGCAGAAATTTGTTCAGCAGCTGGAGAATAGTATTTTCACAAAGCACCCCAAGTGGACCAATAGAGTGCCTCTGAAACATAAGCCCAGAGCTTAACTTCATTATCTTGCATGGACAGTTGTTACAAAAATGTGGTTTCAAAATAAATGTAAATTTGGGATTTAATTTTGTCCTTATTCTTCCTACCAGCCCTTTGCTTTTCCACAGTCAATAATTAAGTTTTTTTCTTTATGTTCCATTATAAGTTAGGCCTTTCCTCACTTCTAAGTGCTAATTGCCCCTTTCTTTAAAAACATCCAGCATTTCAATGTAATCAGAGTGTTTTAATTCTTATCAGGTTTATGAAGGTCCACATACTTTTAACAACTTTGATCTACTGATCTGATTTAAAAAAATAAATACATAAAATAATTCCATTGCCTTCCATGTCTGGTATCCATTTTCAGGGCAGACTAGAAGGAGTTTCTGGTGGAAGTTAAGGAAGACACATGTATTCCCTGACTCAACAGGGCTCTTTGTTTTCCAGCAATAGAAATAAAGAGGATCTGAGTTTCCTTTAATTAGAAGCCTGAGGGTAGAAGGAAAAGAGGAGTGATTTTTGTTTCTCAATATGATGTTTGTGATGTATTTCTGCCTGGAGGAGTTGCTGTTTTGTTGCTAAATTCTAATTACACCATTCCTATGGCAATAGAGGAGATTTGGCTGTGTTACACTTCTGATTTGTGGTTGTCTTCCTTTTTGGTGGGAGCTCTCTGAAAAAAAATACATGGGAGTTATACCTGATTTAAACATGCTGCTTTCTGTGCTTCACAACCATAAGAATTTTCTTTTGGTATGAACTAGAGCTGAATGTCAAGTCAGTTCTTGCAGTCTGGCTTTTTCATTCTAGAGAAAACATGATACATTTGAAATGCGTTTGAAATATCCTTTTCTCATTAGATCGTTAGGTTATGCAAGGTGGAGGATGGCAGTTACCCTTAAAGCTATTTATTACACTGTGGTTGTGAATGTAATGAGGGAAGATGGTATTCAAGAAGGGACATGACTTATGAACAGCCCTTGATCAAGGGTAGGGAGTAAGTTGGTATCCTGTAGTTTTCTTCTCTGTTTTTCTAGCAGCACCAAAGTAAGCAGAATTATCAGTAATCCTGAGCATTTTTCTTTTCAGGTAGGAAAGAGGAGGTAGGATATGAGCAAGAAACTTAGGTGCAGTCTACCACAGGGTGCTTTAGGTAAGTCATGTCATGCTTTCTGACAAATAGAGAGAATATGATTTGTACCTCATAGCAGTGTGGGGAGTGTTACATTAAGACTGTTTGTCATGTAACTGCCTTAGATAAATAGAAATTGCAAATTAAAGGCTTTGTTTGTTTCTTTTGACCTTTTGCTATTTTCTGCAGAACAGATACTGCAGCATCTGTATGAACTGAAACAATACAGCTATTCATAGAATCTACTGTAGTCTAATAGTCATATAGTCACAAATTAATTGCATTTGTGACATTTGTTAAATTACTGAAAATGTGAATAACATTTAAGAAGTCCATCTTTTATTTATGTCCTCAGATCCTGGTAAGATTTCACAGCATTCAGCTCTAACAAATTTTGTGATAGTTCCCTGCAAATTAATAATAAACTTTTATTTCATATCACAAGGTTATCAAAGTTTTTCATTTAACATTGCATTATTTCATAAATCTATTCATTTCTCATTGACATTTTGTCAATTAGTCCATTCACAGGGTCAGTGCAGCATTGCTACCTGGTAGTGTTTATCATGCAACAACGAATTACAGAGTTTATTAACTTGTTGTTGTTGCTACTGCTGTTTGCCAACAGTGTAACTTCAAAAGTTTACATTAAATGGGACTCACAATGCTCAGAAACAGATTAAGCCCTATTGCTGTGTTCTTCATTCTAATCCTTCCTGCCCTCGCCTCCCTCCCCACCCTCAAATCAAAGTTTCCAAGAATGTCAAATCAAAATGCTTCACATAAATCTTCTTGATGCAGCTCAAGCAGGCTGTTTGAAACTTTTGTTCTGCTGTTTGTTTCTTCCGAAACTTCCTGTCCCTTCCTCCATATCCACTGGTTCTTTTTTTGTTTGCTCTGGCATGATATTTGCCTTTATCTAGGCCTGCTAGTGGTCTGGAACTCTGGTTTTTCAAGTGTTATTAAAAAAAATTAAAATGTATAACTTTAGTAAGTTTACAAAGAAACTACTGTCATATACTGTAAATCGCAATGGGAAATACATTTCACAAAGCAGGAACAGTTGTGTAAAGAAGTTTAAAACAAGTTAAAATAAAACATTTTCCCCAAGGGCTTCTGTTTTTATAACTGTGTAGAGTTGTACAAATCTGGAACTTGTCTTTTGCTTTGGAGTGAGAAGTTGCAAATGGACTCACTGATCATGACTCATAGATCATGACTACCATTTTGAAACTTCCATAAACAACAGAGCACTGTGGAACATTTATCTTCAGTGAGCACAATGCATAGAAGAAATCCTTCAAATATTACTTATTCAGCTGAACGCACAGCAGAAGCAAACCATGCATGAATGTGTGTCAAGGCAATATTTTTAGACATTGTCAGCAGAAATGTACCATCCAACTTACACTGGAGGAGAGAATTGTTGCTTTGTGAGAATTTAATCTTTCATTTATTAGACTTCTTTGCATGTTTAAATATCAAAATATTTTTTTAATTGATTACTCTGAGACAGTATGTTCTTTCTGCCCTAAATTTGGAAGTAAAGCAAATAAGATAAAGTTGTTCTTCGGGTGGGGCATGATCCTGTCCCTGTTGAGCTCAGTGACAGTTCTTGCTAACTGAAGTGATGCAGGACTGGGTGTGTAGGTTCTTGGGTGGGAGAGTTTGCTTGTTCTTGGTTTCTTTTGTTCATATGGATTGATGTGTGACCAAAAGCCACAGGATTGGCTGCTAAAACACACAACCTATGCGATCTTAGAAGTTAAGATAATTTTAAATTTTATTCCCTTTCAGTAACTACATTTAAGATCATTTCAATGTACTGATTTTGTTTGTAGTCTACTGCCTTTCCCCCTAGTACCAGATCTGTAAATTTTATTTCTTGTCACTGATTTTCCTTTGAACTTGGATAACTTGTTATATCTATGTTGTTGTAAGCAGGGTCTCCTGAGGTTTTCTAATTATCTTTTGTCTATTTTTGCACGTTCTGGAACTGAGACATTTCCCACAAAAGACTGGTTCCTCTCTCCTCTCAGTAAGGTCAGAAACTTACTTTTGAAAATGCATTTCAGTGATACAACATGCCTAATTATAAGTTGATTTTTTGAAGTTGATTTTATTTATGTTATAAATGATGAAATGGTTTTTAGGGGTCGAGTTGCATACTGCTTGAATGTTATGCAAGACCCTACTGAAAACTTACTTTTATTTCATTTTTTACATAATCTATCATTGTTTTACTCATATTATAGAAAATGAATTGCAATAATTCATCATTCATTTTAGCTTATGTGCTAAAAGCCCTTTGTAATCCAGGAACATAATGGGTTTGTGCTATAGTAAACACAGTACTTAAAAATAAGTTTTGCTGTAACTTTTGTAATTTGGATTGCTTTTAATAACTGTGGTTACAGTGTAGTATTCTGTCTGCCTCCTGGGCAGTTACACCATCTTTAGTGCAGTTGTTGTAAGGGCTTGAAAATGCAGATAAAGAAATCCAGGTAGAGTTTTGGGGTTTTTTGTGGTAGCTGCTCTGCTTAAATGCAAAGGTATTTAGCACTGAAAAGAAAGTCTTCAGCTGCTGAAAATAAGAATGCGTCTGTAATGAATGTTATTATGACTCATTTTCATGCTTGTTGTCAGTTCTTTTGAAAAATATAATTTCAAATCTAAAAAGGCATATGCTTGTTTATTTAATGATTCCTGAGCGTCACTGAGATCAATGAGAATGGGACAAGGTAAGAATAGATGATGAAATGTAAGCTTATGAAGTTCATAGAGTTTTATCACTAGTGGATAATATTCTGCACCAAATAAAGTAGAAATTATCACCTATTTCAGAAGGAATTGGGGTGAGACTGAATTTGCTGAAAAGGTCTGTTTTCACTCAAGCTTGGAATATGTGGATTATCTGTTGACATGTGTATTTAAACCAAGCTGGTATGAATACAAACCAGATGCTTATTTGGAACATTTTTGCTGTACATTTGAACACTTTTGAATCTGCTTTATGAGGCCAAGGAAGAGGTGGGACAGGGCTGTTTTGAAGCTAATCCCTTCCGTACAGGAGTGGGTTAGCTGCACCAATAGACAGAGATCTGGAGAAGGATCATCTTGGTATTGGAATGTGTCAGTGCCAGAGGTATTATTTATATTATTTCTAGTAAGAGCACTAAGGGAAGTTAACTTGGAGTGGGGTTTACATCCCCCCAGTTTAATGTTTCTCAGATATGAGCTTGACATTTTCTGCTTTATTATAGTGCTCTAGCATTTCTAACAAACATTTTATTGTGATGATACTCATATTTTTAATAAGACCTAATATTTGGGCAATTACTTTAAACTTTCCCTTTAATGTGTTGTAGAGTTACCTCTTCATTCATTCAATCACAGGAGTTTTGCTGTTAGTATTATTGGGAACATGGTTAATAGTCTTTGCCTGGTTTTGCTAAATACTTAGATCCATAAAAGAGCATTTGTTTCTCAAAGAATTGGATTATGAGTTCATCACAGAATGCAGTAAATTAAAGGAGAGCAGTCTCATAGAGTAAGAAATACTTTCTACCCTTTCTTCAGTCTCCTTTTGCTTTCATTGTATGATACAATATGTATAGACCAAGCTGAAAACCCGTGTCCCTTTTTTGGTGTGTTCAGATGCATTTTCTCCAAAACTCAAGTTTACGAAGAAATCTTACATCTGACACTGGAGATTGCCTGAGGTTTTGTGAGTTATGCTGACAATTGTGTTAGTCAAGTATTGCGTAGCATTGAAATATGACAGTAATATGACTTCCTGCCTCTCTCTGCTTACTGAGAACTTCCATTTTAGAGTGTTGAATATATTAGTTCACTTTCCAATAATTGCTGTTCTGATAATACAGGTTATGAATTGCACAGAATGTTTCACTGTGTACAGATGGATGCAGATTGGAACCGACTTTACAGAGATCAGATTATAATTTTCTGAAATATACTATGGATGTCTATACTATTTAGTCATGTACCTGCAGAGATACCCAAGTTCTGAAGAAGCTCGTGGTAACCATATGTCAGGGCATAGTTTCTAGTTTGGGTCCTTGATGTGGCACAGTGGTGCATGTGGAGTTCATGTTGGAGCTACAGCTGAGACAATATACAAGCTCATGCTGTATCTTATAAACTTATATCTAATGTTTCTGAAACTGGGAAGTTCTGGTTTAAAAGAGGATAGAGGCAAAACCCATGTTGTACAATATGCTTACACTGCATTAAGATAAATTTGGTAAGAACTTAAACTGGCCGTAGAAGTGTAATAATAACCCCATACACTGAACTATAGATATGTAAAATGTAATATAAACATGCAATTAGGTGTTTATGGGCTTCTATACATTTGTCAATGTAGTTCAGCTACACAAAGGTTATGCCCATTCTGTAAAAGGTTGAGACTGCTTTTCATTTTGATTTGCTGATACATTTTTTTCTTCTGCTTGGTGATGATTATCCCTTGCGAAAGGGCAAGAGCATCTTAATTAACATCGGTTTGTTGGTGAATAAGCCATAGGCAGTAATCACTAACATATATAGGTCTCCAGCATTGACAAGGGTTTTTAGCATTGTTTGCAATCATGAAGCTGAAACAACTGCCAGATTTACTGGCAGTTGACTTTATTTGTGAATGTGCAGAACTCTGGGGATATGACTGTTTAGAGGCAAGATGTCAATTTGGGAACATCAGTCATCCTTATTTAGCTTGTACCCAAGGGTTTGATACCAACTGTTTTGGGGCTGGGTTATTTTTGCATCATGGCTTGTTTGGTCCATATGCTATTGAAAGCAGGACAAGACTCACCATTGACTTCAATTAGTTCATCACCATATGACATAGTAAACATGTGTTGATTAATTCTCTGCAGTTCCTAAGATGCACCCACACATAATGGAGGACCATTAATGGCCATTGTCACTGTTACTCAGTTTCCAGTAATATCTCATTCTTTTTATTTTCAGGGTGAAACCACCAGTCCTACACAGTATTGCACATAAACTATGTAAACAAAAAGCTCTTGCCACATAACTGGAATAGTAGGAGCAACATTTTCTAAACTTGAAACTTTCCCAAAATCATGCTCATAGGTCCGTGTGACATGACTTTAAAGCTGTAGACAGCTGAAGGTTGTTGCAGCCTGCAAGGAGGGCACAAAGGGCAGTGTGTTGCATAGTGAAATGTAACTGTGACTCAGCTTTTGCTGAAAGTGGTGCTCATTTCATTTCTCCTACTTCCTCCTGACTATCAAGAAATGCCCTACAGCCCTGGAGTAAAAGAACACTGCTCATTTAAATAATACTTTCAAAACTTACTAGAAATAGTGAACTGCAGAAAAGTAAGGCAGTAACTAGCAGTGTTCCTTAGCTGTGAAACCACAGGAAGTACTCATGCTACAGTGCTATTTCTAGTTTTAGGAGCAAATGTCTATCACTTCTTGTAAGTAAATGTCATAAAACATAGAACAAAGCTGAAAACTTTCTGTTTAGATATCCCCTGATATAGTTGAGCTTTGATATAAAGATACTGGACTTTAATAGTAGCACAAGTGTTTTGGGAAGACCTAAGAGAAGTTCCTCCACTGTTAGCAAATGTGTTTTCTATGCTTGGTATGTGTGTATCTCAGACATCAAAGGTGGAAAAATCAGTAGTATCAGGACAGTTTGGGCACTCATCTCCTGCAGAGCTTTCTGACCTTTCTTTGATGTGAAAGAGAACTGGTGCATTTATATTTCTTGAACAACTCTCAGTAACATAAATAGTATAGTGTTTATTAGGTAGGTTTGTGGATGTGCTTTTCTTCATTAAGTTTGCTCTGATTTCTTTGTTACTGCAGACCATAGTTTCTACTCTGCCCCTCACACCACAAGAATCCCAAAGCTTCTAGAGCAGGATCCCCTACATCTCTCTTCCAGGTTTGCTGCAAGACAACAAAATGAAGACACACATAGCACATGTTTGTTTAAGAAAAGGCTTCAGAATTATCCAGAGACACATTTACAGGATTCTTTTATTGAATCTTTGTCCCACCTTCTGTTTCTGACAAGAAGAATGCCTGGTGAAGAATCACAGGATTAAATAGATCGGAAGGGGTCTCTGGAGATTGTCTAGTTGAGACCACCACTGAAGCATGGCATATTTAGACAAGCTCAAGGCCTTGTCCAGTCAGGTTTTGAGGGTTTCCAAGGACAGAAATTCTTCGTCTTCTCTCAGTAACTTGTTCCAAGGTTTAGCTGCCTTCACAGGGAATAGTTTCTTAATATCTAATGAAATTTTCCCTTGTTGCAACTTGTGTCCATTGCCTCATCGAATGCAGTCCTTTCACTGTGCTTCTGAGAAGAGTTTGACTTTTATCTTCTCTACACCCTTCTATTAGATCACAGAAGACAGCAATAGGACTCCTCCTGACCTTCTCTTCTTAAAGCTGCGCAAGCCTGTTTTTCTAAAGTGCACTTGCGGCTTTAGCGCTATTTAACTGTCCTCTGTAAGGTTGAAGGTACATGTCTTATCTTTGGACAAGAGGCTTGTTCTTGTCTTCAAGGCAGTTTTGTAAGATTGCCAGAGCAGTAGCTGAAGGATCACTAAAAAGCCTCAAGACAGGAAAATAAAGTGGGATATCTCAGATAAGTGTCTGACCTTTACAGTGGGGAATAAGAAGAAGAATCAAGGCTTGATGCTTTCCACAGACAACACTGGTCTGTCACTCAAGCCAGACACAATGACATAACAAAATTGCTTGAAGCGCTACACAGTTACCCATCCACCTCCCATTTTGTTAATCTCTAGGACATTTCTGTTGCCACCTGTGCTAGATATGTCACAGTATTTTTTCTATGAATAATTTTTTTTTCTTCCTTGCTTCCATTGACTCCCTTGTTATGTATCAAAGTATTCATCCCACTACTAAGAGCAGTTTTTACGTGGCTTTTCCCTTGGCTTTGATTTCTATGCCACTACAGAGTTAAATGCAGACTAGAAACCTCTAGTGTAATTTTTCTTGTGAGGCAGGTGCCCTCACTGGTGTTGCAAATTCCATGATGTTAGCAGCAACATCAGACAGGCAACACCATCCTATTTTTGCTCCTCTTGATACAGCCTCACCCCTGCTAATAAGCTGCTTATGTCCACAGCTAAATTCCAGACCTGCTGAAAACATTGCATGAGGTAGATATAAGAATAGTTCTTGCCTGTTCTCTCTGCCATTCCCTTTCAGCTGAATACATGTTTTCTTGAGGTAGCTGGAACAGAACAGGGTAAGATGACAGGTTGGAGATTATTCCATACTGTGCTCTGAAGAACTGCCATTACAGGTACCTCTCACTGCTAGAGGACAAGAGTGGCTGCTGGGGGCTGCAGTTCTACCACTCCAGCCCAATAATGCATGTTGTGTTCACACCGTATCTCTAAGGAAATGGAGAAGTCAGAATGGTGGCTTTGGGAGTTATTCCTTACTCTGTGTCAGTGAGAAAGATCACATCCTTCACTGCTATTTCATAGGGAATCTCCATGCTCTTCTCACCTCAGGAACACGTACTTTCAGCAGCTCTCTCCAGTAGCTATTAACTGCTTCACAGAAGCTCAGTGTTGCATTCACTTTGCTGAGCTGAGCCCAAAGAAAATTAAAAAGCAGAAGAGCTGCTACTTTGAGAAGCTTCTGCTGGAGATGGATGCTTGTTGCCCCTTTTTTTCTCCTAAGTGTACAACTCCGAGTTGTGAACTGATGATCTAGGTTGATGCTCCAGATTATGTTGCAAGAAATTTATTTCCATAGCAGAGAATAAATAGGCCACAGAGCCAGAGATGAGTTCCTGGAACTTGTAGCAGTAGTCCTCTTTGCCATGGCATGGTCTGAGTTGTACCTATTCCTTTCTATAGGTTGTCCTGCTCTACTAGTTTTTTGAAAAATAGATCACCTTTTCCATCATCTCCAAGGACTGCAGTCAGCTCTGTCTCTTCTTTTGTGCAGGGTTATCTTCCGTATGTGAGCAGGTGTCTCCAACGTAGTAGAGTTTAGAAAATTTGCCATCATGTAGACTGCTCATGGTATTTTCTCATAGTCACAGGATGAAATCCTGGAGTAGCCTTTTCCTTCTTTAGATGATGTTAGTAGCTGCTAAAGGGTTGCAGATATTTCAGTGCTTCAAGATGGCTCAATGGCTAGTCTTCAGTCCCTGGTACTAGGTAAGTTCAAGTCTATTTGGCAGTGGTCTGATTGCTATGGAATACATCATTACCACTGCATAAATCCAAACAAATGTACTTCTCACTAGTACCAGGTCCTTTTCATTCCTTTCTACAATGGCAAAAACCCTCGAGGTTTAATCAAAATTTCTGTCAGAAAGAAGTGTTGACTTTTACATCATTGTTGTTATTTATCTTCTGTTTTCATTCCTGAGGTAGGGAAGAAGGACGATTTAGAGCTTTCAGAGTTAACTGACTGACTGACCCTCTGTGTTACTCTAAATTGAAGCCTTGGCATTGTCCTTTTTTTTTTATTTTTCTTTCCCCCTCCACATTTATTTAAAAAAAAAATTAAAAAATCAATCTGCTTGCCTCTCCATAGATAATTTCTAACAGGTATTTATTGGATAGTATTCTGTTCCTGAGAACCTAAAGTGTCAGCTTATGGTAAGTTTTTTAGAAGACCTTATTGTTTGTTACATTACCTAAATTACCTTGCAATTTCTAAATAGTGCACACAATATACTAGGGAAGTGAATTTATTTTTATTTTTATTTTTTTTTCTTTCTGTAATTCTGCAGACTAATTGCCTGGTCACCCATTGGAATAATTGCAAAGTTCTTTGTCACTCCGAGGACTGATGCAGACTTGGTAACCTTATTCGTGTCTTCTAAATAGACTGATATTCTCAAGATCTGCAAAGTATGTTTTGAAAGAATAAAGCAGAATTATAAACACAAGCAAAGTATCAGTTTTCCTTTTTTAGAATTGCCTGTTCTGTGAGGTGTGTTCTGTCTCTTCTTCCATTTCACCATACGTATCCATCAGTCATTTCTCATGATGGAATGGAAAACAGATCAGAGTGGTATCTGCTCTGGTCAAAAGCACAAAAAAGTGCTCATCCTGCTCAATGCCAAGAAAAATCTGTCTCTGGTCACCAGGAGATGTCTCAACTAAGAGTGGAAGAGATGCATCTACTCTGAGAACAAGATATGAAAAGGTTAGTAACAGATTTTCCCTTCTATATAACACACATCCCTGGCCATATAATGTCTCTCACAGTGAAAATGTTTATTGCTGTCTTTGAGAATTGTATAAAAGTCAGTATAAGGATCCATTACATTGCTTTTTAAATATAAATGTACATATGTTTGGGGGGTGGGCTATTTTTGCTGTAGATTATTGCTTTGTTTAATGTTGCTGTTGTCTTTGAGTCTCGGAAAAATGTATTGAAGCACATTGTAGTGGTTATTTTTGTTCTGTGTAGTTGTGTCACTTTTTTTCTTTATAAGAGACAATTAGAGAACAAAGCATGTCTTAGAATATTGTAGTGACATCTCTACCCACAGGTTAAGTTTTTAGAAGGAATGTTTTCTGATGGAACTTCTTTAACCTTGTTAGGTATGAGTATTTTTCTTGATTGAAGTCTCACTTCCCACCTCAGAAAAAAGTAATGGGTAATAAGTAACCAGAATTTTTATTTATTTTTTTACAAACATGTCAGCATGGTTGTGTACAGGTTCTACATTTAGGAGCCATTTTTTGGTCTTACTTTACCCCATAGGCAGGTGTCAGGGGACAAGAGAGCAAAAAGGATCTTTCTTCCTCTCTCTATGCTGGTTCTGCATCTCTTCTCTTCATAGCAATTACAGCATCCTGCTGCTGCTCTCCTGCCCACTGAGCACAGAAGTAATGTGAGGGGATGGAGCAGTCAGAATTCTTTTGTGTATAGGTAGACAGCTTTCTTGTAAGAATTTATAAGGGCTTAATCAGAAGCCCCAGTTGAGGCATCTGGAGAACGGCCCTAACTTGTGCTGATGGTTGGTTGTACATGACCCTGACCCTCCCTGAGGAAGCTGCAAGCCACCTTGCTTACATCCTTGTAAGTGCAATGATAAATCTGATTTGATGTGGACCATCTGTAGGTATGGTGAGAAACTCCATAGTGAGGACAGGAACTGGGAATCTGTTCTCTGCAGACAATGGGCTTTTTTTTTTTTTTTTTTTTTTTTTGCTGTGTAACTCATGTCAAGTTAGCCTAAACAGGGACACAGTACAAAATGATGCATGAGATAATGTGTCCATACAGGAAATGCACTCCTTTTTTTGTGTGCTAGGGTGAATTCAGATGGATACTACCTGGTTTCACTTATTACAGTGGATTTTGCTACTCTCTGAATTATTAGTGGATTGTTTGCTCTGGAGACACGGAAGTAATGTTGAACATCTGTGAAATGGTAGTAGCTTATGAGCGTAGTAAGCAAGCATCTGCACTATGAAATGATGGTGTGAGCAACTGATGAATTGTATAAATTGATCTCTACCTGTCCTTTAATTTTCCAGTGCCATGTCAAGCTAGGGCTTTTTTTTTAAAAAATTGAAGGTCAATATTTAACTTGTAACTTGAGCTAAGATTACAGCAAAACCAAATCTAACATCAAATTTCAAAGAAGTCTGCAGGAGTGGCTCTTAGATCAAAAGGTCATAGTTGATCTGTCTTGCCAGTCTCATTCATGTATGGGCCTTTGGAAGAATATTAAGTTCTATAAACATAAAAAGCCAGGGAAAAACCCAGGGAAGTGAGGGCACTTTTCATCCAAGGTCGTAGACTGAATTCAAGACTTCAAGGAGGTATAGTTATAAATTTGATTAGCAAAACTTGTGTGAGAGCTACAAACTGTTTTGCTATATTATTCCCTTGACTGCCTGAAGCAGACCATTTTGCTGGCCGTTGCTGAGCTCTGTGCTGCCCCACCTAGATGGCTGCAAGTATCCCAGAAAATTACTCTAAAGCTAGAGCAGGCATGTCTAGATTATACTGCAGTCAATGTTATGACTGCATTTTTAATTACTGTGAGCTAAGATAATTTTTTCCTTTATGAGGACAACTCTTGGAGACATTTCTCTTTTTCTTTGGTTTTGTTTCTCCTGGTCTAAGATAAAAGCAGCTCAGACTAAAGGTGTACAGAAATGTACCTTTTTTCTGAAAAAAAAACAGTGTATGCCAGTGTGAACACATCTTGCATGAAAAATAGTATGTCAGTTGCACTTTACACTCCTAAAATTCTAATCAATCATGTACATAAGAGGTTTTAAAGTAACTTTAAACAGGCTCTTAAGATACATACATCTTGGCTAGTTCTGGACTTTCTAAAAGCAAATACTGTTACAGAACTATTTTCACACATGCAGATTTAGTCATATGTAGATAAACTAGAGGTAGCTGTGTAGATGTTTTGTGGTAGAGAAGTGACATAGAAAATAGTATAGAATATAAAACTGAAACGGGCCATATTGTATTAATCTAAAATGTTTGACTAATGTTAATAAGAGATTTGGTTAAATCCTTAAATTCACTCATTCTCAACAGGTAAGAATTAGAACATTGTGAGTTATAGTAGAAAAAAAAAAAAAAAAAAAAAAAGGGTTGCTACAATACTACATGACCTGAAGTTTTCAAGTCTAAATGTAATTTAATCTAAATATATTTATCAGTGGCTCAAAACCAGTTTTAGGTTAAATAAAAATGCACAGTCAAAAATCACTTGACTGAGATTGATGTGTTTAGTGAGTAGCCAGTTTAACACTAATATGAACAACCACCAGAACAATCATTTAATGAGGACAGCAGTTCTGCTTTATAAGAATGCTCATTTGAGAACTAAAGGATACTAAAGTTCCTTTAGTTTCCCTGACTGAAGTGATATTTCTCTTCCCTTCCTAGATGCACATCTATATCCACTGCCACCTTCCTGTGTCTTAGTTTACCTCTTGGCTGCATGCACTGGGAGGTCCCCTTGGCGTATGTCCTGGAAAAACAGGATTTCTGGATTATTTTTTGTTCCCTGTGCTGGATGTACAGTGCCTCTGAATGCTGCGCAGACATTGCACTCAAATAGTAATCCTGCATAGATAACTCTTCCTCCTAGGTCAGCAGGACTGGGAGGGCTTGGTACAGTTCTGCATTTCCATTTTGAGTTACTGTTGAAATGGCCATCTCTTTTACCTGATAATGTGCATTTTTCACATGAAACCAGGCAGTTCTGTTCCTTTTGGTGTTATCAGTTTAGAACCTTAATCTTTTTCTTAATGCAGTTACAAATACATTACTGATAATTGTAGTTACTTAATCAAGCACATTTCAAAATACCTACAGAACTGTTCAGGATAACCATCCAGTAAGACATCATGTGTGCCTTTACTAATCTATAACTTTATCTCTTCTGGCAAGTTTTTCACAAAGTAATGCCAAACTGTATGCTGCATAACAAGTTGTTTGGGTTTTCTAATGCATGAAATGTGGCTAGCAATGTTTTAATGTATACATGGATGTGGCTCTCCATACAACAGGGGGATCTATCTGTGGCAGTCCTGTTGTTAGAATAGGATCAGACGTCCTGTTCTCTATGGTAGATACAATACCTGTATTTAAGATAGGCTGGGTACAAAATCCAGATTCTCATCTCTACATTTCACTGTTCATATGTATTAGTATGCTTTAGCATACAAGGCACTGTATTCATAGATACTCCTTACCAAGTTGGTGTTCTAGGTGAGGACCAATCATGCAGTTTGGTAGCAAGCAATTTATCTTATGAGTATGTGTGAATACATATAAAAATACTATTTGCATCTAACTTACTGCTATTCCAAAGGATTTGGTGTGGGTTTTTTTACTTTTTTAGTAATTGTCAATTAGATTCATTTCTCCACTTTAATATTTTCTGTGTGACCTTCTAATCAAAGGTCCTATCATGCAAAAAAAGAAATCAAGGGAAGTTATTAAAACGTACCTGACACAGATAATATATTCACACTTCCTTTTAGGTGATGTTGTCCCATGTTGTCACAAGGAAATGAAACCATTTTACAAGTGATTGATTATTAGAATCACAGAGCAGATGACAAAAAGAACAGTAATTTACAATAAATCTTTCATTTTTGGTCTCGTGTTCTAGTGAGACTGGAAAAGAACCAAGTATTGGGATTTTGTGTGACTCATTGTGGTAGGGAATTCTCAATCTCTGAAGAATATGCATTCTACAGTCCTTGGAAAGCACACTGTAGCTAGGATAGGAGGTATCTGAGTTGCTTAATGTATTGCCAAACACTTGATTAGTAAATAATGCTTTATTTAATTAATTTTGCTTACAGAGAAATTCCATGCTAGATACAATGCACCACAGGCTTAAAAGTAAATGAGAACTTGTTTTGTTTTTCTCAAATCTGTGATCTGGAATGACAGCATAGGAGGGAGTTAATACTGTGCCAGAAACTCTTGGTAAAATCCAAAACCACCACAAAATACATCTAGTTTCATGTTTTGTTATGAACTCTGGATGGGGAAAAAGGCTCATCTGTGTTTGCAAATCTTTAAAAAAGATATTACTATTAATACTGATGTGGATGTCTAGAACATGTGTGCTAACTAATGACACAAACATGCAGAGTCCTTACTTCTGATGTTGAAATAGTACAGAATTAATGAAATTGCATGATTTTGCAGCAAGACAAAAAAATAAGTAATTATTCAGGGGCATAAAATGGGGTGAAGTTAATTTTATTTCGGGAGGCAGGAAGAGTGTTGTCAGAATTAGATATAGGTTAGATTTCGTAAAGTTGTTCACAGTATTTCCTCTCACTAACAATCATTCTTATACCATATGTTCTAAACTAAACAATCCAGATTCCAGATGAATGTTGATGTCTACACTACAAACATCTGTTTTATCATCCTTTAGTACTGGTGAGTTATTTCCTCTGTTCAACGCTTCAGTTGTCTATGGAAAATTTATTCTGCTGTGACTCAAGTCCCATTTTTCCCAGTTACTCTGGCTTCAGCACAGGTCTTCACCGTATGAGATTGAATCAGGCCTTGCTCTGTTAATAGTGTTTGAAGTTGAAATATTTTAGGATTTTCATAGGTGAATGTATTCATCAGATTCATTCATATTCTTATAACCTACCTTACCTAATTTAACGTTTTTTAAAATTCTTTGCTGTGTTTTTGACCTATCTGGGTTATTCTTTCACTTCCTATGATCCTATGTAAGTTAGATATTGAAATCTTTGCTAAACTTCTCATAGCGTGACTTACTTCATGGAAGTCATACCCATTTAGTGACTTCCTTGAACTTACTTGCTTAAATGCTCAGCTCTGTCAGGGTTTAAGGATTTAATCTCTTACTACACTGAAGTATTGCATCACATATATAGGATTTTAAAAGCCAGTGGCCGTGCTGGATAATGCAAGGAACCCAATTTCTGTATTAATCTGGTGAGAACTCTGAGTTAATATTAGTCCTCTCAGACAAGTTAATTTCCCCTCCCTGTTTCATTTATGGTTTAAGCCTGTGAGAGTTTGGATTTTTCTGAAAGGAGGTAAAAACCAGGGTTGTTTTCTGAAGTAATGAGGAAGGCAGGATCAAAGTCTGTAAATAAAAGATTTGCATAGAATAAAATAATTTCATTAGAATATTGATTAGAGGTTTGTGTTACAGTAGTGAGATTAAATTCACTGTATCAAATAAGAAATAAATTACAATCTCCTTCATGCAAGGATCTATCCTACACACAGATTCCTCTGAGTCCGTATCCAGAGGTTTTTAGCACACTTTTGGTGTATGTGTCAGGAAGGCTATTGTTACATAGGCTTTCCCAAAGATTTCCATGTTGCAATGAGCTTGCTGCCAGGCCTCTGACAAAATTCAGGAAATGTATTCAGCCATATTCATTAATCCAACAGAACAGTATCAGTGATACTGGGTGAGCAAAGTGAAGTCTAGCACTGAAGATTCAGTGCCTTAATTTTTAATGAAGCCATTCAGAAACTTCAAGGAATGTCCTCAGTATTGTTTTGAAATCCCCAGCTGATTGTGATGATGTGTGAAAGATCTGGTTTCTGTTAAGCTTATTTGATTTTACTTTACATATCTTATCCCTCTGGAGTGTTCCCAGGTGGTCAAGCAAAGAAAGTCACAACACTTAGAAAAGAAAAATAGGGGCTTATGGCTGAGGGGGATGGAATAGTGAAAGGCAAGGAAAGTTCTAGTTGGTGAAATGGATGGAATTTGGATTGATAAAATGAGGACTCTGTTAGGAATTTTTATTGTCAGAAAATATGAGTTTTCAAATGCAAAATGTTTTCTTGGAATGACAAGAACTTTTGTCATCCTATTGAGAAGCCAGTGAGCTGCTCCATTTTATCTCTGTGTTTCAGCCAAGCAAAGAAGAGCTTGAGGGAAGCCTGGAGATACACAGTTACTTCATTTACTAAAATGCAGCTTTTATTTATTTATTTTCAAGGCCCCCATGTGTAGGAGGAAGCTTCCAGATCTGAAGATCAATATTCATTGCTTCACATAGCCCGAACTGAAAAATGTTCCACACATGACGTTCTTGTGACTTCTTGCAGTAGGACACTTGGAACCAATTTACACATTGCTCCAAATGCAGGGAAGGCTCATCAAAATATGTCTAGCTGCTTGCAGTTTAGTCAACAGTTATGGAGCTGTATACTTTGTCAATCAGCATTCTGCTATTTCATTCTTTAATTTTTTTTCCTTTTTTTTCCTCACATAAATACCTTTATGTGGAATAGTTTACCAGTAAGAGTCAGTTGCATCAGACATGTTCCATATGTCACATTATTGTTTACTATTCAAAATTATCCACTTCTGACTTCTTGGGTGAAATTAATAGCATTGTTGAAAAATGTAAACTGCATCTGGCTTCATTCTAATAGGCTTGTATGACCATGATCATGATGACACCTACAGTTTCACATTAATCTTCAGCAATTTGAGCAAGAAGTTCTGAGGCTTGGTAAATTGGAAACTTAAATTACACCTGTCTTGGTCCCTGTAGATGTTAAAAATTTCTTTCACACATCTATTCTTAAGGATGGGGAGACCTTATAGCAGCCTTCCAGTACCTGAAGGGGCCTACAAGAAAACTGGGGGGGCTTTGTGTAAGGGTATGTAGCAATAGGACAACGGGGAATGGTTTTAAACTGGAAGAGGATAGATTTAGGTTGGACATTAGGAAGAAATTCTTTAATGTGAAGGTGGTGAGACACTGAAACAGGTTGCCCAGGGAAGTTCTGGATGCCCCTTCCCTGTAAGTGTTCAAGGCCAGGTTGGATGGGACTTTGAGAAACCTCGTCTAGTGAGAGGTGTCCCTGCCCATGCCAAGGGGGTTGGAACTAGATGATCTTCAAGATCCATTCCAACCCAAACCATTCCACGATTATTAATTACACAGAGTTTAAAAGTCAGAGCATTATGTAACTCTTGCCTGTTTCAACATTTCACAGTATGGTAGTAATATACAAATGATTGAGGGAAAACTTACAGTGAGTTAACAGAACAACTATTCCTTAATGTATATGTTTTCAAGAATTAAAAAGAACAAATAACAGCCTTATGCTTAAAATAGGTGCATATTATTAATTTATATGGCTCACATAGTTTTTATTACAGTGCTTTGATTATTGTCACATTTTGTGTGTCAGAGTCCATTAACTTCAAGAAAAGCTTGGATTAGAAACATCCACTTACCATGTCTGTGTTCTAGCAATTGGTATTAAATATTCAGTATTTGGGATTCGTGCTTCTAGGGAGGAATGCTGTGATACAGAGGTGTCTTTAGGAAAGAAGCCATTTGTAGTCAATAAAGATGCTTGTTAACCTCTGTATCCTTAAATTATATTTATGTAGTTGCCTAAATGATTTCTGCAGTTTCAGTTGGAATGTATTCCCCAACCAAATCAATTGTGTAACATAGTTGTTAACTTTGGCCCCATAGATGCCGACCTTTCAGTTATGGTTGAAGAAATCTCCATGTAACTTCTAAGACAGCTGTACTGCTTAAAATTTTGAGTGTGCACAAGTTTGAATATTAATTTGGTTGTTAGACTTAGTAACGTGATTATTAGTTTTGGCAAGGCACAGGACTGTCATCCGGAAAGTGTTGACTTACAATCTTGCCTAAGGCATGGTATCTTGACAACTGTTTTGTTGTATTCACCTATTGTAGCTAAAATTTTTTATTCTGTAATGTAAATGCAATGGAATTCTGTGGTAAATGCATAGTTTTCTATGATAAATATTTAATATTTTTTATTATTATTATTTTTTAATGGTGGTGTGTTATGTGCAAATGAAGATAGATATGATAAAACCTTCTTTAATTTAATTTTATTTTATTTTGAAAATGCTCTTGTATGTTTTTATCTCTTACCAGTCTCAGCCTCTGTATCAGAATGGTATGTTCACATATGAAAAGTTTTTCATCAGATACTTGCATCTTTTTAAAGAATATTTGTGTCTTGCCTGAAACTTGTCTGGTAGGTCCAGAGAACCCTAGCATGTGAACTAAGACAGCATAGCACAGTGTCAATGTTTTCAAGGTCCAGGTTCCTCACTGAGGAACCATGTGATGATGGTTTCAAGGTTAGGGTGAAACTTGAAGGCTGATTTTTCTGACAAATTCCAGGTCCAGATTTGTACGCCGGATTCGCCTCTCATAGGAATCCAGATCAGCTCGTGTTGTCTTTCTTTTTGCTGTTATCAAAACCCAAGTGAAAGAGACTAGGGTCTGAATTTTATCATGCAAGATATGATGGAGTTAATAATATGAATTAGGGTAGTTTAATTTTTCTTCTCTAAATATAAATGTGCTTTGGTAGAGGGACTTGAAAGAACAATGATAGAAATTTCCTGTTGAACACACAAGGAGAGAAGTACTTAACAAATTGCCCAAGCCAACAGCAGAATAGGAAAGGAGGTACTGTAGTTTTCTAAAGCTCAAATTACATTTTTACGAGCAAATTCCAAACTCTGAACCACTGGAGTTTGTGTAGTAAGTGACACACTGACATTTTGTACTGCCCATAATGAGTGGAACCCACAATTTACAGAATTAGCTACTTCTGCCTGCCCTGGGAGTGTGTTTTTGTGGGTCTTTTTTCACGGGGGGAGGGAAGTCAGTCCTAACTTTTACACTCTAGGTAGGTTGCCTGTCCTTTCGCGGTCATAGTGATAGTGAACAACTCTATGGGCTTTGCCACGGGTAATGTTTCTAGAAGGTGTAGTATCTGTGGGTCTGGAAGGGTTCACCACCTTGCCTGAAGCAATAGTGAGGCATTTATTTTATGTCAGTTGTGCACTGTCTGTGTAACTCTTTCTTATCCCTGATCAAAACTTGGTAATGCAGCCAGAATAATTTTTGAGCTGCACAAGTAAGAACACTTCTGCAGTGTGTGTTTTTAAGGTCTCTTCTAATGGAGAGTTATTTTGTCCTTTGGTAGGCCTTTTTCTCTTAATGGCTGCAGAGGCTAATGGAATGTCTTGTGTTCAGATTTTAATGCTATCTTTATACGTCTTCAGAAAATAGCTTAGTGATACAACCCTTATGCTTGTATAAGCCTGAGAATCCCTGGAAGTAGAGGTCAGTTGCAGTGTATTATAGGTCCTCTTCACTCAAAGTCACTAAAATTTTAACCTTTTTTATGTTTGCAGGCAAATAATCATGTATTGTTAGATTTGCACGATTCTCAACTTTCCCCCCACGCCTTGCTATGCTGTGCTATCAAGCTGAAAATAAGAACCCCTGTCACCCTCCTGAGCTCTATTCCAGCAGTGCTTAGGTACTCAGGAACAGATGATGCTTTCTCATACTGTCTGCTATTTGCTTGCAGTTGTTACTCAGTTCCTTTAAATCACAGCACTGTGATGCCAACAATCCAGAGAGATTCTGCTTCATTTCTCCCATAAGGAAAACTGATTTGTCAGTTGTTTGACTGGAACTGACGATACCTTAATTTTATGTATTTCAGCTTTCTGTAAAATTCTTCATCTGCTGCAAATGAAGATGCATCATCTCAGAATCGAGAGTCACATGTTTAATTGCAAATTACTCGAGCTGACTGCATTTTGGTGTCATTCCATGATGTCCTCACCCAACAAAAACAGCACATGATTTTTTGTAAGCTTGCCATCTCTTGGAGGAAATTTGATCAGGCTTTCAGGATCTGCGTTGTAAGGCCAGTGATTGCTGTGATCCAATAAGGGAGCCCTCTCTGGTGGCATCACTCGAGAGAGTAAGCGTGGTGTGACTGCGGCTGGCTTCTCGGATCACGCTGTCTAATGAAAGATTAATGAGGAGATGATGCTTTGTAACAAACATCTAATACTGCCACCAGGTCACAAGTTTGATTTGCACCAATCAATAGAATTCATTCTCCTAAAGGTAGCTAATGATAGCATGCTTATGAGAAATTAAGTGGCCTGCAATCCCAGACAGCCTGCTCGTTCTTACTGTGTCAGCTTTAAAGAAACAGAATTCATTTTGTAATGTCAGTTAAACCTTGGACAGAAAGAACAGTTTAAAATCTGAGGGAAAATGTTATGAAAACATTTTTTGAAAATGAAATTAAAGAAAACGGAATCCTCAAATTAAAAATAAATGTTAATTTATATTTATGAAGCATAAGGGGAAAAAACCCCAAACAAACAGTGTCATATTCTCTGACTTAATAGTATCTGAAAGAAAAAAGAGAGTTTGGTTTGACCTTGGGGCTTAAGGATCAGACATACATTCATGTCTGTGTTCTTAATCCTAGGAGTGACTCACTTGACTACGAAAGGCCCAGCTTAAGTCATATTGACCCACCTGATAACAAAGGGAAAGAAATTGGAGTGTCAGTCTCTCCTGTTCTTGTACTAACAGAGGCCAGATAAGTTTATGATGTAACTTAGGTAAGTCTTGTGGTATTGTTGGATTTGTTTGTTGTATTTTTTTTAGTTATACCAACTATAGTAATTCCAGAAAGCAAGTACAGGACACAGAGGAGGGCATGTATTTGACTATTTATCTCAGAGATGATCCTGTGAGAGACTAAACAATCTGAGAATAGGAGGGCAGAATGAGGAAATACCAGGCCAAGATTTCCTTCTGAACTTCTCACTAAAAATCTCTGAGCTGGATTTTGCATTCTGGCTTCTATCTAAGTAATACTGTGCTGTGAAAGTAGGTTACTGTAGTTACACATGGGATTAGATAGTGTAAAATATAAATAATTAAGCTTGACTTCAGAGCTCTTGATTATAAGACTTCAGTTTTCCAAGCTGTGGAGTGGGAACTCCCTGCTTTCTCATTAAAAAAGATAAAATGAAATTCTCTAATGAAAGATTTTGATTTTCGTAGAAAAATAGTATTGCTGTCCTCTAGGTACATATGGGACCATACTGACCTGGCTCCAGTTACTTCCTAGGTAAAAAGTAATATTTTAAAAAATCATAACAATTTATTTCCTAAATGAAAATTGTATTTGCTTAATATGTAGGATATTTGTCTACGTGGTGCTTTCTGTCTTTATGTTTACATCATAAACTTTGTCAATGTTAGCATTATTTTCATTAACAATGTTATGTTCCTAATACCTGGAACAAATTGAAATTGTCACCAAAAATATAAATTTGTCATCAAAATATCAACACCAGGTCTAGAAAAGAAATTAGAAGCCAGGAGAATTTTAATGCTGACATCATTTTCCAGGAGCACAGGTGCACCAAAACACTCCCCTGCAGTGAGTAAGCAATCTCTTTGGTGAGTAAGCCACTTCTAAAGCACTGGATAGCAATTCTAATAGCAATTCCAGACTCTTATTTTTCCACTTTTGCACAGTGGTAAGAAATATGTCATCTATTGTCATTAGATGACATTTCTTAATGTCTAGCTTTCTAGTTTTCATCATGCAGAAAGGGTGAGAATAAATCACCCCTTGCCTGCAATTTGAGGATCTTTGCAGCATCTTTTTTACTTGATTTCTTCCCCTCTGTATTGATTATGTTTTCCTTCCAGGCTGCATTGTGATCAATTGCTATCATGTTTCTTGGATTAACTTGGATTTCTATTCTATTTCTATTTCCTTTTCTTTATTCCAGTAAGTGCTTTAAAGTTTTAAATGTTTAAATAGAGTCTCTTTCCCATAATGCCTGGAATTTGCCAGGATCCCTTCCTAGAAGAGGAGCATGTTTTAATGGGAGATGCCTGGGAGATGGACACTGTTGTGGTCTAGTCCTAGTTGATTTACTTAGGTGGCTTTAGGCAGGTCTCTAAACTACCTGCCAGGAGAGCCATGAGACTTAATTGAACAGGCAAAGTGCCATGTAATGCTTAACATTATGTCTGACTTAAGGAATACTATACATTTACTGCCAGCCTTGAAAATAAAGTCTGTGATGTTAGTGGGGAAGTGGTGTCTTTTCATTGCCTGAGGAATGACAATATGATTCCTGATTTCAGCAATACGAATTGCTAACTGCACAGACTTCCTTTTCATGATGAAATTGAACTCTGGAGTTTCTGTTTCTCCTTGGTAACTGATGGTTCTGCTAAAAATTTCCTGTAACTCTTTAGAGAGTAACTGGAGTTTGTCTGTATTTGCAAGGATCCATGTTGAAATCAATTTCAGAGTTGTTGCTATCCATAGTCCTGGAACACAATATGAAAAAAAGACATATCCAGAAGAAAAATACACTAAAGCTGGTATCTAGAGAAACACAGTAGTACATAAAGCTTGTCATTTGAAATTGTAATTATTTACACATGAAGGATATAGTAAAGGAAATATTCAAAGTATTCATCTTTGTCATCTAGTTAATAATTTGATCAGACTTGTCTTTCATAACAAACATTTTATATACATCTTTAGTATTTATCTTATTTGTATTACTGTGTTGCCTGGGAACTTAAGTCAGATTTTGCTGTAATTATTCCAGTTTGATTTAAGTGTAATATGTTTCACTCTGATTAGTACCCTGTATCCTGACACTAAACTTCTCTGTCTTTCCTAGTAACATCTCACCCAGGATATATTAGTGTTATCTGTGCCACATCACAGTGATTGCTCATAGTCATCCTCTGATGGACTAATACACCCTCTTCTTTCTCCTCGTTTGTTATTTGCAATTTGTCACAGGAGTTCTTACTCCTGTGTGTATGATCATGCACTTTATTTCATTCTGCTTCTGTTACTGCAGTTACCCATTCTCTGTTGGTGTGGAATAAAGTCTTCCTTTGTACTTAACAGCTTATCACAGACCTAATTTCTGTGCCAGGGTCACAAGGGAAAATATTAAGTATGTCCCAAGACAGATGCTTGAGGAATTACCCTAACAGTTTCTCAACATCCTGATGCTTTCTGTTGTTTTCTCTTTAGCCAGGGCTATAGAAATACAAAGACATATATTCCAGATTTTCCTGTTAAGCTTATATGTGGGTCTTAGATTGTATAAATCATACTGAAGTGTGAAAATGGATCCCCCAACAGTGATCAGAAAAGTCTCTAAGAGGTTTCACAGGTATTTGCAAAGCAGTTCTACCCAGACCACTGTGCAAGCAGTAAAATTTCCAAGCTGAACATTACATTTAAGAGGGCATCCCTGGAATTTTGTATTGCTCTGACCCTGCCCCCATGTAACCAAGGCTGTGCTTTGGATCTGCAGGTGGCATGTTCAATAGCAGAACAAGCCAGCATTTGTCAGCAACTGGATTTCAAGTTGTGGCATCCATATGCACATGCTCGGGGCTTTATTCAATCAGGTCTTGAACACTGCCAAGAACAGAGGGTACACAACCTCTTTGGACAATCTGCTGCAATGCTTGGATGGTGAAAAAGTTTATGTGAAGTTGAAGCCTTTCTTGTTTCAGTTTGTCCTTTCAAGTCTCATCCTTCTGCCATGCAGTGCTGAGGTCCTGGCTCCATCTTCTTGGTAACCTACTCACAAGTATTGAGAACCTGCTATTAGGTCCTCCCAAAGCCAGCTCTTCTGCAGGCTGAACAAGCCCACTTCCTTCAGTGTCTTCTCACCCAGGGACTCTAGCCCCCTCACCCTGGTTTATCAACATCTTTCTCATACTGAGAGGCCCAAACATGGGTGCAGTGTTCTTGATGCAGTATTCTCAATGCAGTCGAAAGCGTGCTGAGTGAAGGGGGATAATCACTGCTAATGATCTGCTGGCTCAGTGCCCGGTGGTACAACCCAGGAGGTTTTTGCCCTTCTTTGCTGCCAGGGCACACTGCTAGCTCATACCAATGTCCCCAGCTACCCAGCCAGCTGGCCTCCAGCCTGTACTGCTGCGTGGGGTTTTTCTTTCCCAAGTGCAAGACTTTCATTTGTCCTTGTGTAATTTCATCATTTCTTATCAGCCCAACCCTCTAGCCTATCTAGGTCCCTTTGACTGGTGCCCTGCTCTTGAGCATATTTGACTGGTCTGCCCAGCTTGGTGTCACTGGGAAACTTGGTGAGAGTACAATTCATTGCCTCCTCCAGGTCCCTCAGCTGTAAAACAGAACAAGTCCCAGTATATACCTGTGCAGTACTCCACTTGTTACAAGCCTCCAGGCTGAGGAAAACCCATTAGCTTTTGAAACCTATCCAAAGATTTTTTTACCCATTACATCAATTAATCAATGTCACTTTTTTTTTTTTTTTTTTTTTTTTTTTTTTGTTTGTAATTCAGTTATTACATTAAGTAAAATTTTATCATAGAATTCATTTCAGCCGTGACACTGAGGGACAAGGTTAGTCTGGAGACAAGAAAGCTGTGGATAATAATACTACTGCTTTTAAATCTAAGCTTTTAAACCTAAAGTGATTTCATTTATTCTTAGCTGATCCTGAGCTAAGAAGTCTCTGAGACTGGCTGCTCAGTGGAGCACAGTGTAGAGGCACCCAGGCTGGTGCATTATAATAATTCATTACAATATCTCAAACGCGGTGACGTTCATTAATTCAGATGAGGAGCTGTGTGAACCATGTCACTTCTGAACTCAGGCTTGCCTGAGAAACACTATAGGCATATTTGTATGGTGTTGCTAGGGCATGGTGGACTTAAGCTGGCATACACGTTACTATTTTAAGTGTCTCTACACTCGTGTCCTCGTCTATCTGCAAAGTAGGTAGCCCACCCAGAGATCTGACTGAGTTACTGGCTATGGGCTGACAATGGGGTAACTAGATGGTTGAGCCTGAGCATATGTCTTTAGCTGATCTTTTCCAATGCAGCCTCCTGCTTGTATTTTGCACATGATTTGGCAAATAAAAATGGAGTTTTTTCTAAGCTTCCTATCTGTTGTAATTCACAAATTAAGCAGATGTTTAAATAACCCTGTTTACCTTTATAGTTATTTGCAATTGTAGAGGTAAGGGTGAGGCAAGAACCGCTTTAAAATTTGGCCCTCAGCATTTTGGTCTTGATTTTGCTTTGGTTGAAACTTCTGAAAAACTTTCCAGTAATGTCAATGAGAAGGAGGTGGGGCATGTTTGTACAATAAAGGTATTATGTGGGCTGGTCGTGGGGCAATGTGTGTGAATAAAACTGGTTTATCTCGCTAAATGTTAAGAGATTTGCCTGAAATCACTTTCAGCATCCTTTCCTGTTCTCTATAAAGTAAAGTATGCAATTAGGAAATATGTTATGCAGCAAACTCAGTTTGAAAAATTGATTTTTAAAGCATAAAAGAGGCAGTGACTGAAGTCCTGCCAGGCTCTATCGAATACTCACATGTATTATATTGTAAACATAATGCAGTTATACTGTATGTTGTCATAATAATTGGCAATGGTATTGGAGTCAGTCGCTGAGGGCTTTGTTCATGTGGTAATATATGACAAGGGCTACAATGTTTGTTGGCAGCAAACTTGTTTTCCTTTCTATTTTTCTTAGTAAATTGGTTTCAAAATAGTTTTGTGGGGTTTTTTTTTAAAACAAACCATCTTAGGATCCAGATGGCTTTATCTCTTTTTAATGAGATTTGGGACATTCTCCTTAAAGGTAGTGTTCACTTAGTGCTGCCACCAAGGTTCCATTCTTCACTTTTCTTAAAGCATGACTCTGTGACAACAGAGATAGGGAAGACTTGGTAGTGATCAACAGCACAGAAGGGTGGATTCCGTCAGATCCACTGTGGTCCAGGGCTGAAAGATAACAGGACACAGGAGAGAACAAAAGAACTGAGTCTGGAAGCCAGCAAATCATTTCCTGGATAGGAACAGCTTAACTGTTAGTTTCCATAGGTTTGGTTCTGCAATCCTAACTCATGCAAGTCATGTCACTGGGTTGCAGCGTGCTGCCACGTGATGGGGGCTGCTGTGTTGTGTGTAGGTTTGGCAAAACTCCTCCATTTATTTCCAAAGGTCCTGAAGGGGCAGCCAGAATAGATAAAAACTGGCAAAAGGGCATCTTTCTTGCTCAAACTTCAGGACATTTGTTACTGAGTTTAGTTGCTGGACTGTTAAAGAACAAGACCCTCTTAAAATGTCTGAAGATCCAGACTATACGTCTGACAGAGCTCTGTAGCATCCTGAAAGACAGTTTGTGGCTTGAGGCATTTGCCATAGGCGTACATTTCAGTTGGATGCATCTGCTATGATGGAGTGAATGTCACCTAATACAAGTTTCACAACTGAAAAAAAAAAAAAGTTTGCCTGTCCCAGCTTTTCCTCTTCCATCAAATTCAGGCTCCAAGCCTTGACTGCTTAGGTTCAGATTCCTGGAAAACCAGCACCAACACACACCTTACACATCACCATTCTTTTACTGTTATGTACTTATTGCCAGTCTGAGTCAGCTCTCACTGACTTCAGTTGCACATGATACAACCACATGCCCCCACCTTTCCCAGGCTTCCATGCTTTTTTCTTGTATTGTTTATGTGCCCGTCCTTGTGTTCATAATTTTCCATCTCATTTCATGTCATGTACCACTCTCCATCCCAAAGTCCATTTGTGTCTCTCTTCATTCTCGGTGTCGTACTTCAGTGCCCAATTCTTTTTCAGCAGTCTGGATTGCCCACTGCAGAACATGCCACCTGCATGTATCTCTGGTCCTGCCAGCAGATCAGGAGTTGCAATATAGTCAGTTCTACAAGAATGTCTTGTTCCTGCAAAGCAAATTTAACTTATTCTGCATTGCCCTGACAAACACACCTTGGCTTTCTTTGTTGAGCACGCAAGTGTCCTGAATCTGTACACATAGTCATACGGAGGGGATGGTATTCAGCTGCCATGAGATGTCTCTGCCTGTAGTCAGCATTTAGAAACACTGTGTATCTGTGAGTGAGGAGCAGCACCTTTAGTTGAACCGTAGAATCACAAAATGGTTTGGGTTTGAAGGGACCTTAGAGGTCATCTAGCTCCAACCCCCCTGCGTGGGCAGGGACACCTCCCACTAGACCTGGTTGCTTCAAGCCCCATCCGACCTGCACTTGAACACTTCCAGGGAGGGAGCATGCACAGCTTCCCTGAGCAACCTGTTTCAGTGTCTTCCCAGCCTGACAGTAAAGAATTTCTTCCTCATGTCTGACCTAAATCTACCCTCTTCCAGTTTGAAACCATTGTCTCTCGTCCTGTTGCTACATGTGCTTCTAAAATGTCCCTTCCCCATCTTCAGAAGCAAATGGAAATTGGTAGAATACGTGCCCAAAGTGATACTTATCATGGCCTCTAGCATTCTGTTTCCTCTTGAAAATGCCAGATGTGTGACCTCTGTGCAGTGTGGTGCAGTATGGGGTAAATTAGCTGAGTACTGAGTCATAGAGAAAAGGGGCATCTACTTGAACTAATACCACTAATATCTTGATTCTTTAGGGATCTGCTGTTCAGGGAATCTGCTGTTCAGCTTCTATAGCTGTGTTTAGTTTGTAAATGTCTTTTAAATATCAGAGTGGCTTAGTAATTTAAAACTATGTTGAAAAACAAATGAAATAGTTGTTAAATACAATATATCTACAATTTCCGGTTAGAAGGCACAAAAATCATCATCATAATGTTTTTTCAACACAGTAAGGTGTTTTTTTTTGCCTGCTGAGTTATCATCTGATGAAATTGCTGTGTTGCTTCCTCATTAAGATGTAGAAAGATGTTTGTATGTGTATTTTAATGCCCAGTGGATTCTCAGCTCAGGTATAATCATTGCAAACTACAGATGTTCCAAGTGCTTTTCTCCTCAGTATTCTGATAGTTAACTACATGGCTAATCAGCATTTTAAAGCAAAATTTGCACATAAAGAGTCTGTTCATCCAATGGGGACATGCTAACAGGTTCTCTCCCTGCACTAACGCTCTGCACAGTAGGACATGCATTAACTGCCTGGGATCAAAACAGTCAGAACCAGAGTTTTTTGTAGCACACAAGGTAGCTAAAATTCGTTTTTCAAAACATGATGAATTTTTCTTGGTGTACTTTACACCCTGTGAGGGAAATACATTCATGCAACAGTGCCCACTACTGTGATTGGGATTGTTTTAGCTTGTACTTTAACCACGTACCAAAAAATGACCTGATGTCTCCACAGTCTTTTGTGACTTCTGTCCACTCTGCTGCTTTAGCAGTCAAGCTCTGTAGACCATGAAAAATCTTGAAGATGCGGCTGTACTTAGACACCTTTTTCTATCTAGGGAATAGCAAAATCTGATAGAAAGGTTTCCTGTACTAGAGCCAGTCACCAGAAGTTGGGCCTGTTTATGCTCTCTGCACTGGAAAAATGCAGAAAATGGCAGGTTTCACATTCCTGAGATTCTAAGGTAATATGTTTGAAGGCACACAACAACCTAGCCTTAGGGAAATACTGTCTCCAAATGTTTACAGCTTTTTGGTGCCTTGTGCCAGAGAAGGAAAGGAACACATGGATACAGCTTCTCCTTGATGAGTCATCTTATTCCTTACAGTCTTCTCTTTGATAAAATTAATTGGAAAGAGGCTTAAAGCTGTTTTCTTCAAAGTGGCATGGTTAGTTAGAAAACTGAAAGATCACGAGTTTAGCTTCTGCTTCTTGCATATTGATAAATTTCCATCTGTCTTGCTTTGGAGGCAGCTCAGAGGGCAGATGCAGAGTTTGTAAGCATGAGTGCAGCACCACTTTGGAGTCATGCTCAGCTTTCTATACTTCGTATAAAATGTATACCCTATCCTTTCAACAAGTGCTGTGGAAAATTTTGACTGTCATCCTTTAAACAGTACAGTATTTGCCTTTCTCTTGATCACCTGTCCCAGAGCAAAGGTCAGTAGGTTGGGGAAGTATTGTTCAAGTGCAGTTGACCTAAAAATATGTCAAAAGGGAAACTATATGAAGAAATGATGGAGAGGCTTTATATAGGCTTGTTGATGTCTGTAAATATGTAAAAGAAAAAAAAAAAGGGGGAAGCAGCAGCTTATGACATGGTTATTTCTGGAAAAGCAGAAGGTCTGACTGTTATTATTACACCATACACAGTGCCAAGCAATTGCTCCTGCAGAAATTGTGAGAAGTATTAAGAAGCCCAGAATTAAAAAAATAGAACTATTTCTGTGGTGCTCTTTGCTCCAGATCTTTCCTCTGCAAATCAGTGGCAAAACACATATTAATGTACATGGGATCAAGCATAGGACTCTTGCTTCCCTCTTCCCCTTTTCAAAAAAATCCCTTTCCTTCTCCTTTGCAGGAAATGCCTGTTCTGACAATCTTATGTGATTTCTGGCAGATGTCAACACAGAGTATTCCAACATTAGCCAAGTGGCATCAGCTCACTTCTTCAGAAGAGAGAGTAAAATATATTTACTGTATGGGAGGGTAAAGAAAAGCTATAAGGAACTACTAAGTAGGTTAATTTGCTCTCAGTATCATAGGTCATTATTACCCAGTTACCTCTGTATCAAGTATTTTGTGTTCAGCTGCAGTACTAAGCATACAAACACGTGCTGAACTGCAACACCCAGAAAGGTACCCAGACTTGAAGACCTCAAGAACTAAAGATGCTACTGACAATTCCCATGATAATTAGGGTTATAAATAACTTATTTAATATGCCTTGTTTCCTACTCAAACTTTGTATTTATGCTAAAGAATCCCGTAAAGAAACCAGTATTTTCTGTGATATATTGTCAATCTAGTTAATAGTGTTAACAAGTGGACTTTAAGTCTTTCCTTCAAATATGTCACTTTAAGATATTTTCTTCTTCAACTCATTTTGTCTGTTTTTTTGTATTCTGTTTTGAAAACATTCTTTCTAAAATGTGAAACTTGGTGTGGTTATTCATTGCAGTTTCACCAGTGTTGCACATAGTTGCATAAAGCTGTTTTGCTTTTGGATCTATACATACAAGGATCATATTAGGTTCTTTTTCTGCAATGTCAACTGTTTGTGACCTTAATCCTTGGTACCTTTCATACCATGTGTTTTCTGGGGTGGAGACTTGGCTGCTGATGGAGCTTCTTGTTCTAATCCCTTTGCATTTGACTGTATTAAGACATGTTTAATTAGAACTGGCTTAGTTTATTAAGTGATTTGAATTGTTCTACATTACTTTCTTCAGCTTTCATCCTCACAATTTTATAAATGTCACAAATCTTAATAACATGGATGTATATATTTATTTCCGAATCACAAAAGCCCTACAGTGTATGTTATAAGTCTCCATTCATTGTTACTTTGTTAGATCTTTCAGTTTTCAGTCCATTTAACACATTGATATTGTGTTGTGTTCATTTCCATAATGGGAATATCATATGCTATTAAGTCATCTACTTTTCACAATGTATTGCAGATACACAATTACTTTAATCAGCCAAATCTTTGTCTCATCAAACAATGCAATAACCTTATTTTACAAGATCTATTTTCCACAAAACTGTGTTGACTGATATTAATGATATTCTGGTACTTTAATTCTTTATTAATTTTATAACAGCTTTATTACCTGGAAGTAACGTCAGACTAACTATCCATTAGCTCTCTGAGTCATCCTGCTGGCCTTTGTTATTATTGGCACAATATTAGCACTTTTCCAGTAATATGGAATTTCCCTGGAATACCTTAATTTCTTAAAATAAACATGATTAATTCTCAGGCCCTCTCAGTCTTACTTCTTAGGTGTGAGGTAGATGGATTGGCTGATTTTAAAACGTTTATTTCTAGTACCTGTTGCATAACGTCCTGCTTGGTTACTAAGGGACTGGAAAATAGTTCAACATCACCATGAGACATAAGAACATCTGTCCAAATATGGGATAGAAATACTTTTAAATAATACTGTCTGTCCTGTATCGCTATTAAAATTTTTATAATTTCCATCTGGCAAAAGGTTTATGTCACTCCTAGGACTGTTGCAGTCTTGATACTTTAAAAAATAATAATTCTTCATACCACATTGGTCCTGTCAGCTGTAGATTTTCCATTAATGTTTCTATCTTGCCTTATTAATTTTTCTCCCTTCATAACTCCTAACTCATATGGATTATCAATGTTTTTCTTTATCTTCGTTTATTATATAGTGCTTTTTATTATGAACTACTGCTCACACTTCAGTAGTGAAAGAAGACAGCATTTTAAGCCAAAATTATCTTCTCTTTGACTCTGGAATTACAAATTCCTGACCATTCTAAGATTTATTCTCAAAGAAACTTCTCACTTTTGACTTTCCCTCATTAATTTCTATCACCATTTTAATTACCCTTCTAGGCTACTGAAGTTGCAGATTACTGACAACTAACAGATGTACCACACTCATGGCTTTTTACAGCAGTGTTTCCCTCACCTCTCCTACTCATTCTGCCCTCTTAAGCATGGGGGGCTTTAGCATTAAAATCAGGTGAATCACTGCACAATGTTCACTAATCATAATGGTGTCATTCTTTTGCATAGGTGATAATTTCATGTTCTCTGGCTTATTACGTCTTCCAATGTCAATACATAAAGGCCTGAAAAATGTCACATTTTACTACTTTGCCACTCTAATTAAATTTCTTCAGGCACTGTTTGAGTGTGTACTGTATTTACCTTCTTAACAGCTTCCCTCAGGTGTTGTTGCTTTGACATTCTCCTACCTACTCCAGCTTGTCTCCAGAGCAGAAAGAGGTAACACTTGCAGGGTTCTCTTTCAAAGTTTTTATAGGAGGTAAGATTACCACGGTGAGTGGATTTTCATAAAAGCCCTGTTAACACAGTCTTCCCACGTCATACACTCATTTGTCCATCTGACCATACTTACTCTGAGGATAAGGCCATCTGTTCCAGATGTGGTACTGCAAAAGGAGATTTCAGACCTATTTCATTACAATATTATGTTCTCTTTGCAAAATTTTCACTAGTGTGCCTTCCATACTGCTATGCCAGCAGAAGCCAAAAGTAAGCATCATTTTTGGATGGTCTTGTCCAGCAGTCTTTTTGCATTTTGCCTCTGTGACTCAGACTCCTGCATAGTTGGAGGTTGCGTCAGCTATTTATTCCAAACTAGTGTGTGTATTTCTTTTCTTGTTTTAGAATAGTGCATAGTAAATTCAGTGGGATGATATAAAGGCTGTCAGGGAAACTACATCCAGATGATTTGTTAGTGATACCAGCAGCTGCTCTCCAAGAGTAAAGCGCACTGCATGCTTTGCAGTCAGTGTTCAAATTTGGTCAGCACTCAGAAACAGCAGCCATTTGGATGTGTTAAAAAAAAATAAATGACTTGGACATAGCTGCTTCCTTTAGTATTTTAAATCAAATGCCTTCCCAGGGCAGGGCCCTTAGTGTAGTTGTCCTCTCTGACTTCCTTGTTCTTTCCTGAAAGAAAATAATCATCACTGCAGGGCCTCCTGTCTGCAGCAGGTACTCCCAGCAAGAACTGTTCCTTTAATACATGTATGTTGCAATTAAGCCTTTTAAAAATTATTCCAATAATATTCCTGCTTAAACCTGCCCATTAGCACAGACTAGAGAGGAAACAAAGTAAAGAATTGTTTCTTTCTTTTTCTTATCTGAGAACAGAAATATTGATAGATGATGAGCAGGGAGGAAAAAACAGCTGACAAAATTCAGCTACACCTCTTCCTCCATGGGCTTACAGTCTGGTTTATAGCTGAGGAAAGAGAGGAACAATAAGCAAGCAGAATTAGGACATACAAAGAATTACAAATGTGAGCTTTTCCTAATTTACATCTATTTTGTACTCTTTTCAAATGGTCATCATCTTACACGGATTTAATCTGATATTTTTCAGTGATAGAGACTTAAAACCTAATGATGCCTGAGTGTCACACATCTAACCTGTGGTCTTGATGTGATTTGTCTCGATCATGTTGCTAACAAAATCTTTAGATCTCATGAGTACATTGATTTTTATTTTTTTTTCCTGAACGAAGATCACAGAAGTACTTTCTGTTAAAGCTGGTACAGCCCTACTGTAGTGGCAGTGTCACATTTGACATGATAAATGCAGAAAAAGTACTAAGAAGAGAGTCGCAGTAGCTGAGCCACAGTCTTTCTGAATCCAGACTTGTTTGGATGTTTTGAAACAGAGAAGGAAATTGTCACATGGTTGCTGATTGCATAGTGACTGAATTGTTTCAAACTATGTGTGCTTTGGGAGATAAGAGCCGGCAGCTGGGAAATCCCCAGCATGTGACTGGTACAGCTGTGTTTGATAGTGTGATTAAGCTGTACTGCAGACCTGAGTATTTCACTGTGTTGCATCTGTACCTGCAGATGTCTGCCTGTTTGTGTAACTGCCAGACATTCCTAGCCTGTCAGGCTTTGCATCAGCATGTGAACATCTGAGCTGCTTGAGCTGTGCCAGTCTTTTCCTGATAAAGCAATGAGGAAACAGACTACCAAGTGCAGCGGAGAAGAAAGTTTCTTTCTAAGGGAGACTATGGTGGCTTTAAGTCACCTGCATGTGTGCCATCCTGACAAAGGACATAAATAAATGGTTAGGAAAAAAGAAAGCTTAGGCTTCTGCTTTTCTTCAAGTTATTTTTATGCCTATCCATCCCCATGTTGTTCCTACATTTCCCCCTCCAGTGGCATCTTGTCAGCAAACAAGATAGTGAGTTGTTTGGGATAGGAGCTCTTCGTTACTGACTGGTACAGTGCCAAGGTTAATAGGACCCAATTCCCTAGGGGGCTGTGAGAGTTTTTAATTATTATTATTATTTACTAGAAACCTGTGATTTCAAATAATAATTTGCTGGCTGACTCGTTTTGACCCACTGTGTTGTTTAATATATAGAATTACAAGGCAGTGGGTCATACAAACTGTCACTGCTTCCATGTGGGAAAAGGAAGATGCTGTTCTGTGGCTTTAAAGTGACCCCTCGGAGAGCTACAAAACAGGCCTCTCCCTACATGGTTGGAAATATAGATCATAAACCATTGCAAAGCATCACTGTGATGACTTCACCTGGTTAGCAGTCAACTTTCTTACTATTCTGCCACTCCCTGGAGATTTTCTAAAACACTGTGGGCTCCACTGTCTCTCCCAGATAGGAATTCACAGCGTAACCTAATAGTGAGCAGCAGCTCCAGTACATTCCAAGAGTCCATCTCTCTTGGGTTTTAGGATACCAGTTATATGGTCCCTAGAATACTGTGATCCCTGACCAGAGTAAGCTACTAAGAAATAATTGACCTGATTTAGAAAAAAAGAAATAATATTGTCTGAAGCGCCGTTTATGAAGTTTAATGTATTGTGAGAAAAATGCACTAGTTTTTACAGTTTGTAAAATAATTGCAGGATAGTGTCCCTGGAAAATACATTCAGCCTTTGCTTCTCAGATTTATCATGTTTCTTTTACAAGTATTATCATGGAATCATAGAATCTTAGGGGCTGGAAGGGACCTCGAGAGATCATCTAGTCCAACCCCCCTGCCAGAGCAGGGTCACCTAGAGTACATCACACAGGAACTCATCCAGGTGGGTTTTGAATGTCTCCAGTGAGGGAGACTCCACAACCTCCCTGGGCAGTCTGTTCCAGTGCTCTGTCACTCTTACAGTAAAAAAATTTTTTCGGATATTCACCTTGAACTTCCTATGCTCCAATTTACACCCATTACCCCTTGTCCTATCACTGGTCATCACTGAGAAAAGCCTAACTCCGTCCCCCTGACACTCACCCCTTACATATTTGTAAACATTGATGAGGTCACCCCTCAGTCTCCTTTTCTCCAAGCTAAAGAGACCCAGCTCCCTCAGCCTTTCCTCATAAGGGAGATGTTCCACTCCCCTAATCATCTTCGTAGCTCTGCGCTGGACTCTTTCGAGCAGTTCCCTGTCCTTTTTGAACTGAGGGGCCCAGAACTGGACACAATACTCCAGATGTGGCCTCACCAATGCAGAATAGAGGGGGAGGAGAACCTCTCTTGACCTACTAACCACACCCTTTCTAATGCACCCCAGGATGCCATTGGCCTTCTTGGCCACAAGGGCACATTGCTGGCTCATGGTCATCCTCCTGTCTACCAGGACCCCCAGGTCTCTTTCACCTACACTACTCTCCAGCAGTTCAGCCCCCAACCTGTACTGGGACATGGTGTTGTTCTTCCCCAAATGTAAAACTCTGCACTTCCCCTTGTTGAATTTCATCATGTTTCTCCCCGCCCAACTCTCCAACCTATCTAAGTCTCTCTGAATGGCAGCACAGCCTTCTGGTGTGTCAGCCACTCCTCCCAGCTTAGTGTCATCAGCAAACTTGCTGAGGGTACATTCTATACCCTCATCCAGGTCGTTGATGAAGATGTTGAACAACACCGGTCCCAGTACCGACCCCTGTGGGACTCCACTAGTCACACACCTCCAACCAGATTCTGCCCCATTGACTACAACTCTCTGACTCCTTCCTTTCAACCAGTTCCTAATCCACCTCACTTCCTGATCACCAAACCCATACCTGATCAACTTTTCTACAAGGATGCTGTGGGAGACGGTGTCAAATGCTTTACTGAAATCAAGATAAACCACATCTACCGCTCTACCATCATCTATCCACCTAGTAATTTCCTCATAGAAGGCTATGAGGTTAGTCAAACATGATTTACCCTTGATAAAACCATGCTGACTGCTCTTGATGACCCCCATGTCCTTGATGTGCCTGGAGATAGTGACAAGAACAAGTTGTTCCATCACCTTTCCAGGGATGGAGGTGAGGCTGACCGGTCTATAGTTACCCGGGTCCTCCTTCTTGCCCTTCTTGTAGACTGGAGTGACATTTGCTATCCTCCAGTCCTCAGGCACCTCACCTGTTGCCCATGATTTACTGAAGATGATGGAGAGTGGCCTAGCAATGACCTCCGCCAGCTCCCTCAGCACCCTTGGGTGCATTCCATCTGGACCCATTGATTTATGGATGTCCAGATTACTCAACTGATCCCTAACCCAATCCTCATCTACCATGTCAAACTCTTCCTCTATCTTGACTTCTTCTGGGGCTATATGAATCTGGGGCTCATAGGGAGACCCTGCAGGAGTGAAGACAGAGGCAAAGAAGGCATTCAGCACCTCTGCCTTCTTTATATCCTCTGTCACCAGGGCTCCCACCTCATTCCTCAATGGGCCAATATTGCCTCTATTGCTAGTTTTGCTAGCTATGTACTTGAAAAAGCCCTTTCTATTATCCTTAACCTGACTTGCAAGGTTAAGTTCCAAGGAGGCCTTAGCTTTCCTAATTGCCTCCCTACATCCTCTGACAACAGTCCTATATTCCTCCCAAGTGACCAGCCCCTCCTTCCATGATCTATAGATTTTCCTTTTCCACTTAAGTTTGCCCAGTAGTTCCTTCTTTAACCATGCAGGTCTCCTAGCACCCTTACTAGATTTCCTAACCATTGGGACACTCTGATCCTGTGCTTGCAAGAAGTGGTCCTTGAATGTTGACCAGCTATCTTGAGCTCCTTTATTTTCTAGCACCCTGTCCCATGGGATTTCCCTTAATAGATGATTGAGGAGACCAAAGTTTGCCCTGTGGAAGTCCAGGGTTCTGGTCCTGCTGGGTATTTTGTTCCTTCCACACAGGATCCTGAACTCCACCATCTCATGATCACTGCAGCCAAGGCTGCCATTGACCACCACTGCTTCAACAAGGCCCTCCTTGCTGGTTAGTACAAGATCCAGCAGCGCTCCTCTTCTAGTCGGCTTGTCCACCATTTGCATTAAGAAGTTATCATCAATGCATTGGAGGAACCTCCTAGACTGTGAAAGGCTGGCTGTGTGAGTCTTCCAGCAGATATCAGGGTAGTTGAAATCTCCCATGAGGACCAGCGACTGTAGTTGTGAGGCTGCTTTCAGTTGCTTGTAGAAAGCCTCATCAACCTCCTCACCTTGATCAGGAGGTCTGTAGTAGACCCCCACAACTGTGTCACCCGCACCTGCTTGCCCCTTAATTCTTACCCACAGAATTTCAACATGCCCCTCATCAGCCCCTGCATGAAACTCAATACATTCTAGTTGCTCTCTCACATAAAGAGCAACTCCACCACCTCGCTTCCCTGCCCTATCTTTCCTAAAAAGCACATAACCATCCATGGCCACATTCCAGTCATGTGAGCTGTCCCACCATGTCTCTGTTATTGCTACTAGATCATAACCCTTAGCCCGCACACAAACCTCTAACTCCTCTTGCTTGTTCCCCATGCTGCGTGCATTAGCATACAGGCATTTCAGGAAACGAACAGAGCACACTGGTGGGACTAAATCCTCCTTGGACGACCTGACTTTGGGCCATGGTGTGTTCCTCTTGTGCTTGTCCCTAACAGACCCGGTTTTCTCCCCTTCCCCCTTCACATCTAGTTTAAAGCTCTATCAATGAGCCCTGCCAAGTCCTGCCCCAAAAGCCTCTATGTCCTGTTAGAGCCTCTATTATGTCCTGTTAGAATCCATTGTACCTCTTCCTCCTTTCTCTCAAAAACTTCTGGGTTTGGGTTTGGATTATAATTGCTTCTTCATTCTTCCTGCCAAAGCTTTGTAATACATTTAAAATACATTTTCCTCTAGATGTGTATGACCTTAAAGTTACTAGAGAGCAAATAGGGATTTTTCCTTACTGTTTAATTAATTGTTTCAAAATGCCTTACTACTTGAGATATTGCTAGTAGGTGCTTGAGAGGATTTTGGTCTAGTGTTTAATTTTATACATGCGATTTTTCGCCCACTGTGGTGAAGAGGTCTGTGTTGAAATTCTGTAGCATGTTAACCTTACCTTCCCTAGTTCTAAGTGTGAGCTGTGTTAGTAGACAATTTTTTTTTGTGCTCCGGGTTGCTTGTTATCAGCTTTACATTGTAAGTGGCAGAAAGGAAAGTAAGTTGTACAAATAAATGTCACTTTTAAAATACAGAACTAGATTCTCTATCTGCAGATTGGTCTATTATTTTCTCATATAACATAATTTCTTTTTGTAATATTTTTTTTTAAATTATCCCTTTGCAGGCCTCCAAGGCCTGGTACTCCAAAAGTTGAGGTATTCTCTGCCTTCACTCATTTCATAACAAAGAGCAACCTATGCCTTAGTAGATCCATTTAATTAGTCAAAGGATAGCAAAAGAGGACACAAGTGTTTGGTAGAACATATAGTAAGGTTTAGCACAACAGAAAAAAATCATGGGATGAGCTATTATTATTCCCCTGATTTGTTGGTTCCTGATTTCCATATGTTACATGTGTATCATGTTTGAGGAACTAGTCAGATGAAAGGTCACAACTGCTTTATGAAAGTGAGTGAATCATAGACTGATTCACCATGTACGGGCAGTGGATGCTCTTTGCATTGGGACTGTGCATTCCTTTATTAGTTTCCCATCTGTCCTACTGTGGGAACCTAACCTGAAAGAGACTGGTTGGGCTGCAAATCAGTTAAACAGAAATGGTGTTGCAATATATGGATTTAAATGGGAAAGCACACAGTTCATTTAAATAGCACACTCAGTATGAATTAGGCCACATCCCCAAAAGCTTTGAGATGTAACTTAGATGAGAAAGTGTTTTGTTTGACAAAAGTAGGATTTGGGGAGCGAGCCCATTGCTTTGGCCATGAGATGGAGAGTATGTTCCCTTCACTGACTTTTAAGATTGTATCCAAGTGTCATAGCTTAAGCATGTGTTGCCTCCCCAGCTTCATCTTGAGATACACACAGTGAAGTTGGGGTTGGTGATAGGATCTCTGTGACAGCTTGTATGAGCAGTGGTTTTGCTCTTGCTTTCCCCATCATTGGCACTGGAGATGGGAAAACTCCCACATCTGGGGTTTAGGGAGGAAAGAGAGGGGAAATCATGTGGCCCTGACAAAAATTTGGAGTAAAATAATTACTGAAGATTGCAATCAGGATGATGGAAAAGTCTAGGTTAGTTTTGTTTGTTTTTTCTTTGAGATTGTCCAGGGCAAAGTTGACACATTTATAGATGCCACATCCAAATAGTCATTTGCCTCATGTGCCTAGTTCTCTGTTAGAACCACATCATGTGAAGTGGTAGGATCTAGCCAAACTCACAAGCTTCACCAGAGTGTGATGGGCCATTTGACAGTATAAGGAACACAGTATGGTAGTTAGGGAATTTTGATTTTCTTCCTCCTCAAAAAAACCCAGACAATTTCATGCTTGTGGCCAGATATGAGCTAGCAGTTCTGGGAAGTAACACTTTCTCTTTGTTCCCCAACCAGATACAATATGTAGGGTTACACTGCAGGCTCTCCACTTGCTGCCATGACAGCATCTTTGTCCTCACATGGAAAGCCAGCCTTTAGGGCTGAAAAAGCCATTCAGGCCTACTCAGGTGTTTAGCCCATTGTCATGATGCCTTCTTGCTAGGCCCAGCAAAACTGACACTGAAACACTTCAGCCAGAGCAGACAAGGGTCCAGGTTATCAATACTGATGTAAACATGAAGCCCCATCTGCTAGAGGTACTTTAACTTAAAACAACCAATGTCCTTCTCATAAATCACACAGTCCAGAAGTGTAGAACTAACTAATAGAGCCCCAGGCCCAGCTGTGATTTAAGAAGGGACTACATGTGCATTGAGCAATCACACGGGTAGGAGCTACTAAGTGGAATAAAGTGTAGAGGGAGGCAGTCCTATTTGCAGTACTGGAAAATCTACTGTCAAGCACTTGGAAACTCAGTCTGTATTTAGGATCCTATCTAGGGAAATACCACTGAACTCCTGTACAACACTCAGCCACTTAAAGCTAAGGAATTCCATTGATACACTTCTGGATTGAGGCCTCAGGTTTCTTCTAACTAAGAGTAAAATTGCAGCTCCTCTGCTCTGACCTTTAGTTGGCTTAATGTAGGCATCCAAGCTTGAAAGTTGTACACTGTACAAAGGGAGGTCGGGTTTGGTTTTCTCTTACTACATCTACAAGTTGAATGCCAGTCTGATGTACTCAGAAATTAAAATAAACACTGAACAGAACAAGTAGAAGGACTGTTGGACAGAAGGGTTCAGTATAAACTTGGGCACCATAACTTCATTCTTACCATGCCATCTAGAAGGTTGTTTGGGGTTTTTGTTTGATTTTGTTTGGGGTTTTTTTTGTGTTGTTGTTTTGTTTTGTTTCTTTTTTAAAACTGAAATAAATCTTAAAAAAATCTGTTTTTCAGCCTTCCTCTTATGGAGATGTAGGATTAATGTATATGGAATTGAACACACTTTGTAGTTTTCACATTAGTTTTTTATCATTGCTTCATTCTAGCAGCCACCGTGTTTTCTGCAGATAAAAGATTTTAAAATCTGATTGGAATATGAACTGATAGAAGTGGGAAGAGAGAGAATGTCTGTAAAACATCTGTAATTACTTACTTTCAGGTATGCAGGCATAATGCAATACAGGATCTTACAAGTTATTTTATCCCCTCTTCATACATACAGAGCATGTCTCCTTTTGAGGTCAAAATTGACAATATTCTTGGGAAAACCTGGGACTGCTGATTCCCCTTAAATTGTGTTTTACAACTAGTTGTATAAATTCTCTTCTCCCATGACCAATTTAACTGTTTCTTTCATGTGTAATTGTATCCAAGAGGAAAATATAGCTGGGTTAAAGATATGTGTTTGTATAGGTGCTTGAATATTCTATTATTAACTAGCCAGGTTATTTCCTGAAATCAGCAGGGTTTACCAATGCCCTTTGTTCTATGCAATGCTATGTTATAGAAATTATATGGTATTTTAAAAGAAAGTCAAGCACATCAGCAACTCTGGGGGAAAAAAAAAAAAAAGGTAAGTGCAGGCATCTTGGATGTTTGAACAATTTGGATTAATGGGCAATACTAAGTTGTCTGGAGACGGGGGAGGCACATATGCAGGAGAAAAAGAGCTGAGTTTGGGAACTAAAAGAAAAACAGCAGAGCAAGTAGGCAGCATAATGTGGGCAAGAGGAAAGAAAAGTTGAGCAAGGGCTCTTGGGGTGGAATCCTCCTGCTTTACCAGCTGGGGACACTTTCAGTTGTCTCATCTGATTGATTCTTGCACAGCTGGAAAAGATCTGATCCTGTTATAGGGCTTGTTGGCTTTATCTTGAAAGTATAGCTGATAAATGAATTGTGGGGGAGGGGAGGAAAAACAAAGCAAGCATAAAGTCAGTTCCTGTTTCTGCCCCCTCTCTGTGGGAGGCTGCTGCCCGTTCGGCTGGAGCACAAGCACTCCAACAGGTTGAGTACCTGCATGTGGCACCCCTGAGAGGCTGGAACTGCTGTGAGGAGCACACCCTGCCAACAGTGTCAGAAGTCTCCTAAAAATGACCTGGCATTGGTGATGAAAGTTTCTGTTCTCTCAGAAACAGAGGTGCTAGAGAAGAGTCCCACTCCTCCCCTGGTCACCCCTCCAGTCCCCAGGCCCTGGCAAAGGCTGGTCCAAGTGACCTCTACTGGGACTGCTGGCATGGGAAGTCTAGGGAGCAAGGTATAAAAATGGGTCATAGGGATGAGACGACGGGGAAATGCCTCAAAATGATACATTAATGCCATTTATTAAATCTAACAGTTACAATTAACTACTATTTGTGAACTGGAGAATAATTAAGCCAGTTACTATTCTATAAATTCTATCCCACTATCTTCTTACTCAAAGGACTTCCAGAATCCTGAATTATGTCTAGATGGTCAGGTAAAATATTAAAAGCTGAAGAGTTCAGCTGGTGCCCAAGTTAAGTGTTCTGCAGTGGTGAGTAATGGTGAAATTCAGCCCCCACTGAGGCTTTGCAAATGCTTCTTTCTCACAGTATTGCCATCCACTCACTGTTCATTCTTGCTTGCTTCCCACCTTTACTCACATATTCACTTGTGCAAGTATAACAGTTTGTGTGCCTGCAGGGTGAATTAGATAAGGAAACTAATGAAGTTTTTGAAAAATATTTTTTGAGGCAGCAGGGGAGGGTTATTTCCTCAGTACAGTTCAGTATGTGCCACACCAGCAGTTGTCCTGGAACAAACAAGGTTGTGGTGTAAGGTAGGAGTAAGCTGGAGGGAACAAGTTATTAAAGCCAGCAATGTTGCTGAAAGAGTTGTTTGTGAAAATACACCTTGTTTTGGTGCAGAGCAACAGGAGAAAGTTGCTGGGAGTTGCTGAGTTTACTTAAAGTTCTTACAGCTAGGTAAGCATCTTTTCATTTCTTACACAGAAAAATAGACATAGGTGATTGTAGCAGCTTGGCCAAGATCACAGCCCAGTCTCCATCAGGGCATGGGATAGTTAAATAGCTCCCCTCACTTCAGTCCACTGCCCAAGCCATCTGCATCTTCACAAGGGACCATTCCTTCTAGCAACTTGATTTGCTTATTTTCATAGTTGCATGTTATGTTTCTTTAGTATGTATTTTTCATTAATACGGGGTAATTGGGTCATTACATAATGTTAATGAGAGACAACCAAATTCTGCTGTATGTCTGGATGCATCTCTCATCACACACCTGAGACCAGGCACACCTGTCTTACTTATTCCAGTCCCAAGTTCTTGTGGTGCTGGTATTGCCCAAGTACACATTGCTGTCCTTGTGCCACGTAGATAGCTACCTGCTGAAGCCCTTTAGTATACTGAAGCTCACTTCATCTGAGCCCTGAGGAAAGAGGCTCATCTCAGAGTCAGAAATCAAGAGGAGCCTGCACCTTTACCTCAGTGACTTGATTTCAAAACCTAAATGGGATCAGGGTGAGGGCATATGACACAATGAGAAGGTAATATTATTAAAGAACAAAGAGCTATAATTATCCTCTGGCGTTTTCTTTATTATATTTATTATCAATTTTATTATAAAACCTCACTGATCTTTTCAATTCTGTGAATAGTCTGTTAACAGGGCAGCTGCTCGAAGCCTTTCTGCTGTTCTCACTCAGTTCTCAGCTGGACAACTTTCCCACCGAAGCTGATGCCATTTTCCCTGAGTAGGAGGGCTGGTCCAAAGGAGAGAGTGTTTTAGGACTTGTGCCGTGGAGCTGCGTTAAGAGTCTAAGGCTTCTCCTTCACACACAGCCCAGCAGAGAAGCAAAGCCACTCGGCTGGCTCTGCCTGGCTCTTGCAGGTGTTCTTACACAGGTGATCACTGCTGTGGCTCTGTGTGGACGCTCCTATCTATGTCCCAGTAAACCAGGAATGTGCCGGGATTTTTTCACTTTACCACAGAGTCCGCTATCTTCAGGTTGTCAGATTTCTGCAGAGGCTTGAAGCCTGGAGTCTTCCCTGCCAAGTGCAGGAGGTTACCTTGCACTGTCCTCTAGTGGTAAAATACTCTGCTGGCAACCTTCTGTCAGAAGCAAGGTCCTTGCAGGCCTTCTCTACGTAATTCACACGTTCATACTGCTCTGGAAGAACCATCTTGCTTTGGAAACGCTGCCTAATAATAACAAAAACGTTTAGGAAGAAGTTCTTAACAGTGGAACTTTATAACGAAGTTGATGTGAGCTGTGATAGTGACGCTTCACTGGTGTCGTTCAGTTTCAGGTTTAGTTTTAGGCTTTGGTTGGCAGCCTCAGCTGTTCTTCTCGGTTGTTCATTGAACTTACATCTGGAAGAGTATTTGCTGGAGCAGTGCACAACACCAAGTCAAGGGACATAAGTTATTGCTCTGTTTCAACTGTTAAAATTATTGGTGAAACTTTGCATATAATTTTTCCCTGCCGTTTTCTGTATGGAGAGCGGAGTGACAATAATAGCTGTGTCACCAGAGTGTTCAAGGGCTGTTGATGGAAGCAAGGTCCTCAGTGCAAAGAATATGCAGTGTCAAAGAAGGCAATACATGGCCTGTTACAATGGAACCAAATTGTGTAACTTCAAGGTGAGCTCTTGCCAAGTGTAGATCACTGGTTTTCAGTTGGTTTGTTTTTTTTCAGTGAATTCTTACCTGAATTATCAGTCAGTGAATTATCACTGACTCCAAAGCAAGATGGAGGCTAGGAAAAAAAAACACAACAACAAAACAAACAGATTTCAAATGTTTATTTTCCACTCTTTACTTTTCATAGAGTTATATTAGAGTATGTTTTGCTAAATTGTTTAGGTCTATATTATTAAATTGTTGATTAATTACTGTTAATCATGTTGATTTAACTTTTAAATAAAAAATACTATTAGTTGGCTTGAGATAATTTGAAAGTAATAATAATTTCAAGTTACTGTCTGGTATCCATCAAACTAATGGTATACAGGTGAAAAATCCACCAATTGCCCTGTTGATAATTAATAACTCTTCTAATAGAAGCAAAGTTACATGCAGTTTTCTGCACTTTCCCACAGGAAGAAGTATAGAAAGAAAGACACTAACAAGAAACTGAGCATCAGGTCCAGTCAGTGTCACTTTAGATCTCCAGAGTACAGCAATTAGGTAAGAGTTAATGATTTCAGGAGTCCAGACTGATGGAAAGGTATCAATTGTACAAAAGAAAAATCATAATTCAGGTTATTGTTAACTCTTGGAAGTTTTTATCTATATACATTCCACAAGGAGCTGCTGCTGACTAGTAATTGCCATTCAGAGCAGACCAGATTTGTTTGCTGAACCACAAGCACTAATTGTCCTGTGACCATTGGGAGAGCTCACTTGGAATTCAGTTGCCATTTGCCCATCACTTAACACTGACCGAAAATCTACCTGTAGACAAAGCTGCCTCATGGAAGACTTTTCCTGCCTATCTTGCTGGACTGCATGACCTTGACATGAGGTACTAGTGCCAGGTTTGGAATGTGCCATCAGTTTGTGTTTCACTGCCAAAGTGTTACCTACCAAGACGCAAATCATTGCCACAGTGTTATTTTGACATACAACAGACTGGATCTTAAAATAGTGCTAGATTTGTTGTCCCCTAATACCTATGTGGATTATGTAGCTTTCTTTTGTGAATAGGCAAAAAGCCTGGGAATTGCTTTAAGTGCTCTGAAGCCAAGGTGTTTCTGTGTCTCTCTTTTCTGAGGCCGCTGTTCAGGACTCGGCAGATGGACAAATCCTCAATTTAGGTCATTCAGCTGAGGCAACTGGACAGCTAATTTCACAATGATCAAAGCTAACGTGAAGGGTGGCAGATGTGTGCTGGATGGGCTGTACTCCCTGTGTTACAAAGTATTGCTATAACAGCAGCGGAGATTGAGGTTAGATATTAGGAGGAAATTCTTTAGTGTGAGGGTGGTGAGACACTGGCACAGGTTGCCCAGGGAAGCTGTGGATGCCTCATCCCTGGAAGTGTTCAAGGGCAGGTTGGATGGGGCTTGGAGCAACCAGGTCTAGTGGGAGGTGTCCCTGCCCATGCAGGGGGGTTGGAACTAGATGATCTTTAAAGTCCCTTCCAACTCAAAGCATTCTATGGTTCTGTGGTTCCTGTGGAGGAAATAGGAGTAATGTAAGTTCTGTGGTTCATCAGACAAACCACAGTCGTCTGTGCTTGAGCCCTGTATTAACTGCTGTTTACCTGGGTGACTTGCTTTGTATGCAATGGCTTTCCAAGAGATGAGTTTCTAAGACACTGAAGTGTTGCTTAGACTTGAACACATACATGGCTCACCACCACACAGGGCCCTGGAGTTAGCTAAAAATGTTAGTTTAAAATCCTTCCCAAGACTGGTTTTGAGGATTAAGGCTTGCTGACAAATGGCTTGCTGCTGCTAATGAGGCTTGAGATGAAGCTGTGCATTGCAGATCAGTGCCATGGACCTCCACCTGCATGAATGAATTGTGGAGAATGTTCACCAACAGCTATTACTGTTTGATGACTTACAAACAGAAGATATGGTATTGAAACCAAACCTCACACACAGGGAGAATATCAGCTCCCCCATTAAGTATTCTCAGTTGCCTAGAGGAGGGGAGTGTGTTGTTAACTGGGATGAGTACCAAGATAGATCCCTAAGGTTGGGCAGCATGATGCTTTGCATCCAAGTCCTCTTTTAAAAAAAGATCTCAAACTGAAAAACAGATCTACCTCATGTCTAATAATTCCCCAAATGTCACCTACTCTGCCTTGCTGAGATACCTCCCTTAAAATCACCAGAAGAAGAGCAGTTTTTTTTGTCTGAAGGTGACTGGTAAAGAGACTGCACTTGATTTTCAGAACCTGAGATTCTGCTTTAAGTTTCCATTGATCCAGCTCTGTTGCTTCAATAGAGCTTCTCTGGCTTTCCAGTGACATCAAATATGATCTGAAATCGTAAGGGAAAACTATTTGCTCTCATTTTTCAGTCAGTAGGATATAAGCAGAAATCTATTAATATATTGATTTGTAGCCTTTCTCAAAGCAGATTCCAATGATGTCAGAAATTAAAATCAATCCCAGTGGACATTTGGTAGTCAATAAATGTGTTGTTTAATTCAAACATGGAATTAATGTTGATATGAAAGCTGTATCAAGCAATTCTTACTAAGTGCCTTGTGGACATACCTTTCTTTACTTTACTTTTTTTTTTTTTTTTGGTATGTTGGGTTTTGTTCTGTTTTTTTTTGGTGGTGAGTATTTTTGTAGCAGTACAGTTTAAAAACCCCAAACTTGTAAGGAAGTGCACAGTAGTGTGAAATACGTTAGCAAATGGCACAGTACAAGACTTGAGCCACCTTCTGGGTTGGATTTTTTTTGTATTAGGAATAGATCTAGTGCAGATTGGTAGGTTGTTTGGCTCACATGTGATGGATCTTCCATACATGTATGTGACCAGAAAAGAACCAAAATTTTTTATCCTGGATATGTCAGTTTTTTCTTAAATAGCACATCCTGCTAATTTTGGGCCTTCTCATCATATTATCTGGTTTTACCCCATTTGGCTACATACAGTTTTCTCTTCAGAAACAGCCCTCTCATGGCCCTTCATTCTATTCCTAGCACCTCATCCTACATTGTTGTAACTGTCTTCACTAAATATGGAACAATTAAGCTATTCCTTACTCTCTTACTTTTTGTACACATCTTGCAAGTTTCTAAGGGTCAAGCCCTTTAAAAAAATAATTATTTAACATGTAGCAGTGAGAGAGTTGATTTTTGCAAATAACATGACTTATAAATCAATATGGCTAATACTTTGTCAAAAAGTTTATCCTTATGTTTTGCATCTATTTATGCATCCTGTCTTCAGGTTTGTGCTGATTTATGCTTCCAAATAAGCTGTATTTTTATATACAATAAATAGTTTAGATGTGACAGTAAAGACGTGGATTTTTTTTTTCAATAACATGCTGTAGATACTACTAATTTATATTAGTAAATTTAATAATCTTTTTCTCCCTGCTCTTACATGAAGATCAAACCACTTAGTTAGCTTGGCTAATACCAGGCTTTACCACTGATTCTCTGGAATGTTGTATCAGTAATGACTGGGAAGTCTATTTACTATGCAGATAAAAATAAATAGTACAAATAGAGTTAAAGTTAGAGAAAATATTTGAATAGAGAGAAGAAAGTAAATGTGAATTAGATTCTGGGTTGACAGAAACCAGGATAGCTCCATGGAAGTTAACAGACCTATACCAATTCACATGAATTGAGAATAAAATAATAAAGTTAAGCTTAAGAGAAAAAGGGAGAAATACAAATGGGACTTGGAGGACATAGTGAGGAATTCTGTAGGTTGCAGGGAAAGTATCCAGCAGAGATGACAGCAGTGCCTCAGCCTCTGGAGTATTTTATTCCTCTGATTCTGTTTGTCTGGTAGTGGCACATAAGCAAGAACAGGGAATAGGTAAGAATGTCACTGAATTTGTCTCCAGTCGGCTTGAAAAATACACTGAAAGGCTTCAGCCACTGGATGTCTCTCGCGTCCTGCCCACAGGAGTGAGGACGCTCTCGGGAGTGAAACCCTCCATCTCAGAAGGGTAACTGGGTCAGGACAGAGAGCCAGCTGCCCAGCGCTGCCCAGTGCTGCCCAGCGCTACCCAGTGCTGCCCAGCGCTACCCAGTGCTGCCCAGCGCTACCCAGTGCTGCCCAGCGCTACCCAGTGCTGCCCAGCGCTACCCAGTGCTGCCCAGCGCTACCCAGTGCTGCCCAGCGCTACCCAGTGCTGCCCAGCGCTACCCAGTGCTGCCCAGCGCTACCCAGTGCTGCCCAGCGCTACCCAGTGCTACCCAGTGCTGCCCAGCGCTGCCCAGCTGACTGATACACTGCCTCAACACTCACTACCATCTAGTGGAAATACACCAGGTATATTTTTCTTACTCCTGCCAGGGGTTTCTGGCTCGGATGACTTGCAGTCAGTATTAACTTCAGCTGGACAAGAATCAGATTTGTTTTTTCTTCGACAGTTTGTACTTTCTGTTTATTTCTCTATTCTGGAACAGAATTGAGAGAGGCACATTCAGATCTTCCCATAAAATCCTGTTCTGTCCTGGAAAAATAAACATGAGGAGAGACTTTTGGTTACCTGCGTGAGGCAAAGGTGTAAGACCAGCTCTTGGTTTTGCTCAGCTTCACTGCTTAAGCCACGGAAATCTTCTGCATGCACATTATCAGCTCTTGTTTGTTCCATAAATAAAAAATAAATGACTGCAGGAAAATGCTTAATAAATCCTTTTGAGGTTAAGAACTTCAAGGTCTCTGACTTGTGTAGAATCAGGGTTTCATACTCCTTGATAGCACATAGCTTTTGGTGATTTGAAATACAGGGAAGAGTGGAGAGTGAAGGCCCAGACAATGATTTTGGAAGGACATGTTACAATGAGTGCTGAGAATATAGGGGTTCCACTATTTAGCTAGGATAATAGAAGAATTTGAGGAGGAGGAGGAATGCAATAGAGATCTTTAAGTCTCAAGGTAATGTGATAATGTGATTTTTTCTATTCTTGACTTTTCCACACTATTTTCAGAGAGTTCCGTTTGTATATTGTAAGATAGTATATTTTATTTTATATATATATATATGTTTTAACTATATGTGTGTATATATACGCACACAGTATTGATTTACTTATTTAAGTTAAAACCAACTCAGATTATAAATTCTGAATGTTAAATGTCTGATATCTTTCAGAATTTTGCTGGATTTTTTTCTGTATCTCTCAGTACACATGAAAGAAATTGTGTAACTTTTTACTTTAATGGTTGGCCAGTGTTTCAGCTCCTCTAGTTTATTTATGTCAAAAGTGTTGATATGAAATGATACATCTTTGTGTACATTCGTTGTAATCAAAGTGGGATTAAACTGAGGTCCTGTTTCCCTGAATGTAGCAGGAAAAGAGACAAGAAGAAACAGCTCCTTGGCAGTAACCCAAGCCTCTCTTTTCAGTCAGCGCTGCACTCGGGAAAACTCTTGCTTCTCCTTTTTCTCTCTATGAATTCAAGATCATTCTACAAAGTGTTTCATCATTTGTTTTTTTTTCGGGGGTAAGTTTGCTGGCATATATAACACTTCTGACTGGGTCACTTACACTGTTTTGCTAAAAGTATATATGTACCTTTGTGTTGGCATACAGATCACTCAGATTTGTTTATTTTTATTTGCCTGTCTTGTGGCTGATGCTTGGGAGCTGATGCTTATTTGTCCACATCTTCTGTTTGCCCACAACTGTATTTCAAAGCCATTTTCCTTTCTAGTACTACAAGCTGGTTTCATTCTACTCTTTCTCCTGTCATTTTTCTCTGTAGCCACTGAGGAAACCAGCCAGAGAAAAAATGCTTCCCACTTCTTTGCAAAAGGTGGGTTGATGAGCCGGTCTGTTACTGCATTTTGAAAAGTGCTGTTATCAGTTCTTTTGAGCTTCACTTCTTTTTAAAGGACCTAAATGGCATTTGTTGTCCAAGAAGTTTTGCTCTCTCTTTTCAGATGGTGAAATTTTAGGAACACCAAAAGTGCTGTTTAACTGTCTAAACTAAGCCTTACGTACACAGGGCATATGGTCATTGCCATGTTCTTGAAGTCTAGGGCAGGCAAAGCTGCATTTTGCTATACTGAGTATTTTAAGGCCTCTACTCCTTCTGGATTTTAGCTTTCAAGGTTAGTATTGGGAAGGATCTTTGCCTAATCCTGATTGTGTATAAAAAACAATAATCCGAAGTGGTTATTAAGTGGAAGACCCAGATTGTATGGGTCTTATCTTAGACTGGCAGTGAAACCCCTGGGGGTTTTTTAATTTTGTAAATTAGCATGCAATTAGAAAAGGAGTTTAGCTTTGAGTGCTTGGAGGGGGGAAGGGCTTGTTTTTATCCCCAGCAAAATCAAGAATCAGCATCATTGTAATATATGGATTCTTTCTGTAGCTTTCAGGTAGATTTAGTGATTACTTCAGAGTTTGTCGTTAATTATCCCATACTTTATCTTGCAACAATATTTATCCTACTGTTGTCAGAACTCCCTGTAGTATGGATCTATTAAAACTCTGCAAAAGGAGACATGAAGGGAAAGGCATAATAACGAATGCAGATAACTGCAATAGAGAGCTCTCAAGTCCTAGTGTATTTTTAGTCAAAAGCAAATGTCTCACTAATTCAAGAATTATGGAAGAAAAGTGGATCTGTAATTATGTTCATAATTAGAGATGTCTTTTTTTTGGTGTTCAATCCAAATAATGTAAAATATGTAGGTTTCCAAGCACCACAAAAAATATCAAAGCTGATAATGTAGGAGGTTGTTGTGGTCCAGGGAAAGAAGGGGGGACTGGATTCTAAAATGGTGAAAATTAGCATAGCTCAGTTGGAGCCCTTTATTTCTATTGATGTACACTAATTGAAAATGGGTTTATGACTTCAAGTTGCATAGAAACAAAGCAAACCAAAGAAACCGTTACAAAAACATCCATCTAGGAAAACACTGGGGGAAGAAAAATACAGTGAAACAGAACTCTTTCTAAATTAAATTTACTATTAAATTTAATAAGGTTTCCAAGAGGGGAGTTCCTGGAAAATGTGGACTGAAATGTGAAGCAAACTTTGATTGCTCTTTTAGCTGCCTTGATGGTATATTTACAAGAACTAATTCTGTTTTTTTTCATTACTTCTAAAGAAGCTTTCTGGAGAAAAATACCCATACTTCATAACCACCTTAGGAAGCATTTGCCATGGATGTTTCCAAAGGAACAGCTTAATGATTTCATAGGCTCCTAAAAACATGGAAAATTGCCTGTAGGTGATTTCTGCTTACACAGAAATACCTACTCGCTGAACTGAACCTTTCTTTAAACTTTCTCTCCAGGCCTGTTACCCATTACTGCATACAGTGGTGTCCTCTTCCTATTTTCTTTAGCTGTTTGAATCAAAAGAGGCTAGAGCAATACTTAATGAAATATACTTGAGAGTAAAACATGATCTAACAAATTATAGAAAATAAACAATATTAAGTGTAGCTTGGGCCTGTAAGGAGATCAAAAGCAGTCTAATGGGAACACACTTTTCTTGAAAATGCAACAGCTAGGCCAGATCATCACAAAGCCATACTTATAGTTGGCTTTGAAGAAAAGATAAAATCTTTTTAAAAATTGCTTCCTGAAAGGAGTCTGAGAAAAACAATGTTTGTGTTGTATTGAGTTGCTGTTTGGTATGCAGTAGGAGATGCATCTCCTTTGGTTTTGCTGCCTTTTTTTTTCCTTGATTCTTATTTGAATGGTTTTAAGGCACCTCACAGTCTTGATAAGTGGCTTTTCCTGAAGATATAAAAATCATTATTTTATGCATAGACTTGGTAATTTGTATAACCCTCATAATGGTCATATTTAGAGAAAACAGTTGCTTTTCCCTCCTCTCAGAGGTGCTGGAAAACCCAGCTGCTGGCAAATCAATTTACATTATGCTTTACTCTTCTTCCATATAATATTTGTGTCATACTTGGGGAGGCCTTATCATTATTAAACAGCTCGTAGGATCAGGCTTATGAAAGGACATAGGGAGTACGAAAAGACATGCTAGAAAATTGGGTCTTCCTCTTGGGATTTAGTAACAGGCTTCGAGTCCTTGTGGAGTTCCCTCTGTTAGAGCCTTTAAACCCACCCCAAATGCAGCTGAGCTGATTTGACAGGAGGCAGCAAGAGACTGAAACAAAGCTGAGCAGTGCTGGTTTATGGCATGGGAACAGCCTGGTGAAAGCTGTTGGTATCTCTTCCCCTCATGAAAGAGCTGGTTCCACCCAGGAAGTGCAGATGAACTGGGAGTTAGTTTTGGATACCTGCATTCCCATTTGGGGTGCTCTTTAGTTGGAAACTAAGAGGCCCTTGCCCTACTCATCTTTAGTGTTCCTGGTTTTGGTAATTTCCTTTTATGTGTAGACAGCTGTTCATCATGTTAGGTATTTCTATTTCACATTCCTCAAGTCTCCTAAATTCTTTGTCAGTGGGGAAGAAACATTTCCTGAAGTTGTTTATCCACAAGAAAGCTTTAGAAATCCATTAACCTAAAGTTCTATGTAGGGGCTTTCATCAAAACATTTTTTTTTGAAAGGTAATTCTGGAAGTATGTTGTTAATAGTAACATCCCTGAGAGACTGATTACCTCTGGAAAATGTATATCTCCTTAGAAAAAAACATGAGATGTCACAGTATTGACTTAAGAGTGAGTTTTTAATTACCTCAACTGCGTTTTTTTGACAAATCCATCCCTGATGCTCCATTGCAGGGTGTAGTGTACAATTAGGAAAAAAATTTTCTCCTTGAGGCAATGAGTAAGCCTCTCCTCCTTTCTCTCTGTTAAGCTGCAGTTAAACAAAAACCATCATAGAAACTTGGTGGAAGAAATTATTCAACATATATTTCTTCTGATCACTTTGTACCTGCAGTTAAACAAAAACCATCATAGAAACTTAGTGGAAGAAACCATCATAGAAACTTGGTGGAAGAAATTGTTCAACATATATTTCTTCTGATCACTTTGTATGATATAAAATAAAATTTAATCGCCAGTAGTTTAAAATGTGTGTGTCTTCTTTCCCCACTCTGCTCATATGAAATAATGAGGCAGGAACTAACCATGCAGTTAGGCTGGTTCTGGTCTTCTCTTACTTTGCTGTGGCTGTCAGCATCAACATTTCTATCACCTTTCCCTTGCTTAATTTTAGAGGTCTTTTTCTGCTCTTTTCTTCTTCCACTGATCACTCCCTCCTCCTCATGTCACTCTTTCTTCATTCTCTGACAGCTTTTCAGTTTGATCCACGCTGGCAGGACTGGACCTGCTGTCTATTTTGTTCTGTCTGATTGAGGGAGCTGAAATGTAGCATCCCTTGGATTCCCCCGGGTGTTGTGGAATTGAATTGTCTGGACTGTTAATCATCATTTGATTATTCTGACATTCTTGATGAAAAAATATGTACATTAAAATCATAATGTAATTACAGGATTTGCTTTTAGCATGAATATATTTCTTTTCAGTGACAGTGATTATTTACTACTCCCTATATTTATATATTATTTTGACAGATATGCAGTGGGCTATGAGTAATTTTAAGGTGGCACTGTTCGCTCCATGCAGCTTAAAAGCAAGGATTTTTCCTCTCCCTTTTAGCCCCATAACATTTTATTATTGAGGGATATACTTGAATTGTCAGTTTTCCCAAAGCATTGGTGTACAGGCTGGAATGATCAGATGAATTTAATTGCTTAACCATGTTGTTCACTAGGAGTCCCAAACACCCCACTTGTTCTTGCTTTGTCTTTTCCATAGCAGTTCTGGGTTTGGGTTTTTTGTTTTGGTTTGGTTTGAATTCATCCTGTTAGATTAAACATAAGAATTCCAAGCCAAAATAGCCTGTAAAGTGGAAATGTCAGCTTCCAGGATCTCTGTCAGCTAGGAATAAACTTTTGACTTTGTCTGGAGGCAGGATGCTAAGACAGCTCAGTTGGCAAGTTAATGATGATTGTCATGAATATTAAATGATAGAGCCAAAACAAAACTCCCAGAGAGACACTTATGCACAAATCTTACATAGCAACACAACCAGCTCAGACAGCTGCCTCTCTGTAGACTTTCTTGAAAGAAAACAGTGCTGAGGATTAGGATGATTTTTATAAACCGGAAAGCCAATTTGTGATGCACTGTTTGAAAGTTAGAGGTCTTAATGATTTATAGCTTAAAGCAGAAATCTGTTTTCTGAAGTAGATGCATAACAGGTAAATTATATCTGTGCTGTTGCTCCTTGTATTCGCTGTTTCAGAGCCTTTCTGAGCTTTATCCTTGCTAAGAATGTGTACAAGGGGTAAACCTTGCTGTTAAAGTTCGTACCACCTCCCTGGTGTGCAGCTGTCGTCCCACTTCTTCCTCTGAAGTTCTTCTACTCCCTTCCTTCTTTTTTTTTTTTAATTTTTTCTTTTTTCCCTCTCTAAAAAGACCAAACAGCAAGGCACAGAACAATAAACTACAGTTGGTTGTGTTTCTTTCTTGTGATTTGTCCCAGACAGGACAAGAGATTGCTATTCACAGAGTTCCTCCTTCAGCTCCAGTGGTGTAAAGTGAACTCCTGCTACATGGAAAAATTGCTCCAGCAAAAGGAAAAAATTAAAATTCTAGAAGCTTGGATTTATTTGACATCACCAACATAGATCTGGGATGATTCCATTAACACCACCTTGCAGTCATGCTCTGTTTTTAAAAGGATGTCTAAAGGTGAGACATTCTCTGTGGCCTAGAGAGTAATCTTTATTATGCTTCTTAAGTTGGGGTCAGCTTTTTGCACATAACTTGCTTGACTTTAATGGCTATGTAAATTTATACCAATTTAATAAGTGGCTCAGTAATTTTCAGACATCAAAAGGAATGAGCTGAAATAACAGAGTAGGTTTTTTTCGGATAACTGCCTGTAGACACGATCTATTTTGTGATGTTTGATTCAGAGTATAAAAAGATAAAGTAAAACTAAACTATTTCTAGGTGTGATGAGTCAGACTAAATGACTTGATGGAAAAAGATACAAATGAAAGGACAGTCCAGTTATGGAGAGTAATGCTTTTATATAAACATTCTTCAGAATTCATTTGGCTTTCCAAACCCTGTCCGCAAATCAAGAAGTGCTTTCCTGTGGCTCACAGAGATCTCTCTACTCATATGGTGCTAGCTGTCTTTGTTTTCAGTTCAATTGCATTAAAAACAGTATGTGTGTATGTATATATATATGTAGAATTTTGAAATTATTTATGTAAATTATTGATGCAGTGATTCCAGTGATAATACATTACTACAGTAAAAAAATATTTTAAAAATATTACAGTGTGTGCAATCAGAAGTAGAAGTGGCCAGCAAGTTCCCAATCCAGAAAATGGATTCAGTGATGTAGTTTTTCAGCCACTATCAGGACAACCCCTGATTTATTTCTTTGTTAAATCAAATGGCCCAGTGGTGTGAGAGTGATTTTTTTTCAGCGTAACATAAACCAGATACATTTAAAAGATTTAGTTGGACTAGCTTGTATTTGTGTTTTCACAGTAGCATAAGGCATTCACACACATTCTCTGACAGCACTTGCAATAAGATGAGCTACAGTATTGTGAAATAATAATTTTTAACTATTGAAATTTCCCATAAATATATATTACTTTGTGAAGCAGATACAGGTAAAATCTTTCTTAAGATTTTACTTTTTTTCAAGCTGAAATGCTCCTTTTAGGTATTTAGGAAGTTCAGGTTAACATATCTTAGTCTGCAAAGGATACAAAGAGTTATTTTGGTATTGGAGGCTCCTTTCTTACTTATTTGAAATACGTAGTCTACTATCATGAACTAGCTCAGCCTAGTGGTTGAAAAGTTCACCTCTAGCTTCCAGCTGCACCTTCATTTTGCACATTTTAGATGTATCATTAAAACTCTTGACAATCATAGACTCATAGAATATGCTGAGTTGGAAGGGACCCATCAGGATCATCGAGTCCAACTCCTGTCCCTGTGTAGGACACCCCTAGAACCACACCATGTCAGTGTTGTGAAACACCTTTTATATAATGTCTTTGAGTGACTTAGCCAGAAATTCTGTTGGGGTTATCATGGTTTCTACCGGCATTTCAAGAAACAAATGACCAATGAACATACAGGCAAATTCCAAGTGATGACAGATACAGATGAACATAGGTAAAAAAATACTCACTCCAGCTGAAAGATGAAGCACCACAGTGATAACATCTCTTTGGAGTGAGAAATTAAAGCTAGAGCTTCAGAAAGTAGCATTCTTGGTATTAGAACCATCTTAGGCTCCCACAAGCCCAAATGTCCAGCCAACATGAGCTTCCTCAAATGGCTGAAAGTCCCAATAGGGGTGAAAGACAAAGGGAACTCAAGGAAAGCAACAGCTCATTTAATTATCCAGCAAACCCAGCATTAAGGATTGCTGGGTTGTAGTGAAGCTGAAGATTGCACCTCTTCAGCAGCAAAACTCCAGCCTTCTTTCTTAAACTAGAATGGACATCATTTAAAGACATGAGGAAAATTAGTAAGATATGGACTGAATAGCAACAGCATGATTTTCTATGAATCCAGGCACCTGTAAGGTGTCAAAGCAAAAGGCGTCAGTATTTTTGGAAAATGAGACTGAGGATGTCAAGCAAGGAGCCAGCAGTCACGAGCTGTTTAATTCGTGCTGATTTTCCCAGAACTGTATCCAAGGAGGACGTCACGCTTTTCCGTTCTCAAGTTCAACCTTGTCTCTAAGTGCATCAGCAAGTTTCACCTCTTCTGAAACTGTACTCTCCTGTGAGTTATTTTTAATCTCCTGCTCCTTCTTGTAAGTAGGACTTCACTCACCTTCCTTCTTTCTGCCTCAGATTGTTCTATTCCACTGATATGCTTCTGCTTCACATATAAACCTGCTTTCTTCCAGCTCCAAAACATGCTAAACTCAAAGGAGACCATTCAGAGAATTGGGAAGGAAGTGTTTACCTTTGGCAGCAGCAATTTAGGGACATATGTAATATTTAATGTGTAGAATCATAGAGGTTGAGCACATACTCAAACATCCGTCCTAAGCATGTGTTCTTAAAATCCTTTCAAATTCACTAAAATTGGTAAGTTGGTCTTTTGCACGGAAAGCTTTTCAGCATCATTTCATTTCTGTCAACCATTTTTTGTTGTGTCAGAGATCAAAACTGCAGGAGGTTATTTCTGACCTGTGCTGTTTAAGAAATACGTGGAATGGAACACGTTTTAGAAATGCTGTAAGATGGTTGCCTTTGCCTAAATTGCTAGATCTGTCTGTACATGTATGTTTGTCTTTCTGTAACACAAAAATACATCACAAATACCTTGAAAGTCCTACTGTCCTATTCTTAAAATATATTGCATAACTATTTTAAAGTACAAAGCATGATTAAATAATAAATAAGGAAAAAAATCAGTTACATTCTTGACACGCTTCCAGGCATAATGTAGGACACAGACATGTTACCTAAGAATATAATCTCAATACAAAAGTGTAATCCCTTCAATTAACACTTTTGCCAGAAGTATACTTAGGTCTAATGCATGGCTGCATAGCTCTGCAGTGCAGAATTAACACTTTGTTTTTTGGGGAGTGATATTTATTCTTTTTAATGCGACTATGTTTCTATGAGCTTTGCTCAAACATAACAATTAATAAAGGGTTAAACATACTAATGAAGTTTGAGTTACCATTACCAAAATGGCACTGCAATGTAAAATAAAGGGTACGTAGCTGTAGCCTCCAACAAGAAGAGTAGCCTCCTGGGATACTTCTGATCTGCCACAGCTATTTTGAATCAGTTATCAGTTTAATCTATAAAGTTACCCTCCAGGCAGTGAATTGCTTGGTAACTACGCTCTGCGTATCCAACACAATTGATTTTAGTTTCTCTGCAAGGGAGCACAGAACTAGGCACAGGGATATTTTCACTTCAGTTGACATCTACTTCTATTTGCCCAGGTGCCAGAAAAGAAAACTGTTTCCTCTACTGGCTGAAATAAATGCTACCTGTGAGGTGAGGTTTTTTCATTCAGAGATCCTGTTGTCTACAAAAGAAGGGTGCAAGGCTTTAACTTCACCTCTAGTTTAAATCATTCCTACAAGTTTAGGCCTGCTTGAATTCAATTAATGTGTTTGACTCTGTCACCACTCCATTATCTGTGTTGTCATAATCTCTAAAGCCCAAGCAGATGTGCCAAGAAGTTGGCTCCAGTTCTCACAAGGCGAGAGTTTGAGCCAAGTCTCTGCTTTATCTGCTGTCTTTGCACAGTATGTGAGAAAACTTCCAGCAAAATCTGAAAGGTAAAATACGGACATTGGGAAGTCAATTTATTTTCCTTTTTTAGAGAGGTTTCTTTAGGTTGAGGTAAAATTATGTCATATTTTGATTTTTCTTGAGTGGCTTCTCTCCAAGCTGGCTTCCACCCAGATTCTTCTAAGCTTTTTTACATTTCAGAAAGATAATGTCTCATTTCAGAAGCATAAAGGCTCAGATCAAGAAGTACTGCAGAACATGGTAATCTGAACATTTTTTAACAGAGCAGAATTTCTGATTGCAACAGCTACAAATAACCTCCAGGAAACAGTAATAGGGATGGTTTATTCAAGAATACTTCCTGTGGCTCTGCAGTTCATCCAGGTGCACAAGCTCTATTTTTCACAGAATGTTAATCTGAGTTACCATTTATTATTTTGGATTTCTTGTCAACAGAGAACCCAAGCCAATAGGATGATAGGAGTAAGTTTTGTAAACAAGTAAATTAGGACTCACACCTTCGACTGAACAGGAAGAAAAAGCCAAAACGGGAGTTATGTAAAGACCAACAGATGAGTAAGGGTACATGTTCACATTGTTATCATTGACATATTTAACAGAAGCAAAAACAGGAAGCACTGTCTGTTATCAGACCTGCATGTACTGTTCTGCCAATTCTACCTCACCAGTGTAAATTGTCCCAACAACACACTAAGAAACATTCTCATTTCCCACCTATTGTTTTCTGGGCTAGGGTTTTTTTCTGGTTATGCCAAGATGAGAATCAAGCCTATGCTACTGGAGTACTTGTAGCAGTGATGCCCACCTATCATACACTTAGTTCTTTGAGACATCACCAAGGGGCCAACTCCCAGTATCTAATAAAAAGGTCAGCAAATAATAGCAATAATAGTAATATCATTATCATCATCATCATCTGAAGCAACAGTATTTTCTTAGATGTTAAATTACTGATTCCACCCCAGAGCACCAATTAACAGCAGAGGGGACCATGAAGTCCCTCCTGCAAACTGACTGATCTAATGGTAAGACACAAAGTAAGTTTAGAGTAAAATCTGTAATGTTGTGAAGGGAGAAATAAATAGAAACAGCTTTTCTAGTTATACAACTGACAGCTGTCCCTTGAAAACTGAAAGTGGAGAATCATCTAATAAAATCTTTCCTTCAAAGAAAATACTCAAAATGCTAAAGAACAAAATAGAGAATTATATTTTATTATATCTGTATTTCTAATACAGAATTGGGAGCAGCTGCTCAGTTCTTCCATGTGGATTCAGCCTGTCACAGTGGCAGATAAAGCAGAATGTAAATTGTGATGTATGTGGACTTACGTTAGTGAAAGTTGGTGGCTAGCAGCAATTTATATAACATGTGCTTTCACAATCCTCCTATTGCTGACAGACTGCCAGAGAAACCTGATAGAGGGGGTCTGCTTTCACCCTACAGGATCTGCAGTCTTGTATTAGGTTAAAAGGAAGAGGAAGATGTGAATGCACACTTCCTTGCAACAGCAACGATGAAGCCAGAGTAAGAACAAAGAAAAACTAACAGAAATTAAAAATAAGAACTGAAATTGTCAATATAAAGACGCTAACAATATCCGAGGGATACTAAACTGCTATAACAAACTTGTGGTGTAAGAATACGTGGTAAACAGTGGGCTATAATTTACTTTTTTTGTCAGATAAAAAGTGGAGGAAGCTGGAAGGAAATAATAATAGATACAGATTACATATTTGATAATTATTTTGAAAAAATTAAAGTGCCATTTATTAAAAACTGACATCATAATAATCTTACTTTATATGTCACAGTAGTTCTCATGGGGGAAAAAGATTTATTTTTCTTGGTTTACAGCTGTAGGCTTTGCATAAATATTCCACCATAACTGCATTTTAAGAGATTGAGTGGGTTTATATCCAGTATTCTCAAATACTAAATCTCATGATGCTTTTTAAACTGTAAGCCTGTATTACACCTGCTTATACATGTGATACCTATGCGCACTTGAAGCACAGAAAACTGATGTTAGCTCGTCCAGATAATGCATTCACACTTTTCCAAGGAGTGGGAAACAACTTGGGACTGACGAAAAGACCAGTCATGTTCCAACTATTAACAACTTCCTTATCATTTTCATAAGAAATGAAATTCTAGGTGACACACTTGTAAACGGAGAAATCCAGGCAGAAAGAACTTTCACATGAAACAATAATTCAGAGCAAACAGCACAAGTGTATGACACTAATACAGAACTGTTTTTTTCCTTGAAGGAAGAAAACTATGGGAACTATGTGTGTACACACATCCACATTTTTTAAACAGAAAATGGACTTGTGATAGCTAATTGTTGTAATGAACTCCAGAAAATTGGGATACAATCTAATACTCTATCTTGCTTCTCCCCAGGCATTCTCTAGGTGCAAAAAGGTTCCTTAAAACTCGTCTTTAATGTTGAAATGCAGCTGATCTTCAGGTTTAAAGTCTAGATTGGGGCTGCCATCCTCATTCAGAATTCGTCTAGAAGTATAGCCAACAATTGGATATTTTGCCTTATAAACATTATTGAAGATATCATCCAGGGACTTCAGTTCCTCTTCTGTGAGTCCTGTCTAAATGAAATATAGAAATGCAAGTCCTGTCACAAAGAAGTAAAAATACAGATATTTATATACATTTCTCATTTTTATCGATTACTGTAAACCTTAGGGTCATGTTCTGGGTTTACTTTGCAGAGCATGAAAAGCAAAATTGGTAGAATAACCTGTAATTTTATTATTTTCATTCTAAGTCAGCCTTGATAAAAATTTAATATATTCAGGTCAAAGAAATTGTTAGATGTCCCCTCATTTTCCCTGCATAAGTAAGTCACACCTCAAACAAGCAGTAACACCCCTGCCAGAGTTAGCATCCATCACCATGTCAGTGACACAGAATACACCAAATCAATTGACAAATAAAGTTATTTACTCTCTTTGGAAGCATTTTTTAAGCAGCAGATAATTTCCACTTTATGCACTGACATAAATTGTCCTAATCCCACAGATCAAAATCCTTCCTTTCAAAGGCTGTTATAGCACTGTACTTTCCATGAGCAGTAAATACATACCTGTTTTATGTATGTAAGGAATAGCAATGCATTTTGCTTTTAAAGATGCGAATCAACCTAAATTAATTAATACAAATATTCTAATAGTGCCATTCACTGCCTTGCAAAATAATAAAACTTGGCAAAACAGAATGTAACTAATAGTTCGTTTTTCTTACTATGTCATGTGTAAGGTCTGCTGGATCCAGAGACATCTTTGCAACTCCCCTTGTTGAGTCTTTTCCAACCAAAGCATTATATGGGGCTCCTTTTCCATAAAATTCTGTCAGATTAAAAGAAACAAACAATAAAATCCAGTGATGATCTGATAACGTGCAGAGTATGTTCAGACTCTGCTTTTCACCTGCCTGTTACACTTGTCTGTGAACTGAAAGCGACAACTCAAATCTAAGACTCATCTTTCCAAAACTTGACTTTTTATTTGCTTTTTGATAGATCCCATTCTTTAAAAAAAAAACCCAAAATAAAACACAGGTGGGGTTATACAATACAACTGTTGAACTCCTATATTGTGGTCTTAAAATTTACCTATTATTTAGGGGGCTACGGTTTACATTCTCATGAGAGGTTTGTAGACTCCAGAATTTGCAGTGGCAAGCCTTGTCTAACTTAGGATTTGAAGATGTATGCCCAGACAAGCTGCATTAACAAGCTTAGTACAAACAAAGCATTACTTAGCTTATGATGGCATTAAGGCAAGTGTCCAGATCCCCCTTGGTCCCTTCAACTATTTTACTGTGTATCTGGATTAAGCAGCAAGAGTTAAAATTAAAACATCTGTAGTTCTTAGGGAAGGCATAAACAGCAAGTACATCAATAAATTATTTAGGTCTAAGTGATAAGAAGCCTCATGAAATAAGAAAACTTTAAAGGATAAAAAAATTACTTAGCCCCTCACCCTCCTTTCACAATCACAGTCAATTCTTCCAAGAGTTTTGACCAGGCCACTGGGCAGCACACAGGGAAAGATGAAGCTGCAGCCGTGCCAATAATGTGTAGTGCAATACAAGCACATCCAAGTTAGCTTTGATCTGGTCAGTTTACATATGCAGTGCAATAAAATGCTGCAGCTTCAGCTTCTGTGTGGCCTGACCCCACATATGGCAAGGACTAAGGGGCCTGAGCAGGTGTCTTCAGCGTTCCTGTTGTCAACGCCCAACCTAACTGGACCACTCTGGCTTGTCTGTCTGCATGCACTGTAATTTCAAATCAGTGTAAGTTCTAGACAAAGTGTTGGTATCAGGGGAGGAAAACTGAGGTGTTATTTTTAAAAAGGAAAATTTCTATTACTTTTGTTGCAATTGAATCACTGCCTTTTCATACATTGGGAATGTTTAAAAACAAACGACTTAATAACAGCATGAAAACAAAGCAGAGCAGAGGAGAAGCAAACTCACCTTTTCCAGAAGTGACATCAAATACTACTCCCTTCACTGCCAGGTAAATGGGCTGTCCTTCCTGGAAAAAACATAATCAATAATATCATAAACACATAAGTGTAAGCAAAAGGCAATTAGTTTTAGCTATGAAATCTGTAAGTACCCAGGACACAAAAGAAGGTAATTCTTTGCTGTGTTTTCTCTTCTCTGTGTGTGCATACAAGCATACACATTACCTCTCTTGAAATGTCTTTCTTCTGCTTTAAACAGTCTCAGAGATTTTTTGAAGAATTAAACATATGGAATAAGAGAATATTTTTAATCTAAACATCACAATCATGTAAGACATGTCCTTCTTGCAAGACACCTCTTGTCTGCACACTTGTGTGCTTGAAGATGATCAACTGCATCTTTCTATTCCTAATGCAGATGGACATTGCCCAAGACAAAAGAGTGTGTGGCCAACAGCCTTCCTTATTTGATTAGGAAAACAACAGATGAATACATAAACACACACAAATCTGATCTGCTGACATCTGTTTTACTTAATAAGCCAGTGCCTCTGCTTTGTCTGTTATGCATAAGATGTATTTTCAGTCAGATGCTGGTTAGATTCTTGGAAATATCTAGGGAAGACCTGGAGAAACTAGTGTTCCAAATGAGAAGATAGATGTGTATCAATGTAGGGCTTTTGAATGTGGGGTTCTGCTAAGATTTCTGCATCACAGAAAGCTAAAAACTGTTAAGCTGAAATTGCTTTGTTACTTGTATATTATGGAGGGGTGGGGTGGGGGGAAGGTCTAAATACGTGGTTTAACTGATTACTGAGAGGAAATTACTTTGGCTCTAATTTAAGGTAATCTGAAATTCACTGGTATATAATCAAGCAGGCAACAAGTACACTAGGAGTGTAACAGTACGCCAGTTCAACAGACCAAAACCAGCAGGTGCCAGCAGGACAGCCGAGCAGCAGGCTAGCGACACGCAAGCGTCACCAAACTGCTCATGAATGCCTAGAAAGTAACTTCGCCGGGAGGCAGAGAGAACAGCCCGGCAGCAGAGCGCCCGAAACCCAAGTTTAACGTGGCTGAAGGGCACGGAGCAGCGGAGGAGGCCTGCCCGCCCCACCGGCCCTGCTCTCGGCCCTGCCTATGGAAAGCACCGGCCGGGGATGCTGGGGAGCCCGGGACCGCCGGGGCTCCGGCAC
>NW_009952796.1:263796-265625 GCF_000747805.2 Chaetura pelagica | reverse complement strand
GCCGCCCGGCCCCGCGCCCCGGGCAGCCCGTTCCTGCCCCAGCGCCGCGGCGCTTCGCTTAGCTACAGCTACGTGGGAAGAGTTTAAGCCAGGGCGTCCCTGCAGGGAAATGAAATGACGACGCGCCAAGTGCCCGGTGGCCCCTCCAAGGAAGAGCTCTCGGAGGCTCCGAGCTCAGGCGAAACCCCGAGCCCGCAGCTGCTCATCAGACATCCCTCCCGTTTGCAGCCCCCTTCCCCTCTGAAGTGTCTCTCCTTGCTGTCTGTCACGAAACCTGCGCACGCAGGGCAGGCTTCGTCGTTGTGACTTAAAACAAACCGCAACAGACTGACATTTTTAGCCTGAGGAAGGAGAGGATAAATAGGAAATTTTCAAATGACGTGGTTTCCCCGTGCTATTAATATAGCACAGGAAGACGTTCTGGGCCAGGCAGAAGAATAAGGAGTTTGATGTTTGTTATTCTATCTAGAATTAAGAAAATTAGAAACCTTTTTGCAGTTTAGGTGCATCCATCACACCCTTCACTGCAGTGCTGGCAAGTGAGAACTCGAAGGATTCAAAGCCTGGATGCTCGGTGCTGCAGCACCCAGTCTTCCAGGTGGGAATTCAAACCCCTGTTTGGCATCTCCGCTCCTTGCAGAGTGCCTTGTGAAAGCTGAGCAGTCTGGAGAAGGATCTGGGCAGTAAACAGGCAACGAAAATGGGTTTGATCTCTGCTTTCAGGGTTGTTTTTAAACACTGTTATAAACTCCGTAAGTCCACCTTGGAGAATACCTGTTCCGTGGTGCCTGAGGTTGTGTCTTTTTCCCCAGGCTGTCCAAAGGCAGTTCCATGCATCGGTGTCAGCGGCGCTGAAGTCGCTAATCCAAAGCAACGTTGCCATAAACCTCTTCTGGACGGTAAGAGTGGCACAAGAGGAGAAGCACAGGGGTTGGTCACCACAGTGTTGGCATGATGACCAGCGGGGGACATGCCCGTAGGAAGAGCTAGGCTTTAGAATGGGATTCCCATCCTTTCTGTCTGTCACGTCCACTTGCTGACTCCGCACGCCACAAGACGGACGTGAAATGTCAAGCAGAAGGGAGACCTTTAGTAAAGCTTCCAGCAAAACAGCTCTTGAGCGCTGCGTGAGAGGGAGCTCAGGCAGTTGTCTGGTTGCTCTGCCTGCAAATACCCCGCACGGCTGGCTGCAGAGGTGGGTATTGCTGGGCAGGATGCAAGTCTGTACATTGGTTCAAGTAATATTTTGGATTTACCCTTTATTCTGAAACTATTATGTATTAGTGTCTCCACACGGGAGGGCTGCAAGTGCTGGGTATTAGCCAAGCTCTGTCTGGAGTGTTACTGATTTGGGGATAAGTTAGAGCCTGTCTTTGAACTACAAACATCCAATAAATAACAAGAACTCAGAGGTTTTCTTCCCGAAAGGAGAAGCTGTATGTTAGGATTGCAGTCATCAAAGGACTTCAAACCTTGGTTAATTTACTAGGTGTGGGTCTTAGAGGGAAATGATCTGCTGCGCAGAGACTCTGCTAGTTTTGTGTCTCAACGCAAGAAATGCTGTGGATGGTTTTTCTTGATGACGAAACATTAACCACTACTTCCACGCCGGGGAAGGGAGGCAGCTGTGTAGGTGTGTTTGTGGGTGGGTGGCCTCAGAGTCAGCTCTGACGTTGGTTTTGGCTTCTGATCTTCCAGGAGCAGCCCCGCTGGCGCCACTCCTCTGTGGGCACGGCGGGGATGGGAAACTAGAGCCTGGTTTCCAAGCCAGCCTTTGTGGTCTTGGTGTTCTGATATCAGCTTGAGCAGCAACAATTAATTAATTAATT
>NW_009952796.1:248090-262381 GCF_000747805.2 Chaetura pelagica | reverse complement strand
GCCCTAACGCACCTCCCCAGGCGCGGCCGAGCGGGGGGTCTGGCCCTGAGGCTCCTCTGTCCCCCGCCTGCCCGGGGCCGCCCCCGGGCCTGCTGCCGGGGCTGCGGCGTCAGGGCGCAGCTGCCCTCGCTAGAAAGAAACGGGTGCGATTCGTTTCGTGTTTTGCCTTTGCAAGCGTTTGAAATAAATGGCAGCAGTTCTTGGAAGTGTGTGAGGTAGGTAGAGCTGGCCGGTCAGCTCTGTCACCGGGGCTTTCCTAACACGGAGAAGGTCTGTCGGATGTGACAAGAGACTTTGGCACCGGAGCTCTGACAAATAAACTGAAAGCCGCCTTACCACCCTGCCAAGAGCCCGAGGCAGCGCCTAGTCTGCATATCAATGTACAGGCTCCAGCAGCAGGAACTCCTTGCTCGTTCTTATCTCTCCTGCTAGAGATACAAGCTAGTTGTGCCAAGCTCAGCAGCGGTGGAGACTTGCAGCGGGTCACTTCTGTTTGCATCTTGCAGGCGAAAGGAATGCAGATGTTTGCTTTCCTCTGCGTGTGATGGGTAGCTTGGGGCACTGTTTTAATGCGTTCTAATGTAGTTTAGTGCTGTCTGTTTAGTTTCAGCTTCTGGTTTTCCTGTCAGGCTAGAAGGCATTGGAAGGCGATGAATCAGTGGACCAGTGAAAGGCCTGTATGGACAAGTTCTTTTATTTAAGAGGGTTTTATCCAGTGGGAAGGTTTTATCCCATGATTGTTATCAGGATGAAATTAACTCATGTAAGAGCTTGTATTTAGAGGGACGTACTTGAGAGAGTTAAGGAAATTGCAGTGATGCCTGAAGTATGGACTGAACAGTGCATGTTACATTTCTGCCATGTGTGTCAGCCACTGCTGACACCACTCCAAGTTTGGGTTTGTCCCAAATTCTATGGCACAAGTCTAGATAGTGTTTAAGTGCAGCAGCTGCGTTTTCATCCTTTCTCTGGCACGTGGGACAGTCTGTGATGCTCCTGGCCTTAGCAGTGATGCTGAAATACATGGAATTGCCTTTTCTGAGCTTCTGTTTTTCCGGTGCCTTTCTGTGTGCAGGACTGAAAGACTGTCGGGTCATGAGCAGGCTCCTGCAATTGTTTCTCACTCAGCTGCACGTGCAGAGAGCCCAGAGGAATGCTGAACAAAGGTCTGTTTCATGCTCTTCCTGCTCTTGACACCCTGTCCTGTCTCTGCATCCTATTGCCATGTTAACAGCTCTGCAAGTTTGTGTTATTTCTATACTCACACCATGCTTTGCTGCTGTATCAAAAAGAAGATGAAGGAAGAGCTGGCCTGTGAGGGTGAACACCATTGGTGTATGCCAGGTTTACTGTTGTAATTTGGCTTGATCTGGGTATTTTGTCAAGTGTGAAGAAACTAGAATCAGCTGTCATGCAGTAAAGCTGTGCTGGTGCTGCTTCCCAGTCATTAGAAGGCTGTAGCTCAATACTTTTGTGGGTTGTTGGGTTTGCAGGTCTGCCCTGCTGTGCCTTGTAGGGTCAGTGTGCTGCCAGCTGTATGCTCAGAACACAGATGATGAGTCATGAGCAGTGCCAGGCTCTTGTTGGCCTCTGGGTTTATGCAGCTTAATATCTTGTGGAGTCAGGTGTTCAGAAGTTCCAGTGAAATTAGTTGGTTTTAGAGGGTCTTACACATCAGCTCAACCTACTCCATGGAACCTGAGGCAATCTCAGCACTGCTTTTGACTTGCTGCCCTTCTCTGGTTTTATGTGTGAAAAGCTTATGAAATGATGTCTGCCTTTTGAGCAGAGATAAAAATACATAGTTGCATATTGTTTGGTTTTTTGTGTTGTATCTAAGGAATACTGAAAGGTTATGTTTTGTGAGTTTTTCTTCTCTCCACATTGAAGAGTTGCTCTAGGGCCTCTTGAGTGAATATGAAATGGTGCACGTTGTGTTCTTGTTTAAACTTGTGTTGAGATGTCCTTCCTATCAGGAACAGAATTCGCTTACCCTGTATAACCTCTGTCAATGAGGTACCTTAACTTGAGTAACCTTGGCTGAATCAGGGAGGTGTGGGAGTGAGCTGAGAAACTGCAATGACTTGGTAACTTACCAGACCTTTAGGATCAAATCTGGTATAAGGAATTTGTATGAGTGTAGTTTGAACTGGCATCCTAGCTGATTTAGTTTAACCAGTATGAGAGGTTCAGTGAATAATTCTTCTTGTGTTAGCTTTTTTTGGGTCAGGTAAACAAATAGAACAAAAAGAGCACAGAGTTACTTTTCCCATATTTTATGAAAATAATTGAAAAAAGCATCTTTGGTTTGACCTTGTAAGTCTCCTGCAAGTGAGTTGAGTTTAGCCTATTAGTTACTTGTTCACTCCATGCCTCACACCATAGGAAATAATGCTTTGTTTATGTTCAAGCATTTAGAAACAACTGGGTAACTGCTTTTACCTTGCTTAGTATGGTGGAAATTAATACAGAAATATGGCAGGAGGTGATGGAGACTTTACGTCAGACTTTGAAGATGTAAAATGAGTGGACTCTTTCCAAATGCAAATGATGATCTGTTAATCGTATAATGATGATAATTTCAATAGTGAATTAAAGTTGAGTGAAAGAAAAGCACTTCCTTATGGATACATGCACATTACTGTTGAGTAAGTTGGGGGTGTAAAGTTTAATAGCATTTGGTATGGCTGTTGCATTAACTCTGCACTCATTTTCCTTGAAATATGAATGAAGCTAATCTCCCTTACCTAATTAGGTAGGTGATGCTGAGTGTTTAGTTTGGATAGTTACTGTGCAACACGATAGGCTGTAAGCTTATACCCTGCTTTGTCTAGCTGTAATTTGTATGTTGTTCCTGGCCATAAAAGAAATTTGGCAATCATACAGGAGATTCTCTGTATCTCTCTACATGTATATCCATAAATATCTATAGATACATAAATATAAAGTCTAATGCTTCACGATGTCTTGTGATGCCTACCTGATGTGACAAGCTTCTGACTGACAGAAGTGTTTTGGCAGTTGGGGCCCGGAGCTCTGAAGAGAAAAACAAGAAAACATCTGGTCTCTGTTGCTGTTTAAAAAAAACACTGAAAGATTAATTAGTTGCATAACCACTAGTATATAATAATATGTACAGTAAGCTCGAATAAGTGCCAGAATTGTAGGGATGTTTGACTGTTGTCTTGTAATGACCCACCTACCTGTGTTGACTGAGACTGCATTTGAGTTACTTGCCCTAATACCTGCTAAAATGCAAATCACTCTTTATGCACCTCTTTATTATGAAGGGCTAATGCTCTTTTTGCTGGTCTGTGCTGTGGTTTGTTTATGCCTAAAAATACATTCTTGAGTGACAGAATGAAGTTCCTGCGTATTTCAGAGGCCATTGCCCTAATTGGGGGTTTAAAGTGAGCTGAAGCGGCCAGGGAAACAATCACTTTGATCTTGAAATAAAAGGTGATGTTATTGTTGAAGCAGCAGGGTAGAAGTAGGTTAAATTTAATGTGCTGCCTTTTTTGTTTTGCAGCATGCAAGTCACTTAATTTTTGGTTGTAAGTCTACATAGATGTGACTGTTGTTTGGTGAACAAGTAGAAGAGAAGTTGGGTGCTCTTGCACTGGGGCATGCTTTTTTGTGTTTGGTTAGTTGGAGCCTCTTTTATTTGTACCATAGAAATTCCAGCAATTGCAAGTTGAGAGCATGTTTGGAAATTGAACCACTGTTTTAACTACACAGCTGAGTGAAGATGTGGAGCGAGTATTGGAAAACCCGACAGATGAGAGAGAAGGAGAGATGGAAGTTCATGAAGATGACAGCTCTGTTATTTTACCAGGTGAGAACTGTTGACCCAGAAATTGCTAATTTTTTAGGTGCCTGATAAGCTGCTTCTGTGTGTGGCACTGGAACAAGCTCTCCAGGGAAGCAGTCAGAGCACCAAGCCTGCCTGAATTCAAGAAGTGTTTGGATGATGCTCTCAGGCACATGGTGTGATTCTAGGGGTGCCCTACACAGGGACAGGAGTTGGACTGGATGATCCTGCTGGGTCCCTTCCAACTGAGCATATTCTATGATTCTGTGAAAGCTTTGCAGCTGTTGAAGATGTACTTGTTTCAATAGTGCAAGTTTATTCATATTGATGCCCTAATTCATGCAGCCTAATGGCTGCTGTCTTCTGGCAATGCACTTGGGAACACGTGTGTGGCCATGGACTTCTGTAAGAGGTTATGTGTTCACTAGGATTTACTAAAAGGCTAGAGTGCACTGTGGTAAGGAGCAAGCACCAAAGTGTGCTTTTATAGTTGAAGGGCAGAGTGTGGCAAGGCCTGGGGGGCCTGACTCATTAGATCACACCACACAGAAAAGGCAGCTTGAAATATGCCATCTTATCTCCTTTCACGTTTTGGGTTTTAATGCTCCTTTTGCATCTCCAGCTATATATTGCTCATGATCAAAACATGGCGTGTAACTCGTGTACATAAAGTTTTCCCTTACGAGTATTGCCAAAAGAAACAGCGAATCCAAAGCATATGGGAAAGGCAGTGTCTGTGTACAAGTGAGGCAAATGTGATCTTCACAGAATAAGCTTTGAACGCAAGGAGAATGTAAGAGATAGGGCCAGTCTTTTTCCAGCTGAAATTGGAAGAATCCCTTTGTCAAACTATGTAGTATGCACAAGGAGTTGTGAACTAGAATCCAAAAATGAGAGGGTAGCAAATAGCTAGTAACTTCTACTATGGTGGAGATGCAATGGACATAGCTGTGTAAGAGCATTTGAATATTGCATCTCTCTGCCAGTGCATATGCTGAGTCTGTAAGAATCACTTCAGACTGGGAGGGGGGGAAAGGAGTTGTTTTTTCCGGAAGGAAAGATTGACCATCAACAGACTTTTTTTCTTATGAACTTCAAACTTTGTTTTTGAGTTGTCCTTGAAAATAAATGTCGTTTCCTGCCAGCCGTGTCCTCAAGCAGAGTGCCAAATTCAACATGTGAAAAAGAGCCACAATCTCTGGATGATTATGCTTCATGCTTGAGAAAGAAGCATCTGTCTGACTGATCACCAAAACCAGCAATAGTTGTGTTTTGGTTTTTTTAAATCAAGCTGAGTTTGAGGCTTACTTTCCTCTCAAGTGACTGATCTTTGAATGAAAGCTACATAAATTCAGCCCAGATATCTGTATTTTAAAGTCCTAATCCATATTCTGTTTGGTTCCAGATAGTGAACTGGGTACCACTGCCCCTTCTTTGCGTTTCAGCAAGACCTGCCTAAAGAATGTTTTTTCAGTAATTCTCCTGTTTATTTATCTGCTGCTCATGGCTGTAGCTGTGTTCCTTGTGTACCAAACCATCAGTGACTTCAGGGAGAAGCTCAAGCATCCAGTGATGTCTGTCTCTTACAAGGAGGTGTCCTTGTACGATGCACCTGGTAAGACCAGTAACAAAAAAAATGGGTTAAGTTGCTGATCACATTTAGCTTGGTTTACATTGTTGGTGTTGATTTTCCAGGGCCCAGAGAGATTATAATGCTATTAAGTCTTTCACTTCCTCTTTTCTAATGAATGTTAACTTTCCATGGAAATGTTAATATTGTAGGAAAAATTTTGGGGAGATTTTGGGGGGTTTCGTGCCAATAGCATGAAGGACAGTTAAGTAAGCGTCATGAAACATTTGGTACATGAGTGTCTGCACACTCTAGAATGAGTCCTCTTACAGGGACAGAAGAAAATTCCTTATGGAAACATTCCAAAAACTATCATTTAACAGAGTAGCACATCAGATGTGTATCAGGACATCAGTGGTACACCAGATAATGAGATGCTATTGTCAGTAAAGAGGATGAATTTCTCAAACCAACCACAAAATAACCATGATGCCACTTTCTGTTTCTGTTCTGCATTGTTTACAACTTGTTATTACATTAGTAGGCAATGAAAATGTGATATGACTGCAGGGAACAAGTTGTCATAAAAATGTAGTGTGGCATCAGAAGACTTGTGTTTCAGTTTGCAGGAAGGATTACACCACAGAAGAATTTTTTATTAGTGAGTTCTATAATTATAATTATTTTTTTAATTATCCAGTAAATAGAGCTGTGGTAGCAAATGCAGCTCAAACAGTCATAGGTCAATTTCCAATTTAAAAATAACTCTTGTGTTTGAAGTGTTACCACATTTTAGTAATAGCCACTCCAGTAATTGTGGCTGAAAGCTGTTCCAAGTTGTTGCCATATTCCTGTAGTTGTTTTTCAGTATGGGCAGCTAGGCTCAGCTTTGAAAGTAGGTCCTTGCATTTGGACCAAATGGATCTGACTGTAAGAGCAGGCTTTCCCCAACTCTTCTTTTTTTTATTTTTATTTTTTTTCGTGTGAGCTTTTCATACAGTAACCAGAAGAAAATGTTATTTAAAGATGCAGAGCAACATGAGTATCAAACCAAATGGGTATTTACAGGGCATCCCTGCCAGATCAGGGAACCTAAATTAATGTAGCCCTTTCACTTCATTGCTTGGTCTAAGTGTTGAGATGGCAAGCTGCAAGTGTGGAGCACTGAAGAGAGGGATAAAGTATTTTTAGGCTGATCTATGTTATCTCCTTTGATGTCTCACGTTTTGGCAGACAGGTCATTTCAGTTGTGTGAGTTACTCATATCTAATAACTGAAATTGTACTTTTTTTAGTAGTTGGTTTAGATGATCTTCAAACAACCTTGTTTCCAATACTACATGTGGCATGTGTGGCATAATGGGATTTTGGGCCTTTAATTTGCTAGACTGCTACAGCTGAGATGACTGAGGGTTTTTTTAACGCATGCTGTTGGTCTGAAACCATAGATTTATGGTATATATGAATTTCCATACAGGTGAAGTAGTAGCCTGCCTACCTAGTGATATAAGTAATAAGGGATGGTAATAGTTAGTACTTGTTAGATGGCTCTGATTTTTATTGTGACATTGCATTCAGTGAACAGAAGATGTTGGATGTTCTGAGGAGTGTCTTTTCCTTTCATTCTTTGATCTGTCATGGGTAGTACATACAATATTTCAAATTACAATTTGACATATTAAATGATAATATCTGAAAACATATACATACTGAAGCACTATTGTCCTGCTTAAATTCAGTAGTCTCCCTAACTCCCCCTACACATTCATTTAATTTGGGGCCAGGGGGACTGATGTATTCACTACTGGCTTCTGGAAAGACTCAGGAAGCTTACTAACTTTGTGAACCTTGAATTATGCTAGCAGAACATGAACCCCGATAATTTTCCAAGACATTAGGGAGGTTCTGTCCTGATGCAGCTGGCACTGTTGTCCTGCTCCAGAAAAATGCTGAAGCACGTGGTTTAATTTGATTGCTTTACTGGATCTTGAGGATAGCTCAGTATCCTGTGGGGTTAAATCCCAGAATGAAAATCTGTGTACTTGCAAAAGAAATCAGCTCTCTTCGATGTTTTTTTCTCCCAAAACAGGTATTGCCTTTTATCCGGGCAAGGCTCAGCTGCTTAGCTGCAAGCATCATTACTATGATCACATTCCACCTCTGATAAATCCAGGTCAGCCAGGAGACATTGAATGCATCACTCAGAGCATCAACTACACAGATCCTTTTACTAATCAATCTATGGTAATAATAATATAATAGAACCAGGCTTATTCAGTGGGGGCTTTCTGCTCATAACGGTATTTCAAAGTAAAAATATTTACTTAATGCTGCAAAAAATCCTTGGTTCTGTTTTTTTTCAAGCCATCTGTCCTTTTATTTTCAGAAATGTAAGAGACCCCAGTCAGTGTGTGTATGTGTTATGGATGATGAGCTGTTATGTGGGTGTGTGCAGCATGAAAATCCGAATGGGACGAAATAAGTAATTTTTCACAAGGAGACTCTTGCTTCATTCTTCTCCTAAATGAAAGGGCAAGCATATTCCTTGATGTAGTAAAAGTAGCTTTGATTGAAAACAGTAGCATTTATTCCATTAAAGTAGGATAGCTTATCTTCTGTTGTATGTTTGCTGGGAATTAAATACTATTTTTGTCACACTTGGAAAAATCTTAACTGGGCATCAAGTGTTTCATTAGACTGAAAAGCTATGAGCCAATAAGATGAGAATACTGAGTGATACTCCTTCTTAAATGACCCTTAAAAATTAGGGAGTCTAGCCTCTGTAGAAATAAATGGTCAAAAAATAAAGTATTAAATATGGTAATTTATATCTGTAGTGATTGCTCAGATTGTTTTTAAGGAAGCTAAATGTGAACAAACTCTCTAGATACTGGTTTGGTCAGCTTTTTTTCTCTTCATCTTTTGCCTTTTGTTTAGTCTTCATTTCTTTCTAGGAAGCAATTCCTTTGTATATTTGAGAGTAATATTCTAGGTGCAAGTTTAATTTCTGCCACTAATGTGCTCTTCTTGGATGCCTTAACAAAGTAAGAACTTGATTTTTATGCTACATGGTAGATTTGTGTAGAAGCTTGCTGAGCCAGTAGGCTCTAGTCCTGGCAGTTGAATGGAGAGGCTCTGAGGCAGAGATCTCTGAACCATGTAGAGCCCTGTTCAAGTTGGCTGAGTCCTTTTGGAAGCAGCAGCTTGCTGTTAGATAGAATACCTGCATTACTTTAGGTTGTATTCTGCCTGCTAGTATTTTTTTGGACTATTGCTTAAAACAGTTTTGCCTGACCTTCTGCAGAAGGCAGATTGCAGGGCCTTTACTGGTAATTCCACATGAATGCAAAGGGCTGTGGTAGAATTAAAGCAGATTTCTTGGAAAAAACACTAAATCTTGATGTAAAGGCTTCATTTTTAAACTAAAAGGAGGGATTCAATTGGCATTTTTGTTAGATATTTTGATGAACATATACTTAGTAGCAGTTTAGAAGATCTCTTTGTGTATTAGATTTTTATAGAGTCTTTGTGATGGCATGAACAGGGAATGAGGGTTCCTCTGCTACTCTCACCATGTCTCTTGTTTGCTTACAGAAATATGCTTTGGTTGTTCAAGGCCCTCGTGATGTGAAGAAAAAGGAACTGGTGTTTTTGCAGTTTCATTTAAATGGAACAGACCAAGATTTTAGTGCCATTGACTACCTTCTGTTTTCTTCTTTCCAAGAGTTCATGAACAGGTATGTAAAAGTGTGAGCCTAAACTTGCTATGACACTACTAGTGAAAGCAGGGCTCTTTTAGTAAAATTCAGACAGGCTTTTCTGTTCTCATTGTAATTTATTTTTTTAAGGTTTGGGTTATATTGATGCTCTTTTATGTCTGAGGTTACTAATCTTACCTTCTAGAAAATTAATTGAGGACTTCTTCAGTGACAAAAACTGCCCTTCAGCTATGTTTCAGCCATTTGTGGCTGTACTATCTAAAAGTTTGAAGTGTGTGCTGGATACAGCTGTCTGCTGCTGTGGGTGATCAGGAAGTGGGCTGTCCTGGGCAGTGTGCTCAGGAAGTGTGCTGAGAACACTAAGGCTTTTCTACCTTCTTTTTTGTTAAGCATTTAGATCAGCTCCCTAGGTTGATTTGTTGTGATTTTGCAGAGAGATTAACTATACTTCTTACTTCCTTTATGCAAGATTTTACAGAATGATGTAATTTTATAGGTGGGATCTTCAAAATTGCTTCATAATCATTTTACATTGGTGTCATTAGGGTTACTGATCGACCTTCTAATTTTAACATGAGAGGAATTAATCCTGACTTGAACTTTCTTGAAAGCCCTACCATTTTCCCACTTTGTGAGATAAATTCCACACTTAACTCTTTAATTTTTGCTTTAATTTAAATTCAAGTTCTGTTTTCTCCAATCCAGATTAAAAACTAGACAAAAGTGATTAGTCACAGTGAGGCTTAATAAAAAGCCTTAATTTGATAAAAGTCAAATGCTCATTGAAAAAAGAACAGGGGTAAAGGTCATATGCAGAACAAAATTAGGTGAGGGAGGGGAAGAGAAGTAACATTTTATTGTAACAAAGCATTCTTGGAGGCTTAGACATAATACTACTTACTGGTCTTTTTCAGAGGGAGCAGAGACTGGAATTATTCAGGCACTGTATCGCTGGGTGGCCAAAGACCAATTCTCTGAATTTGCCTTTTACAGATCATTTCTACTTCAGTGAAGGAGAGATCTGAAGTCATTAAGTACTTTCTGTAACTGTACTGAAACATCTCATAAAATGCTAATGTTCCACATATTTTAGACATTGATATGTGTGTGAGAAAATGTAATGATGTGGGAGGTCCTACTTGTTCCTTCTGTGTTTTTTTTTCTCAGTTTTTGTGGCTTAGTTAGCAGTATGTACAGTGGGACTGATTCCAGCAAGGTGCACATCTCTTTCTATACTGCAAGACACAAGCACTGTCTGAGACCACCCCTTGTGAAATCACAACAACAGAGAGCAGAAGGCATTGTTTTGTTGCCCGTGGTTCCTGGCTCTTTGCAGAATGAGCCAACTTACTGAGACACAGCTTGGTCTATGCACACTCAAGTCTTGGAAGCCACATTGCTGTGCTCAGATAAGCCATTTTAAAGAGCTGTTTCTTCCCAAATTAAAATACATCTGTCCTTACTGAAGTTGGTAGTGTTTCTGCAAGCAGGCTGCATGTCTCTACGCTGCAGTCCCAAACACTTGTGTGCAAAACAGCAATAAGCAGTATTGCAAAGGTCCTGGCTTCAGGGCTGGTTTGTGCCACTGTAGATGAATCAGTAAGAGTCACGTATAAGTTGCCTGGGAGTAACCTGGATTGCAACCTCCTGCCTCCAGGTTTGCTAGATCAAACCGGTTAGATGGCAGAATTGATTACTGAAGAGATGGAGAAGTGTCCCTTTGCTTCTAGAGAAGCTGCCTTGTCTTGGTTTTGGAAGGCACCAGAACTGAAGCTGAGAGAGTGAAGGCTGAGTCTGGGTTATATTTGGAACAAAGTAAAAATGTCGGAATTGGTCGTGTCTCTTTGGGAAAGCATCCTTTGTGCCTGTTTGCAGCAGGTGGTAGGAGTGTGAGTTAGAACTGGTTTTTAACCCAGATAACAGTAACATTGGCAAAGGTATGTAGGCCTTTAAACTTAGTAGTAAATGAGCTGCATGTCTAGGTGAAATAAGGTAAGAGAACCAGTTGTGTGCAAGAGGCCGGTATTGTCTCTTGTATAGCATCCTCCAAAGCTTGGGACAAATTGTATGGTTTGGCTTGCTCAGTATTGAGTATTGCTTCCCTGGTGTCCCAGGGCATGAACTCAGGGTAGATTGAAAGTTTATGTTTCCTCCTGACTATGATGGGCTTGTGAAATCACATGCATATGTGGATGTACTCGTTCTGTCCCACTTGCAGCAGAAGAGAAAATAGAAGTTATTTCCAGTTCATCAGCAGATGCTAAATTTAGTTGATGGGAAGTTTGGACTAAGATATCCATAGAAACTGTTGTGTTTTGACTGTGCACATTTTGTCCTTCCATGCAGCCTCTAAAAACTGCAGTTACTGACTGCTGTTGATTACCTTTCCTGACAAAGAGTCTCACTTACTAGTTATGAGAACATATTGTTAGCACTGCATCCAGAAATTAATGTAAAATGTTAATGAAGAGGCTGAGAGATATGCTCAAACTCATGAGATACTATAATTACCTATACAGTGTTTTGCCATGGCTGCAAACAGCTTAGGTTGGACTGGGCAGGCAGACTTCTGTAAAATACATGTCTAGGGTATTCCATCATCTTAAATCATAATCCAAAACCCCTTGAAATTGGTGAGAAGAGTCCTTCTGTATGTACCATGGTTTCTGTGTAGACAGCATGTGCAGCTCACTTTTGCATTATATAGCAGTAATCATATTGGTGAAATCTGCTGCAAGCATCAGCCATAGGCAACTATAAAAATGGCATCTAGAGACTGGTCCTTAAGAGCTTTTTGAGGCATAGCAAGTGGTGAGGAGTCAAGGCAGGTCCAGTTGTTTCTGTCAAGGGTTTTATTCTCTGCAGTTCTTCTGTTAAAATTGGATCAACAGACTACATGAAACTGGCACTGCCTGCTAGTTTTGTTCTGGCCTTCACAAAACACTGCTGAATTGTGTGGTATTGTTGGCCTATTGAGTTGAAGGGATACTGCCACTGGCTTTTGTCTTTTTTTTTCTTTTAAAACAGGGGCAGCTGCTGTCTGTACCATATTAATTGGAGGGAAGGAAATAATGAAACCCTTGCAAAGTACCAAAGCATAGCTAAAAATAAAAGCTCCTTTCCTGAACTGTCATTACTATAATACATGGGTTTAAGAAGAAAATCCTCTGAACATATTGCTTACAAACCATTGTTAGCATAGTATGGAAAATAACTTATGGTCATGTGAGATTATGAATACCAGTCTGAACAGGTCAGAAATTATTTGAGGGTCTAAACAGAGCTCCATGTTCACATCTCTGGTCTGGATTCCTGCATACAGAGAAATAAATTATAACATAGAAGAGCCTAGACTTTTGGTACCATGCCACCTGACTCTTTATTAGCTCCCATAGCTGTCTGTCTGAGAGTTTCTTAGTCTAGGGCAAAGCAAAAGCATTAAACACAAACTGGGGGTAACCCATCTGTGGTTTTAGGTCTTGCTTTTGCGTTGGAATCTGCTGGTGGCATGTCCTAAGCTGCCTCATGTGGGTTGATCCATAGAGATCTGTGTTCAAAGGATCCACAGCAAAGCTAAAGCCCAGCCCAGAACTCGGTTAGAAACTCACACAGTTGGTAAAAATACAATCTTGTGGTCTGACGTTGATCAGCTTAGGCAGTGGGATCCCTGGTAGTTGTTTGAACTGTCAGTGGTTATCGGAGAGGATTGGCTGAGGGGAGACCAAGGCTTTTGCAGTTCACCTGAGTGAGACAGTGGCCTCTTGAGTTTCTTTGCTGTGATCCAGGAATTTTTGGCATGATCTCGTGGTACCATTAATACCTTGGGAGACCCTGGTGCAGAGTGTTCCAGGAATGTTACTATATATCTAAAGGACAGTGTAATAGATAGAACATACTGAACAGAAGAAAATGAAGTGCAGCCTTTGCAGGGTGTCTGTTTCTGGTGTGAAGAGGGAATTAAAAGAAACAGCCTGGACAGTTGGTCTTCAGAATAAAATCAGTTGCCTGTCAGTTCACTTAGTTGTGTTTTTCAAGCTGTGTTATTTGCTCTCTGCTGTCATTTGTGCAAATCTTGTGCCTCTTTGCTCCCTAACCCACCCCCCCGGCCCTGCTGTTTTTTTCCTGACTCTGTGGCAGTGGTCTGGATTATGGGCACACACAAGGAGATGCCTTCTCTGATCACTTCTCCACAGTTTCTCCTAAGATATTATTAATCTTTTTCAAGCTTAGAAGTACTGTTGGAGGCCAAGTATACTACTGCTGTGTGCTTACCATGTAAGTTGTGGCTGTAATATTCAGCTCTATGTCATAACTTCCTACCTTAATTTTCCATGTTGGTTTGGAAAGCTTTTCTAGGATGCTGTATTTAGTCATGCATTAGGCATATGAGTGGCTGGCAAAGAGTTAATTATCTATGTTCCTCTGAGTGGCAAAGCACCATGCTCTTCCTTACTATCCCATCAGCTGCTGCTGGACTCATTGAAGGGGGAAGAAATCATTGTGAGATTAGACCTTCCTATCTCGTTGGTCTGTATGTTGAAGAGCAGTCAGGCAGTGGGCTTTGTTCTGATGCTTTGCTCATGTCTTCCCTGTGAGGGTTAGAGAGGTGCACTGCCATCCTGTTGGGATCACTAAACAAGCAGCTCATGTCACAAATCCATAAAGATATTCTTAACCTGCTAAAGCACTCTTGGAATATCATCTGTCTTGATAGATAGCAGTTTTTCTTTCCAGAAATGCTTCTCCTTTCTGTTTGTATGCACAGTGGAGTTCTGTGTTTGAGCATATCCCCTGAGGCCTGGCTTGAGAGCTCTTGCCTTCCTATGAATGTGTGCATATTCATTTATTAAGCCTGAGCAGGCAGTGTAGTACAGAGTAGCCATCAGTATGATCTTTTTGTCAGCCGATGTTCTTGCTGTCTTGTAGACAAGACATCTTGGTTTGAAGGAAAGACCCCCAGTTCTAGAAAACTAAGGAAAGACAGGAAAAGTGCAAATCCACCCAATACAGGTCTTTCTGACTGCTTAGTTCTTTGGAACAAGAGCTTAGTTCTTCAACTCTGCTTTTCTCCCACACTTCTTTGCATCTTTGTTCCACGCTTCTTTGCATCTTTCTTTGATAGGCTAAAAGACCTTAATCTCCCAAAAGATCTAGCTGTGCACTCTCTGCCATATAAGCAAAGTCTACTCTTT
>NW_009952796.1:244404-247900 GCF_000747805.2 Chaetura pelagica | reverse complement strand
GGAAGATTGATTCAGTCTGAATCAAAACCCTTTCCCTTGTCTCAAGGACTAGCATACCCTGACGTATCTCTGCAACCTGAAATCTGTCTCTAATGAAAATAGCAGTCTTTGCTTTAATGATTCATGACTCATCTGTGGTTTACCCCTTCATCTCCAGGCCAGGTTTATTTCATGATTTCAAAGATTACATGAAAGTAGCTAAAATCACAGCACAAGTGAGCTCCAAGTAAATAGCTTGGTTAATGCATTGAGTCCTGTGAGGTTGATAGAGACAGAATGAAGACCAGATATGCCTTAAAGCTGCCTCTTTACCACTTGCAGTGTGAGGGGCACTGGAAGACTTAAAACTGGTTACTGTCAGAGTATTAAAGAAAAGATGTAAAGCAGTCCTGCCATTCTGTGTCTAAAATATCTGTGATTTTATATTGGGAAAGGAGCCATGTTATTGTAGATGGAGCCTTACATCAAAGGATAGAGAAACAATAGGAATACACTAAGTGTAAATTTCAAAGCATTTTAAGTATGTTTGCATTGCAACCAATTTATTTGCATCCCAGAAATGGTGCAAAGCAGCCTGCCCTGTCTCTAGGCTGTTCCTTTCACCTCTTGCTTCATAGCATTATGGTGAGTGGTCTCCTGGCGTCCTGGCTCTGCTTTTTTCTGTTGCAGAGGTGACAGGTAAGCAGAACAAACTTCCCCTATAAGGCAGAACAATCCCCAGGGGAAGGCAGAACTCCAGGTTGGTAGGGCACCAGATAAGTCTTCTGTGGTTAGGAACATAGGAGTGCAAGTGCTACCATTAATCAAAATATCACTACTCACAGTGTTTTAGGTATCCTGAATTTTAGCAGTTAAAATACAAAAGGAATTGTGAACACATTTTGAAGTGCCTGAAGGGTTGACATTCTCCTGCCTACAGTGCTCAGATACCACTCTTGAGTTTGGTCAGTAAAGTAATGGTCTTTTTCCTTTAGTCCAGAAAAAGCAGAATTCATGAAGGACTGTGAAAGTTCCTACTCCAGCTGGAAGTTTTCTGGGGGCTTTCGGACTTGGGTCAGGATGTCTTTGGTGAAAACAAAAGAAGAAGATGGTAGCGAAACTGTTGAATTCAAACAAGAGGTAAAAATAATAATAATACTTTTAATAAATTCTCAGGAGGAGTTTTGTGAGACTTCTTAATTTATTAAGAACCTAGTTACTGCCATGGTTTTAATGATAACTGGCCAACAGAACCAGTTCTTGGGGCAAATAGCAATGTGGGTTGGAAGAAGGATGGGTGCGTTGGCTGGTGAAGTGAAACATCAGGAGCTTGTTTTTCGTTTGATTGCATCCATTGTGCCACTTACTTGCCACTGAGCAGTTTTGGCCGTACAGTTATTCTTTTGTTACATGGAGGGGTTTTGTCAAAGATTAATGTCTTTGTGTGTGGCTGTTGGTATGGCTAGTGACACATCTCAAGGAAACATCTCCTGACAGAGAGGCCAGAAAATCCAGGCCATTCAAGGAATGTGTCAGAAGTGACAGCAGTGGTCCAAGATCAGGCCCTGACTAGACTGACACAGGAATATCAACACCACCTACCCTTGTTCAAGGTGGGGACCTATTGCCAAAGGAATTGTCTAAATAATAGGAAGTACTGGAAAGAGGTATTGTTTAGGTTGCCTGAAGGGCTGTTGTTAGGATGAAGAGGCCTTGTATCCTTTGTAGCATTCTCAAGTCTGCTCTTTGTTTAGGTTTGGGATTTTTATCCTTAGAAACACTTGAGTAACTTAACCTGTTGCCTCATTTAAAACTAGAAAATATGCAGGTGGAACATACAAACTTAACTAGACATTAAAGGAGTCTGACTTTCATTCCTGTTCTGTTCATACTAATGGACAGGAGACTAATTGTGTTTTGAGTTTGCTATTTTGCTTCTAGTGTTGGATGGGGAAAAAGTCTCATTAGTGATGAGAAATGAGAATTTTAAGAGTAGTCCATTTCAGACAGCATGTGTTGCAAAGAAAATACTGTCTGTTCATCTGTGGTACACTTGGAAAGAGTACTTTGTGGAGATTAGAACAAAGCAGAATCTTAAGTTCTCCTATCTAATTCTCACAGTTAGGGCCTTATGTGGCAAAGCCTTAACGAAGATCAGAGCTGTGACTGAGATGGGTACCCTCCTCCTCTGGAGACTTTCAAGTCCTAAACTAATGCCCTAGTTCAGAGAAGATGAAAGGATGCATCAGTCATCAGCTGTTGCCACATAAGCACTAACAGCAGTTGTCTCCTTCATCACCTACAGCTCTGTGTTACTTGCCATTTGGTACTTAACAAGTGTAGGATTTTTAAGTCCTCCTTTGTGTGCCCAAGTCTAACCTGTTGCAAAGTGGAAGAGAAAGGCTGATTCAAACAGAATCAAGCAGAACTTTTTGTGACTATAAACAAACACTCACGTAGTCTAGCAGCTATCGACTCTGATCATTTGGGTAGGTAAACACTGTGTTGAGGTTTTTTGGGGTGTGGTTTTTTTCTGGGGGGATGTTTTTAAAACAGAACAAAAACCTAGGAAATTTGTAAAAATGTGAATTTTGGGTTTCACATCCCTGTCAGTAATAACAGTAGAAGCTGAAATACATCAGACATAAATTGTACTTGCTTTGTTTGACAGTACAACATCTGCTTAAATTGGATAAGGAAGTCCATTAGCCTTTCAGATCTAAAATTGGGAGACAGCATACCAGAAAGATGGATACAAGTACTAGGCCAAATAGCACAGTCAGTCTGCTAACTAGGCCAGTAGTCATTACTTGGTCTTTTTTTCCTTTTCCATTGCCTTAATTTAGCTTTGTGTACTGTTTGCTTCCTGGTGTGCAGTTTTCTTGAGTGAGTGTAGTTGGGATGCTGGTACACTGCAGTAATTAAAGGAGCTATAGAAGTATAGGGTAAGCATGCAGCAAATGTGTCTGACCAGAAAACACAAGGTGCTGAAGCTCTCATATGCTCTGGATGGACACATTGTTCTAGCTCCTGCTTCTCTATGTTCACAGCCTAAAAATCTGGCCAGGGCAGGGTGTGTGGAGAAACTAAGCCATGGTAGACAGGAGGTTTTTGTACTAGGTTATCCCTCTTACCTGAATCAATTTTTTTATACCTATGGTTCCTGTCACAACCCAGAAATGAAGTCACAGTACTGCTGGATTCATTACCTCCAGTACAGTACTAAACTGCCATAGGAAGAGCAGCAGTACACCCGTGTGCACACACCAAGATGAAAATAAGCCTTTGGGGGTTGGAAAAGGGAGCAGTTTTTTGAGGCCTGATAACTTAGTACTTTCCTGATTGTGGTTCTTAAGACTATGATTTCATGTGGCTGTAATATCAATCTGGTATCCTAAACTGTTCCCTGCTGGAATTGTGCTAAACTGCTCTAGCACTGACCATCAGTCTCAAATGGTAACCTGATTAATGGGCAGTACTGGAAAGTGCAGTGTTAATTAACATTGAGGCCTCTTTT
>NW_009952796.1:212965-244288 GCF_000747805.2 Chaetura pelagica | reverse complement strand
CCTTTCATTTTTCCTTCTGCACTGGACAGCATTTTCTAGTTTATTCCACAACTGTTTATATATTTTAAAAAAAACATCTTCCTGCCACCACTGTGAAGTTGTCTTGGTAAATGCAAGTAATTTTGCATTAATTCATTAGAACTTTCCAAATACTGTATTACCCCAAGTAAATTAATTTTGCAAATGAAATTCCCCCCCTGTCCCAGATTGGGAAAAACTATATAATAAAATCAGGGTCCTGGCTACGAGTGTAAAAATGGTATTGCAGTGTTTTATTAAGAATATGAACATGAGACAGATGGAGGAAATGGCCCTTTCCGTGTTCTGGGAGCCTATTGTTCCATGTAAAGGAAGGCTGAATTGGACGTCCTTAAGCATTCTGCTGTTTTCACCTTCTTGCAAGCCTTTTCAGTTTCAGAGAAGACTCATTACACCACTGAAGAAAGTAACCTGCACTTTTTTTCCCCCTCTCTCCAGACTAGTGTGGTTAACTATATTGACCAGAGATCTAAACCAAGAGGTGACCAGCTGTTTTTTGTGGTATTTGAATGGAAAGATCCTTTTATACAGACGGTTCAAGATGTGAGTAACACTAGTCCCTTTTTAATTGTCTGACTGTACATGCTTGTGGTTTGCATGTTGTGTGTGTGTTCATGCCTCTGTTACCTCACTCCAACCAGAAATTCAGTGGAAGAGTGAGGTTACTTCTGAAATTTCAGTCTAGGTTCTTCCTTAGATCCAGTAATGAATGTTCAGAGGTCAAGACCATCTGATGCCTTTCTGCTGGTGACACTCAGCATTCTGTTTGCAGCTGAAGGCCCACACAGCTAAGAAAAATCACATCCCCTCTGTTCTAGCAAAGTGTAGCTTCAGGTCAGGTCTGAATTTTTTGCTTAAATAAGTATACTTGGATAAACCAATTTGATTACTTTATTAATTGACAAGCAATAAACCTCAGCTTAAATTAGAATAATGATAACCTGGTATATTTTTTATCTGTGATGAAAATAGAATTTGGTACTGTGTTCAAATGCACAAAAAGCTTTTTAAAATTTATCTCAATATGCTGCAGCCAGAGGCATATGATGTGCCAGACAAGACCATGATTAGTCACCAGACTGCTTAGAAGGTGTGCAGATGTTTGCCATGGGTGCATGTGCTTTGAGCATGTGAGCTAGGTCTTGTTTTCCTAGTGTTTGAGGGGAAAAGGTAAGATACATTTGTCTTCCCCAGAAGAGTGTAAAATGGCAAAGTGTGCAAAGACTGTTTAAAATTGTGCATTTAAAATGGCCCTACCTGATAAACAAAGGTCATCACCCACAACGTCCACATCATTCTTGTTTTCTTGCCCAAAACCAGGGTGTGAATGAAGATGTGTGTGGGGCAGGAGTTGGTAGCTGGTCTTGTGCACTCCTGCTGTTGTCTGTGCTGGGTGGGGCGAGGCACTCTGCTCAGTGCAGGAACCTCCTTGGCCTCAAGAGCCCAGTCCTATTCCTGGCACCTCTTGCTACTCTCTGCTAGGTGGGGTTCACACTTCTGCTGTCTTTGAGCTGAAAGGTGCCCTTAGTCCAGTAGATTGGGGAATGCTTGTTTCCTCTTGCTGAAGAGGTCATAGTTCACAAGCACTGGCAGCCAGCACTGCTGCTTTCAGAGGAATTCACAAATACAGAAAGCCTGTTTGAGACTTTGGATGCAGGTAATGACCTAGTGATGCTGTGCTCATGCTGACTGCCAGGAGTTGGACTCTGTGGTGAGTCCCACAGCTGTGTGCTTTATTGCTGCCTGAGTTGAGCTCTTGCTTCCTCTGAGATCCTAGAAATCATCCTTGTGCCTAAAGGTGTGAGGAGACTTGCAAACTATAAATACACTTTACTCTTGAAACAAATTTAGTTAAAAATAGAAACATAAAGCAGCTGCTGTAGGTCTGCTGAAACAATTGCCACTATCAAAAGCTGGTGTTTAGTGTTACAAGGCTGTCTTGTTAGAGCTTTGCAGTAGTTGCTTCTTCTGTCTTCTTTACTGACTGTTTATGTTTGTAATACAGTAAATATTACAAATAGTAAATTTACTATAATATAGTAAATTGTCATAGCTAATCTTAAAATTAGCATTTTAAGTGTATCTGTCTGTAAAGTTTTAAACAGTTCAGTAATGTGAAATAGTCTAAAAGGAATTTAGCAGCTAGTAGAGTGTGTCTTCTTCCTGACAGAAGGAATCAGAAAACCATGGTGGGAGGCAGATGTGTGGAGAAGACACTGCAGGCCACCTCTGCAGTGTAAAGGAATATCCTGCTAAACACTTGAGTTTGAAAAATGGAATTGTTTGTTATTTAATAGGTATAATATATGCTGAGTCAGAGGAGGGGAATAATATTTTTAATCTTTTTCAGATTATCACAGCAAATCCCTGGAACATGATTGCTCTTCTTTGTGGCATCTTTTTGGCTTTGTTTAAGGCAGCAGACTTTGCTAAGTTAAGTGTTAAGTGGATGATCAAAATCCGAAAGAGACATCTGAAGAGGAGGAGCCAAGCAATGAACCACATAAACTGAAACTAAGACTGCCTTTTAACTGTTCATAGCATAAGGGGTAGGAAATAACTGGAATAAACTTTAATCAACAGTTGAAGATGCAAGGTATGTTTCCTTCTGCAAAAACGACGGCTGGAGGACCAGCCTAGTGAAGTGGCCTTTGAACTTCAGAAAGGAGCTAACTCTAGGACAGGTCTAACAAACTCATGCTTTTCTATTCCAAATTTAACAATCTTACCTCAATATGAGGGGACCAAGGGAGAAGGAGAGAATTCAGTCATGTTCAGAAAGTCAACACTGTGATTGTTCTAAACAGCTCTAAAAAAAAAGGGATGGATTTTAAATGCTTCTCAGAACAGGAGACCATTTAATGTCTGCATGAGCCATGACCTGCATCTGCTATTGTAATGCAGCTACTTCCTTGACTGTGTTTAGTGGGTGGTAAAGCATTCAACAAAACAGTCTGGCCTCCCCTCTGCAAGTATGTGTTAAAACTAAATACACTGGAATTCTATTATGTGTAATTTTTAAAGTTTAGTGACTTTAATATTAAAAAAATACTTCAAATAATGTATTGTGTACATTCTTTGCAACTACCTGCTCTCAGGTTCAGCTGGAGCTTTACCAGGAGGTGGTGCAGGCAGGAGTACTACAGCAAGATGAGATGAAAACCAAACATTTCTTCCTCATCAGTCCAACTTCAAGTAAAGTCAAGCAACCCAATACCTGGGCATAGAGTTCAAAGTCAGTCTCAGGCTGTTGCTCATCCCTTTTCTCCCCCGTCTGTGCTGAAGTAGTGAAAAATAGACTTTCATCAGCTTGGTATTTAAATGTGATTCTCAGTTACTTAGAGAATGTGTGCTAATGAATGGTGCAGTGGTGGTGTCCTCTTTTTCTTCCTTATGAGTCCCTTGTTACTCTAGATGCCTAACTCAGACTTGTGGAGGCCATGGCAGCAGTGCACCACTGTGTGTTTGCTCTGGAGGCTTTGTTGCAAGGGAAGGGAAGTCAGATTTTGCTTCTTCCATCCTCTAGCTAACAGAGTATTAATACAGTAGCAAGCATATAAAAACTACCACACAACCTCCCCTCCTTTTTTTCTTTGCCTCTTAAGGAAGCATTTTGGAACAAAATTTACTACTCTCAGCTGATTTCCAGAGCAAATCAAGGCAGTGCTTTGCCCAAACACAGCCTTAAACAAAGGAGCAATAATTCACTGTAATAAGAAAAATGAAAGAGCAGCACTAGCTGTAGGCAGGGAGGCAGTGCACAGGTCTCCCTTGTCCAAGCAGGTGAGGGCAGGAGGAGGTTACAAGCCTACCAGGCACTTGCAGTTACCCCTCATGCTGCTTGCCCAGGTCCTGTGTCAATGTCTCAAATGCCTCATTAGCTGAAGGGTTGAGTCAGCTAATTCCCTGACACTCTTCTGGAGAAGAAAAAATTTGGATGCAAGAACAGGTGGTGGTCAGTAAACAGTTCATGTTCAATATCTTGCACTGATGGCTCTTAAACATGTCCCAGCAGGGCCAATATTGTGCCTGCCTCAGGTGAGGTGGTAGGTAGTGAGTGCATAGTGCATGAATGAGATTAAACACAAGAAAGCTGGGGAGGGACTTTTTACAGGAGCCTGTAGTGACAGGACAAGGGGCAATAGCTTTAAACTGGAAGAGGATAGACATTAGGAAGAAATTCTCTACTGTGAGGGTGGTGAGAGACTGTAACAGGTTGCCCAGGGAAGTTGTGAACACACCATCCCTGGAGGTGTTCAAGGCCAGGTTGGATGCGGCTTTGAGCAACCTGGTCAAGTGTGAGGTGTCTCTACCCATGCGGGGGGGGGGGTTGGAACTAGATGATCTTAAAGGTCCCTCCCAACCCAAACCATTCTATGCTTCTGAGAAAGCATTCTGCTGACTTTCTGGTCAGCTTGTAGCCCTTTGCTTTCCCAAAAAGACTGAGTGCCTGTAAGAGAGACAACTGAGCTTTCTTCATTCCTTACTGTCAGAGACACCCAAGTGTTCCTTTAACAAAGGTATTAACAGCACCTATTTCTTGGATTTTACAAGAATATTAAGAAACAACAGGTACCAATGCATCCTACTGTATTTTTTGTCTTTTTTTTGCTAATGAGGTCAGAGAAAGTGTTGGAAGACAGGGTGGCTCTACCCATGGGCTGAGTAGAAGGTGTGGTTAAAGAAAAGATGCACTCCTTTCTACAGTACTTAATGTACTTTCTTTTTTGGACCACATTCCCAGAGTAGTCAGCATCAGTCACTACAGCTAAGCTATCACCATCTTTTGTTTTATAAGGAAATGTTACTAGAGCAGGCCAGCTGATTCCAGCCAAGAAGCCTCTCTTCTATACCTATTTATAGGAATGATTCTACTAGCAAATGTTGACAATTTGTTTGAAAGGGCCTGTTACAGCTACTGTGTTTTTCTGTTACTTACTCTTACTACTTACTCTTGCTGTCCAGATTTGTAAAGTTTTGAACAACACACAACAATTAGAAACACCAGTAATTTACTACTTATACCACTGCAAGGTGTTAGGGTCCCTAACTGCCATGTAATTTATCTCCTTTATGCTGTAGGGTAACTGAAAATATTTTATCTCTCAAATAAAGGTTTTTATTCTTCCATGAGAAGACAACACTAAAAAGAACTAAACTGAGTTAAAGTGTCTGCGTGACAGTCACCTTCCTCCTGAGCTGGCAAAGCTTGCTGACCCCACAGTCTTTAACATCTGGCTTCAGGACTTTCAGGAGCACCATGAAATATATTCAGGTTCCCCTCCCCCCCCCAAAAAAAAAAAATATGTGGGCAGCCACCCACCACAGCAGAGTCTGCTTTGGTCAGCTGATGATACAGTCTATGGATGTAAAACTGACACATAGAGTAGCAACTCACTGATTTTGCTCAGAGCTATTACAAGCATAAGCCACTTCAGGCAGCATTTGTCCCCATTTCCCTTGTGAAACAACTTCTTGGCAACAAAAATGAAGTAACAATAAAAGTACAATAAAATCAACTCAAACAGGGTAGTAGAGTTGTTCCCTCTGGAAACTGCGTGGATAAAGTCTGCAAATCAGCCAAGCAATGGGTACAACCAGCCCAGGCTCAGCTGTACTGACCACCACCTGCCCTGCACAGGACAGAGCCTTCCACCTACTCACAAAACCAAAGCTCCTCCCGCCCGCACCTCCAGCATTTCTACCGCTCTCTGAAAAGCCACAGGTTACTCAGACACACGTGTGCAGAGACATGGGTGTTCATAACAGCCCTTCTAATGCTCCTGGTCATGATCAACACAAAGATGTGATATACAGCACTAAATACAAACATAAAGACTTTATTGAATGCTGCTCAATTCCCCAAAGATCTTTCATTACAAAAGTTTTCCACACAACTGCAGTTTAAGAGATTGGAATGGTACTCTGATAAAGGATGTGAAAAATACTTGATCAAGTAAACAGACAAGACTTCTATTGTCAGCTTTCCACCCTTAAGAAACAGACTGCATTTTCTTTAAATAAAACAAGGAACTATTTATTGACATGCTTTCCTCCTTACTAAAAAAAAGTAATGCCAATTTTGGTCTCATTCTTCAGTCCATGAGATGCTAAAACTAATGGAGAAACACTCAGGGTAGTCTCTAGGAGACCTTAACTACTCTGCAGGGAGTCCTTAGGCTCATGAGGAGCATCATTGATGGGCTCTCTGGAAGAAGCTCCATCCTCAGCTGTAGCAGGAAGAAATTTCTTAGTAGCCCAGGACCAAGAGGCAGCCAGAATGGGGTAGAGGCACCCACTAAGCAGTAGGTCAGACCCATGGACCATCCCAACCTGTTCAAGCTGACTTTCTCTCCCTACTTTGCCTCATTCAAATGTGAGCATAATATAAATCTAAATCTGAATCCAATCAGGAATTCAAGGACAGCACCATATCAGAGTTCCTTTCAGTGCTGTGAGGGGCACATACTGAGTATCTCAAGTTATCGGTAACATACCTTATTTTATTTGAGAAAATACAGCACAACTAGAAGCCTTTTCTATCATCTTAACCAAAGTTTGCAGCAATGTGAAAAGCACATATAAAACAAGGAAAAAAAAAAATGTACATAGCAAACTATACCACCTATGTGCAACACAATCAAAAATTCAAGTCATTAATTCTCACCACTCCCGTAATTATTTCACTCATTAAGGATGATAATTCAGTTCTATGAAACGTTGGAAGTGACAGTATATCAATAATTAGACAAATTTACAATATGCTGTGGTAATGACATCACTTAACTGCTGTATTTAAATTCATATCTTTACATTTGCCAGAGAAAAAAATTGGCTGTTTCTATTATACTGATGAGGTTTCTTTTGCAAATCTTTATATATCTCAAAAGGGTACAAAAAAGTATGTCTGCCAAGCAGAGGTGGTCAATTCTTTTATTTGGCACTTGTATTGTGTGTGTTTAGCACACTGTGAGTGCTATTCTGCTTTTCTGCCATTGCCTTCTTTAGCTTTAGCTCCTCTAGCTTTCTCCACAACTCTTCACGTTCCAATTCTTTCTTTTTCTCTCTGTAGAAAAGAGCAAAGTATCCATTTCAGATGTGCTTTAAGTGCAACGTGGAGACGCAGTTACTTCACAACTGTCATTTACATCTAGTAATTCCTCTTTTACGTTTTTCTCCAAAGCTATTTTTAGAGGCAATTACAGTTTCCGCTATTAAAAAGCAAGCATACAAATTGCTGTTAGTGGTAAAACTAACTCTGCTCCAGCAAACCCAGACAATTGCTGTACTGTGGCTTTGCACAGATGACTGCAGTTCTAAGGAGGTTCTTCACCACATGCAAGCAAATTAAGGGACTGGGCATCTTTGCAGGAGAAAAGCACTATTGAAAGGAGACTTAGCACGTGGTTTCTGCTGGCCCAGGATAATGTACACTTCCCTTACTCCAACAGTACTGCTGAGTAGGTTAGTAGGATAAGAGGTTTTAGCTGAGCTATGAAGTGTTCTCCAGCTCAGTTTTCTTCAGATGACACCCCCTGAAGCAGCAGAGCAAGCACCCAGCAGCCCCTTGCAGCACAGCTAAGCCCAGTTTTCCCTCACAGGGGATCAAGCCCTCCCTGCACAGGCAAAATGGGAGCCAAGGTCTCCCTGCCACCTCCGCAGGCTCTGGCTCCCATCACACCACTGCCACACACCTGTGTGGGTGCTGCTTACTCAAGTGACACCCAACAGCAAGTATCTGATGAGCAGCTCCACTACAGAATCCCACAGCTGCAACAGTTAAGTTTGTTTCTTTTCATCTGGTACATTTTAGATATGTATTCAACACACTATTGGAAGGAAAATGTGTACCTTTGCCTTTCTGCTTTATATGAGCTTGTAAGTTCATCAAAAAGCTTGCCGTTCATTTCCATCAGGGTTTTCAGCACGTTATACACCAGTGCCACAATAGTTCTACAACAGAAGGAACACACCCATTAGAACTACTCAACACAAAACGAACTTCAAGTGTTCTGTTTCTTTTTCAGACTCTGAGCTTCTTAAAGATACTGCAAGGTCTGTGACTTTCTGAAAAAAAACAATCCTTTAGTTTCCTCTGTAAATTAATAAAATGCATTTTAAAATGTTTCTTGAAATGGCCGTTCAAATTCCTGACTCTTGAAGATGCAGAGGATATAATGATTAGTACTCTGGTTGTACTATAAAGCCATTGAATTAAGTTAACATTTAAAAATCAGTTTTAACAACAGTTTTGTAATATCTGAGTGATAAAATATTAGAGTCCAGAAAAATAAACTGATTAATAGCTTTAAGACTGGGCAAAAGGGTGTAGCAGAGGAAGAGCCCTACCAGCAGCAATTCTGGGCAGCAGTTAGTTTTGCTGCACATGCCCTGTTAAGAGGAGTGAATTGAGAACATCAGCTACTGGTTTCCAGTAACTTGGGTTACTTTAAGAAACTGAACACCTTGAGCAATACTGTGTCTTAAATGGCTGTCCACATTTCCATGTTAGATACCACTCTTGGGCATTCATATTTCAGTCAGTTAACTTAAATACTATATTGTTTATCTCTTTTAAGCCCACTCTTAATTATACAAAGAGATGCAAAACCAGCAGTAAAATTCAACATTTAAAAGATGCCTATCATCAAGGTTATCACTAATCAAAGACAAGGGTGAAGACATCTTTGACATCCTTCCCCTCACTAGCAGTTCACCTCCACTCAGCAGTACAGCTCATAAGGTGGCAGGGCTGGGGTGCCATGCAGTCTTGTGACTGTGAAAAATGACTGGAAGGAAAAATCTAAGAAGTGATCAAAGGACAAGGTTTGACTTTTCAGTATGCTTTGTCCATTGCAGCACTAGGAAATCCCCCAGCTATTCAGAGGCCCTGCTCTCACTGAAGACTCATAGTACACTTTGCCTGTCTACACACCTTTTTTTAATTTTTCTTTTGAACACCAGCTTTGAAGACAAAAGCTTGTTCAAGGTTTTGGTTTTCAGAGAGGAAAACCTTGATTTTGATTAAATAGTTAAGTCTGCATCAAATAGCTAGATGGATATTAACATGTTTCTCAGCCCTCCAAAACAGTTTAAAACCAAAGGGTTAAAATTCCTCTTCCCCCAACCTTCCTGGTCCTCCAGCCATATAGTTATCCCCCCTTTCACTTCTTTCATAAAGAGCAACTTCTCTCTGCAGCTAGGGGAAGAGGGACATCCTTCAAATTTGTTGAGGTCTCAAGTACTATTAATGGTCCAAGAACTAGTTCTCCAAGATTCCTATTTAGTCTCAGCTGACATGTTTGCAATAGACACTATACAGAAAAATTCAGAATCATTTAACAGCCTCCAAGGACTGATTTTCTTCAACATTATGGGAGGCTCCTGCGTACACAGTTTTCTTTCCTGTACACACTTTACATTCTACAAATTGACTTCAGGATGCTGGACACAAGCAAACTTTGCTTCTTAGTATTTAAGTGTAATTACTGCTTCTTTCAAACAATCTAAAAATACTAACATTTAACTTGCAGCATTAAATATAAAATGAAGTCATCACAGAATGTTAGGGTTTGAAAGGGACCTCTAGAGATCATCTAAGTCCAAACCCCCTGCCAGAGCAGGGCCACCTAAAGTAGGTCACACAGGAACCCTAAACGAGTTTTGAAAGTCTCCAGAGAAGGACACTCCAGAACCACTCTGGGCAGCCTGTTTCAGTGCTCCATAGCCCTTACAGTAAAGAAATTTATCCTCATGTTGAGGTGGAACTTCCTGTGCTCTGGCATATACCCATTGTTCCTTGTCCTATCACAGGGCACCACCCTTTCTTGACACCCACCCCTCAGATATTTGTTGACATTACTAAGATCCCCTCTCAGCCTTCTCTTTAAGTAGAGAAGTGGTAGGTGACTTGACTTCTCCAATACTGTCTTTTCCCCTTATCTCCCTGGGCTGCAATAACTACTTTAGACATTGACAAAATTCTGTTCATCTAAATCAGTAAAGGACAACAAGGCATAGATCCAGCAGAAGCAATCCGTGAAAATTGTTTTGGACTAAGTAGCACTAATCTGAATTTGCAACTAGCACATAATATCAAACATGATTACAGTAGAGACCATCATCCAATGTCCTCATACTTCTCCAGTAAATTCTGGTTCTCCATCACAGCCATACGAAGCAACAGAAGCGTGAGATAGCTGAAAGTTACACCCATTTTAGCACCCATAATCTCATTCATTTCATCAGATCTAGATAAAAAAATTCAATCACATTTACAAGCTTCCAATCCAAGACTGAAACAGTGGACAATTTCTTTATGGTCCTATAGATAAAGCTAAACATTACATACGGATTCCAGTGCTCTTTGGAGATCTTGTATAAACTGCCAAACATAATTGGTAGAATTTTATCAATGTTCTCCTCAATGAGGCTAAGAATATATTCATTATTCCAGAAGTACAAAGCTCTTTCTGCAACCTGAAACACAAAGTGCGGGGGGTCAACAGCCACAAAATAAATTATTGGAGGGTTGTTTTTTTTTAATATTTTTTTTTTACCTGAAAATGTGAACTTGACACACACTTGGATATTTGCTTAAATAAAGGCTCTTCTATTTTTTTGAATTGTGTCGGTTCTATTACATCTAGGATTTCTTCAATTTCACCTAAAAACATGACCTGTTTGTATAAAAGAAACATATCAAACAGTATGAAAATGTTTAACATCTCTATTGTAAACAAGCAAGCAAAATACAGCTTATATATTAGTCATGAATCCTGCAAAGAACACAGTATTTAATTACAATGCATTAGGCATCCACAGGTCCTCCTGCAGCCTGAAAGAAGCTGGTCATCAGTTTCAGCTGCCAGGTTACAGCTCTCATCTTGGATTTCTTCTTTTGTGTAATTGCTCTAAACACTTGACAGAACTGCTTCTGCAGAATATGCTTTTCTTTCACAGTCAAAAACCCAACAGAACATGTTGTTTCTTCAAGAATGGCTGCAGAGGTCACTGTTATCTGAGATGTCCAAAGTAGCTTTTGAAGTGATAAATAGTTAATTCCTCATCTTAAATTGCAACAAACAGAACTCTAGGCAGGTGACACCCAAAAATTCAACACCACTCACAGAGACAACGGTGTTAAGGGACTCCACTTTTATAGGGCTGTTTTTGGGGTGGGATCTGGTGGCATAAACCAAACTCCTGATTTTTACACTCATTTTAACTACATATAAGAAACAAAAAGAGTACTACAGAAAAATAACATATATATACTTTACCAGACACTTACTCAGTATCTCAAATGTTATTTCTTTGTCACATGCCAGATGATTACCTCCTACCTTGTCTGTATCTACTAAAATACTTCTCCCCTTGGAAAATAGTTTCTCTACATAATATCCTAATTAGAATGCAACATTTATTATAATTTTAACACAGTAGCACCACAGTAAGAACAGACATATAAAGCAATTGCATTGAGTTATATGACAAAGATGAGCACCTCAAGAAGATTCAAGAAGTCCAAATTTTCTGTAAGATCTCTTGAAAAGCACAGCAGAGGTCAAGGTCTATGAACCTCTGCCACACCACATCTTACATCACAGCAGACACCAGAAACAAGAGACAAAACCAACCTCTTTCTGACTGCAAGTTTTTGGCCAAAATTTGAGCAATCCTCTGATTACCTGTATTAAAAATACAAACAAGTTAAAGCAGAACAAGTTTCTACTATGTACTCGATACATTTTTTATAAGTACTAGTTTTTATTAAACCTCTGGTTAAGGAAAAGCAAACTAAAGGCAGCTAAATGTAGTTCCACTGAAAATAAATACAGTGGTGTCTCACTTAAACATTTTATCTTGTTTAGGTTATCAGAAGAATTTAGATCTGTATCACTAGTCTTTGACTATCTATTCACACTCCACTCCCATCCCACTACATACATTAATTTTTAAGAGGCTGATGACATCAAAGTATCAAAAAAGGAAGTTAACTCCCCTGTAGCTAGATTTCCCAGAATAATTTTTTCTGTCTTCTACTCATGCTTTGGGGAGCACCTGTCTTGGTGTCAAGGTTTGAAGGCTGACTGCACAAACAGGGCTATACAGAGGAGTCACAGCCTCTACCACTGCCTTTTTTCTTCTATAATTTGAAATGTTGAAGACTGGAAACTAAAAAAAAAAGTGAACCTCCTAAGACAATATATTTCAGTATCTATATTGGAAACTATCTTACACAAGACTGGAAAATAACCTTTGGGAAATTTAATTAGAAAGTACAGCCCCCCAGGAGGAATGGGAACACACATGCAGCCAACAAAGGCTGAAGGCCTGTTTCCTAGAAACAAACACCTGACACGGGATATAATTTACAAAATTCAGACTGGCTGAATAAAAAAAAAAGCAAGCTATAACCACATGTTCCAGAAGCAGAAACATTCCCAGAGCCTTATAAACTTTCAGTCCAAGGAAAGGATCTCTTTTAATGATACGGCAGCACCTAATTGGTCATACCCAACTGTAAAACTTGCTCAACTAATTTAATACCTTCCATGTTTTGCTGCGTTGATTCCCTCACCCCCAGCTGGCTGTTTTATTCACATCTATGTGACCTTCCAGATCAAAAGCTAATAGCATTTTAAGTGCCAACAAGTCTTTGATATCATAGGATACACATATCCTGCTACTACAAAACTGGATGTCACTTCAAATGACACCAAGCAAATGCAGAAACCACAGGCAGCTGATAAAGTCCTATACTCCAAATCCACAAAAAGAACAGATTACATGAAAAAAACATATCCTTTACAGATCCTCAACCATGTAGTTCTACCTAGCTGGGTGAAAGCTACAAGACAACTGAAATAGCAACATCATCACCTGTCAGGTGATGAAGGAGCAGGAGGCTTAGGTCAGCCCACACAAGTGACACTTTTGCAGACACCCACAGAGGCAGAGCTCCCTCCCTGACGTGCCTCCACAGACAGCACAGAAGAGCTGGGACCGATGGCAGTGACATTTGGAGCTTCCCCATTTCACTGCCATTACCTGATCCAGCAGCCCTTCACTCAGCTGCTTCTCCTCCTCCTTCAGGAGTCAGACTTGCATGAATTAATTACACTTGTTTCTCTACAGTCACAGTTGAAAGCAGTCTCTGTAAATACACCTTAAATCTAGGGCCGTTATCTGTCAATTAGCTTGTACCTGAATTACTCAGTTCTATGCTGCTGAGATTTTGTAAGGTTAAAAAAACAAACCTGAACATTTACAAGATTGAGAGCTCACTCTACCAAAACCTTCCTTTCTCCAGAACAATGCATGTAAGCAAAAGAACTTCAGACAAGCACATTTGTCAAAGAACAGCTGTGCCTACCTACCATACACCCCCTAACTGAAGCACAGATTTACTAGTCTCGAAAGCATAAAAATTGAGTTAGCTGGAAGTCCAGTTTCTAGCACTTAGTTATTGTAGGAGTGTTGAATACACTTCACTACAAAGACTAGTATTCTCAACTTGATAAAGAAATAACATGTTCCAAGTGTAACAGTGCAGACCTCAACAAAATACCTATTCCTTGCTCCTCAGACTATCAGTTTTCAGCTTGAGTATGCTTTCATATTAAAAACCTGATAAATTCACATTTCTATACAAAGATTTTATTTAAAAATATGTATATATAACATTAATACAGATCCGAAATCCTGCTGCTCTTCCTACTTAGATTAGTAATTCTCCCTGAGCTACAAAATTCCCATAAAGTTGACTTACAACAGTAGGCACCTGCTAGAAAACATAACTAATGTACAAGGACTGGATGTTTAGCCTGGTTTCTTCAATGTAAAGGCCGTTGAAGTTAGCAGTGTTAGGTAACAAACTCTTCTTGTCAGCTCTGCAAACATCAGGATTGACCTAAGGCTGACTACCATAGTTATCAGAGCTCAGATTGAATGTCCTGTAAGTTGACCCTGAGTGACAATTCCTGCCAGAAAAATAACAGAAAGGTACTCGTGAAGTCAGTCTTGTGATGAGATTCTTAAAATATTACTTGACCTAAAGCAAAAAAAAATAAATCCAAATGCTCTCTCTTCAGTTGCCCCAAATTTTAACTTTTCAACCATTTCAGAACGTTTCCTAAAGCTTCACTTCTTACTACTTTCTTAACTTTAACTCCTTTATAAAGCCAATTTTCCTATACACTCAGAGTAATGACCAAAGCCAGTGACTCTGCACAAAGTTCTTGTATCTTCTGCACTCTGAATTAATCTTTACTGATGAAGAGGCAACTAGACTTGCATATACTATAGTCCAGATGAAGTCTCAGAATTGCACCATGGCTCTCCAATTTCAAGAGTCCTGCCTTCTTCACACCAACATTCAGGTTTGGATCTTGCATCACAGTTTTGTAAATTCGTATCAGGAAATTCTGACTTTGTCACAGTCACCTCATTCAATCTTGAAGGTTTTTATGTAATACTACACGATTTCTGCTCACATGTCAACTTCAAATGTCAAAATGCCTGGGTTGTTTTATCACTTGGCTGAAGGAATATGGCTTGTGCAACTCTTTCACCTCACCCTATCCAACCACATAAAAGCATTGACCACAGTAGCTGGCAACACTGTTGTACAGTGGAAGAGAAGACAAGATGAATGTATAGACAGTCAGGTCGACCACCTTCCACCACCACCTACAAAGTAACTTGTCTGCTGACAAGGAACATCAATGAAGTGCCTGTGCAGAAAACAAGCTTCCACTGAAAGACTGGTGAAGATCTATGTCGTTTGCACAAAATTGTCCCTCTTTGTAGAAAAATTTAGATTTTGCACAAGATCTTCATTTTTTTTGTCACAAAAAGGGATACAGCATTTAAATATCAACATAAGCCTAAGAGCAAGATTTCTGATGGTCCAACTAAACCCAGTTTCTGTTCTAGCTGGTCTGACAGTCTGTGTCCCCACAAGCCACTGCACTGTCCTGAGCCTACATTCTTCTTCTGCATGGCCACTGCCAAAGCCCTTGCATGGAGCACTGCAAACCCCTTTTTATCTGAGCTGTCAATGTGTACCATGGGGATGCAGTCTGGCAAAAGCCACTGATGCCTGAAGCACCTGTATTAAAACTGCCAAGAGGTGCCCCAGGAGCTGAAGAGACAGAACAGAAACATCACATTTGGAATTTGAGAGTTCTTTCTGTCTAAATAAAGTGGTGTTGTTCTTTCAGACTTTTACTTTGGGATTGTTTATTTCCCAAAATATTTCAACTTTCTGCAGTGGCTAGGCATAACCATCAGCACCAAAATGATAGACATTATAGTTATTATTAGGAAGGAATACAGTTGTTAACATGCTTTCTCATATGAAGTAATTTGCATTATATCAGTGATTCAAACTTTTGTTTAAATTTGTGCTCTGTGTTGGTCACTGGTTAGAGACAGCTGTACTTTCAAACCCAGAATTTTTTAATAACTCTCCTAGTTTAAGAGAATATATTTTAAAAGCCTATGGATCATTAATCAGGACAGCACAGCTATCACTGCTATACAACAATTCTAACAAGTTACACTGAAAGATGTAGTTGATATTAAAAATAGAAAAATATTCAACTGAAAACTACTTACAGGCTCTGTTAAAGTTGTATCTTTTTCCAGGAACTGTACAACACAATAGGCGAGCTAGAATGTAAGTCATATGATTATTTAGGTTAGACATTGTTCAGACATTGCAGCATAATAACATATCAACTTATAAAGGAAACACTTCAGATTGGACCAGGGGCAAAGGCAGGGGGCAACCCAAACCACCCCTAACACAGCCATTTTAAATTCTTCCAAACTAAACAAAACAGCAAGATATACAGGCCTGCTCTATCTTACAAAAACTTCCTGCATACCAAAAATCTTCATTTTTCTTTTTCATCTAGAAGAAAACTACTTTTAAGCTTGATAGGTATTTCTCTAATTCAGATTCAGTATCCAGACAGATTTCTCTCAACATCAATTCCTCTATCAACAAAGCTATCATGTTCAAACATCTAATATTGGGGCAAAAATGGTTGTTTCAGTTAAAGAAAAAAAAAGTGTTACAACAGGTTTGACTGAGCACATGTGGCTCAAGCACTAGACACCTGCAGCATGCAGTGCTCAGGGATAAGATTACAGGCCAAAGAATGTTCAGGCATTACATGGCCACAAGAAATGAGGAAGTACAGTCTGGCTGAGCATCCCATCCCCAGCAGTGCCCAGCAACAGATGCCAGTGTGTGAGTGGGGGAAGCACAAGGCAATGATGCAGTCACCAGCATCACCTCCCAGCCTCTAGTGATCTCTGTCCAGGGGTTTTCTCATGCCAAAGGGGTGTGTTATATCTTATATAATTACTGTTTAGCTGCTTAGCACCTAGTGAAGTAACTAAACAAGCACACCTCTACCCAGTACAGAAACCACACAATTACCCCATTTGCTAAAGCAGTTACAACCCCAGATTCCATTAAGACTGATTTTAAGAAGTCACAGTATTTCTCCTCTCACAATATAAAGCAAAAACAAAAATTACTTACATGTAATGCATTTGTATTTCAATACTTAGGAAGCTTGAATTCAAGCATTACCTTTCCTTTTTTTTAAAAAAAATCTGTTATCTTAAAGCAGATAATTACAATGCCATAATTCTAACATATCTAATTTATTCCTTTTACCCTTAGGCTAAGGATGCATGTGTGTAGATTCAAAAAAATACTAAATGTCACACATTAATCTCATAAAATCCCATTATATATTGTGCAGTAATGCTTTATTGTTCAAAGACACAAAGACTGAATTAAGCCTTATGGCTTTAACTTTTAAGGGTGGGCTAAAATTGTACTGTAGCAACAAAGCAACCAGGCCTCTCCTAATTGGAAAGCTGATTTAATGCTGGACTACACCTTCAGGATAATAGGAAACTAGGAACATACAGCGCCGAAAGTGCACGTGGCACTAGAGGTTTATGAAGGGATGGGTGAGCAGCCTGGTCAACAAACCAGTACTACTTTCAGGCACACAGCACAGTTGAATTAATAGAACTCTTTCACATACCAACGAACCAAATTCTATGTACAGTAGAATAAAGGATAACTTGCTATACTGATCCACCAGTGAGAATACCTTTGGCAAGTGATTGGTTCCTTTCATATCACTGACTCATTCCACAGAGCAGCCTACTGCATGGTAATAAATCACAAAGACAAGTGATTTAACCAAAATAAAACTTGATATGAGCATGAGGAATTTACTGAGCTCTTGACTTGATCCTGTTTGTAGGCTATATCCACATAATGATTTAACTTTAATTAAACTAATTTCCTTGTATCTTTAGTCTTTAAGGAGCTGTATTCATGAGCTAGCTAAGTTAACAAAGCAAATTTTTAATTAGCCACAGCAAAATTACTTGCAAATCTGTTTCAAATGTAATCAATATCCAAGTGCTGTATGTTTGGAAAGGATATACATTAATCCTCCAATAAAATATTGAGCATCTGTGAAAATTACAAGAATGGAAGCCAAATGAAGAACTAAAGCATTCTGACAGAGTGTCATGGATCTACATAATTTCTAGCTAATCCAGGGATTTCTGCCATTTATATCCAACATTCTCCTCCCCAGCCTGTCACTGGAATGGTTTTAGAGATAAAAAACCCACTTTTGAAATAAGTACGTGGCCATACCCAAGGTTCCTTTGCACACAGTATTTAGGTTACACAAAGGAAGTGAGAACAGAACAAGATCCTGGGATTAAATGAGGTTTAAAGTGTGACAGGGCTATATGCAAAAAAGCTTCCCACTTCAGTTGACTTCAACTCACTGTTGTATTTTTTCACTTTTTATGTATGATAAGGATTATCTCAAACATTTAGACACAAGATCTGCAAGATCTTTAAAAAACAGTGACTGCAAATATTTGCAAACATTTTTGAATATTGATATTATAATACACACTCCTTTAAATTTCATTCGTTTGAAGTGCAAATATAAAAAACCCCACCACTCTTAAAAATAGGCAAAAGCTTACCTGTGCATGAAACAAAGCTAATCCCTTTGCAGTATGCATGGGAATCAGAACTTTCATAAGGAACTGTTTGTGTTCTGCTTTCAGTGGCAGTGCAAAACCATTGATAATACTGAAAATATGAATAAGCAGGATTTATTTTGATTAAAAATATATTTTTCCTAACAAGCCAAAAATTTCTGTAAATTCAAGAGACATTCAATTTCTGATTCAATTTCTAAACCTCATTATTTTGAAGCCATAAAACAGCTCTACATACACATAACCTAAAAAGAGCTGGTATCATGCAAATTTAGACTCTTGGTAGGAATACCATAGAACCACAGTAGAAGTCAAAAAACATTCATTGGATGAACTGAATTATTGTTATTGTGACTTCTATTAAGTAAAACCATCTACAGTAAGCCTTGATGTCTAACTGTAAAGTTCAGACAGATGCATTAGGAAGCTGATTCATTTCCTCCATAGTCATTAGCAACTTGCAGAGAAAAAACAATAGATGGCATAAAATTTTGAACTATTTTAACAGTGCAGTTGAAACATTTATTTTGAGATTGTTGAACAAACTTTTGCTCCAAAAACAAACTGAAAAACTTGTCTCATTGATTCAGTAATCTATTTTTTAAGAGTTGATGAGCTGCTGAACAAAGTCCTTGACAAAGAGGTTGGGGCTTCCCTCCCCCTACCTTTTAGATAAATCTGAGAAAATAAGTGTATCCTTTTCATTGATTTTCATGAAAATTTGTTCCAAAATGGTTTCATAATGAGTTAGACCAGTAATGTTTATAAAATTTTCTAGTATGAAATACATGTAACAGTTTTGGAAAAACAGTAAAATACAATCACAAAAAACTTTGAAGTTAAAAATTAAATTAGTGAAATAATGTAAAAAAAGAGACAACTAAAAAGCTCTGGTACTTGCAAGGCTTTCCTGAACAGAATTTAAAGAAAACGAGCCTGCTGAAGATTAAATCATTTCTTTCAGCAGCAGGGCAAAACATTCATTTACTGAATCAAAGAACAAGTCACCTATCAGACATAAGATAAGGAAGAGCAGATAATCCTGGCAAACAAGACCCTGGAGAAATATTTTGCCAGTCGTCTTACAAATTTGCACCAAAAAATAATTTATGCTCTGCATCTTAATTTGATATTCACATGGTAACCCAGACAGTATTAGATTATTTCTGCAACTGCACTTCATCACTGTAATAATTCTCTTTCCCCCTCCATTCCCAAAGCAAGGAAGATGAAGCAAATGCCCACCATAAAATGTTATATTTTTTCTGTATTAGATGAAACTTACCTTCCTAATATCTCAAGAAGTTCAGCAACACCATTGAAGTGTTCCGTTTCATATATAAACCTATTACAAAAAGAGACAACCATCAAAAATCAAAACAGGGGATCAGAGATTCCTAAGAAAGGACCTTCAATAAGATTCAAATATTTGAAAGCCAGATCACAGACCCAAAGCAGGTGTTTTATTTCAAAAATAATTCACTGCAGACCCAGACCATGAAGGAAAGATAGAATACTCCTCAACCTAGTCATATACACACACACTTAAACAGCATACCTGAGGAAAATGTTGTTAATCTGTTTCCTGATGAATGCTCTTAAACCAAGGAATTTTCCATAAATTCGATGAAGAACTGTCTTTAGGAAATCACGTTCTCGTGGGTCTTCACTATCAAAGAGCTCCAACAACTTTAAAAATTAAATTGAAATGTATTACTTTTGAAAGACTTAAATTTTGTTATGTTACTAGCCAAATTGAGTTTTAGCTTTAATTTATAAGTTTAATTAGAAAAAGTACAGTTTAATCAATTGTATTGTTCAGGTGTCAACACTGTTTTCAAAATTGAATTTTTAATAAAATTGATTTTTAAAAAATTAACTCATCAGCTTAACTCCCTTCAAAACTCCAATAGACAAAATCAATTCCAACAACTGGTACATTATGAAAATGAAAAAGAAATTGTAAGAATGAGATTATCAAACCTTAGGTAAGTGGTTTACACTTGGTCTTTAAAGAAATCAGAATGAATCAAACCTGTTTCAGATATTTTCAATTTCTTATTTAAAATCCTGTACTAATCTCAAAAAGCTTCTTGTGTCTTGAAGGTTAAGCAAAAGGGTAATTCTTTGCAGAATCATTTTGCAGGGTAAGTTGATGATAAGACTCATGCACATTTTTCTCCAGGGGCAAAGGGGGGAGATATACAGATTTAACAGAATGATAATGCACTAGAAGTGAGCTGTTGGAAGTTGGTTCATTTCTGTCCAAACCTATTACCAGGATTCCCTGCTCCCTCCCATTTTTTAATTTTAAACACACCTTCCACACACTCCCACCCTCATTTTCCTCTTACATATTCTGAGTGATGAACATGTTTGGGTTTGTTCCTATACAAGAAATTTAACAATTAACGATTAAATATGAGGGGGTACAAAATAAGCATAAGATACATAGCTATTAACTAATTCTCTGCAAATACAGACTAATGCTGCAATAAGCAAGCAAGATTTTCCATACATTGTTTTTCTTGTAAAGTTTTCCAAGGCTACAGAAAAGACTATACTCACTTCAATTCAGATAATCCAATCCCATTGGATTATCCCATTATCCCATTACAGGCCATTATTTTACTTACTTTTTTCCTCTGCATGTCCAAGTGAGCATATTCAGAAATGCTAACTGTGCTGAACACGTTAGTAACTTAGCTCAAGCAGCCATTAAAATCTCCTGCTCAGTCCATGTCTTTGAGCTTAGGTATATCTATACCAAGCAGCATAAGGGACTGGAAACAGCTGCTCAGGAACTTTGTTCAGGCTCATTTAATTTTTATATTTAGAAGGAATTTCTCAGGATCACTACTCCACTGTTTTTTCCCATATATTGCTAGCTGTTCATTGCATTGTCTTTCCTGTACTCTAGAGAAAGATCAAGTGACATGTCAGGAATTGAAGCTCTGCAACATGGCTCTTAAAAGCCACAGGTCCAATAGTGAATTAGATACTCAGGGCCAATAGCTCAGCAGCAGCTTCAGGCCCAATTTTTTGGGAAAGTCAAATAAAACAGAAAAGGAGGTAACACCTATAAACAAGATCAGTAAAACCAAAGAAGTGGAAGTTAAATGCAATCACCGAAGGTGTGGAGGGACAGTGTCCATTTATGCTTTTACTTTTCATTGCTGTACTGTGATGGCCTGCCAGCACTCTTCAGATGCTGAGCTCTTCCTTGACAAACAAGTATTTTGACATGGTAATGAAATCCCCACTGAGTTAACCTTGTTCTAATTCCTTGAGAAGTTATACTTGAAGTGAAGCCTCATCATTTTCCTATGTACTTTCTTATTTGAGCCTCCTCCTGTGATTAACACACAATAACACCACCTAGACACAAGTTAGCAGATGTTGGAACACATTTCATGTACAGTAAGTACATGAGCTTTTTACAGGAAAGAGGTTGCTGCAAGTTTTCCCGTGATAAATCTATGAAAAAAAACTAAACAAAACACAAAAGCCCTACAACAATTTCATCAGCACATGGTTGATCTGACTGAAAGTTAAGAAAAACTCATGAAAAACACAACTTGTATTTACAGATTTTAAATATCCTGCATTGCAAAACACTGAGGTTGATATCTGAAAACCAAGTGTTTCTGAAGTTACCAATTACACACAGCCTGTGTGGTATGATGTGCTGTTTATTTAGAGTTGGGCAGAAACCGCTGTTGAAACAAGTGTCTAACCCTCTGTCAACATTAAATCTTTATTATCTCCTTAGCTGTACAGTCATCTGTAAGTTAAGCTGGAGAGGTGATCGTTAAATCTGGGGGTAGGAGAACTCTCTACTTACCTGCTGTACAAATTTCTGGTCAATATATCGCTTTGCAATGCTAGGTTGAAAATCCGGGCTCTCCAAAAACCTCAGGAAAAACTCATACACCAACTACAAACAATGAAATGAAAATGTTAATGTTAATAAATACACCCTAACACGGATCTCAGCCCTGCCACCACCACAAAGTCAGTGAGACTATTCACATGTTTAAAAGGTACAAAAGGCAACTGAGGCCTAATACATCACTGCTTAATTAAAGCCTCAGCTGGAATTTACCAAAAGAATTACAGCAAGTACAAAGAACACTAATTCCCAGCAGAGTCAAAGCCTAATAAATGATCTACTAAAAATACCACTGTTGGACAAAAAACAAGTTCTGAGTATTACATATGTTCACATTTCCTACTATATTAAGAATATATATTACGTATAAAAAAGTTACCAAACACTTATCAACACTGAGGGTAAAATCAAGTGTTGTAACATCACATAACTCCTTAAACAAATGAAGAAAAGTCTGCTAAGTGTCCCTGAAATGAAGTTCCAGTTGCTAACTCCAAAACTTAAAAAGTCATAGTAAAAAGCTGAATTAATACACAGAAACTTAACTTTGGCTTAACATTACATTTCTATACACTCAATTAAAAGAACAAGACCCTCTGCAGATTTATCTTTAACATCCTTTGCATTTAGTAGTATATAATTTCTATAGAGCTGAAGTCTCCATTTGCTATCATCCTGCAATGAGGTAGCAGAGAGGCATGAAAAAGCCAGAGCACAAGTCCCATACTTAGGAGTTCAGTGAAGTCCAACACACAGCATAACATACTTCCATAACAATGGAAGATGTATAAAATACACATAAGGCACCTCTTAACTAAGAGTTGAGAGGAAAGACATTTTATGTTTACATGCATTCAGGGCTGCTTATGTTCTCAATATCTATTTCTCAACTCCATGTTAGTTACACAACTGATTAGTAATAATACTAAAATGCAATTTAGATACACAAAGACATCACTGACTGAACTTCTAAATAAAAACCACACAGAGCTGTGGTCATACTCGCAGGCATGCATTTCAGCTGGTACTGCTAATACTACTTATTAAACTGAGAGCAAACACCTGAGTAATGAATAATTACAATTAGGAAGTTCTCCTGAGAGAAGTGCTTGACAATAGATATTTTTTATCTAGAACATTTGAGATGACAGTTACACACTTCCTCAAGGAGGGTATGCTGTATCTGCAAAGTAGAGGCTCAGAAACCCAAGTTCTCCTTCACTCTTTATTCCCCTCTGACAGAGCGTACCAAGAGCTTTTCACCTCAGCAATTTAAATGTATACAAATGTCATGCAATTGTGTTAAAACCCAAGCTTCTCTGCACAGCCTTAATTTGTCATCTTCTGCATAACACACAGTTGCACAATAGACAGCATAAGACAATTTTTAAAGGCTCGGTAATAGAAAACCCAATAGTATAATTTTAAATATTTCCATACCCCACGCTCTGTTTTAGAAAGAGATCAACCCTGGCTGTTTAATAACTTCATGAGCGACAGGCAGTGGGATTGAGTGCATCCCCAGCAAGTTTGCTGATGACACCAAGCTGAGTGGTGTGGTTGACATGTCTGAGGAACAAGATGTCACCCAGAGGGACCTGGACAAGCTCAAGAAGGAGACCCATGTGAACCTCTTGAGGTTCAACAAGGTCAAGTGCTAGGTCCTGCACCTGGGTCAGCACAATCCCTGGTATCAATACAGGCTGGGGGATGAAGGGATTGAGAACAGTCCTGAGGGGAAGGACTGGGGGGTACTGGTGGATGAGAAGCTGGACTTGGGCTGGCAATGTGTACTTCTAACACAGAAAGCCAACTGTACCCTGGGCTTCATAAAAAGAAGCATGGCCAGCAGGTCAAGGGAGGTGATTCTGCCCTTCTACTCTACGCTCATGAGCCCCTACCTGGAGTACTGTGTCCACCTCAGGAGTCCTCAGCACAGGAAAGACAGACCTGTTGGAGCAAGTCCAGAGGAGGGCCATGAAGATGATCTGAGGGCTAGAGCACCTCTCCTATAAAGATAAGCTGAGAGAGTTGAGGTTGTTGAGCCTAGAGAAGAGAAGGCTCTGGGAAGACCTTATAGCGGCCTTTCAGTACTTAAAGGGGGCTTACAGAAGAGATGGAGACATGCTTTTTTTGCAGGGCCTGTTGCAATAGGACAAGGAACAGTGGTTTCAAACTAAAAGAGGGGATATTCAGATTAGAAACAAGGAAGAAATTGTTTACAATGAGAACGGTGAAACACTGGAGCAGGCTGCCCAGAGAGGTTGTAGACGCCCCATCCCTGGAAACATTCAAAGTCAGGTTGGATGAGGCCTTGAGTAACTTGGTCTAGTTGAAGATGTCCCTGATCACTGCAGGGGGGTTCGACCAAGTGATCTTTAAAGGTCCCTTCCATCCCAAACCATTCTATGATCCTACTGATCTTTTTCAAACTAGAAACTCAATACATTTGTTAGTAGTTTGTACTGAATCGGAAAACATGGCTGGAAGGAGGTTATTAGTACAGCTTCATAGGGATTAAAATTTTGTAATTAAATTCCATAAAGTATTTCTGTAATAAAGTCCTACATTAAATATTTCTATCAGTGACCACAACAAAGAACAGTCATGTGTGATAATTGTGTAGATGAGATGCCAGAATATCAGAAGATACCACCAGGGAAGGAAAAAAAAATAATAAAATAGACAGGTTATCAATAACAAAGGACAAGTTGATCCTGGAAATAGATACAGGATAAAGCTCAAGGATTACAAAGTCACAGTTAAAGATCCTAGAAAAAACTCTGCTAAGCACTTGCAAGCCTTTAAGAGAAGAAAGGTAGGGATACGGGTTCTGAATACTGTTGCACCATAGTATGACTAAGATCCATCTGCACAGTGAAGCCATGGAAGTGACAGATGAAATCCCAGGATATTCCAGAAAGATACTGACAGAGATGCAGTCCTACCCATGGTTTCCATGTGAGGAAATCTATTTGACCTGTAAGGATTCAGAGAAGGAGCCACTAGAGTCATCACAAAACAGAGTGAAGACTAAACTGGCATGTTTTTTTCCTCTGAAGGACAGGGGAAAGAAGAACAATTACGGCCTCTTTCTATAAATAGGTATTTGGGACTATGATAAATAGCAAGCAGAACTAAGTTAAAGAATAATGCTGCAAAATCTTGGTAGAAGTTGTCCGAGATTAAGGTTAGGATACTGATTTGGGTCAAAACTAAGGTATATCTCATCTATAAAACAGAAAAGCCAATATTCATGCAAGATTAAGATGTGATGACAAATTAATCAGTTACATGTCTCATTTCCAATTTAGGGAGAATATGCATTAGTAACCATTTGAATGCTTCAGAGAAACACATTTAATTCTAGATCTACAATTGATGCTATTGTTCTTTGAGAAATTTCACCAAAACAAAATTTGGTGCTCAGAAATCCAGTTTTTGAGCTGTATCACAGGAAAGTTTTGTGCACTAAAGGAGCATTTATGCAGTTCTGATGCTTACTGATTTGTCTGGCTACCTGATAATTAGTACCACTGCTCCTAATTATGTACAACTGGTAAAAGCTGTCAAATAACTTTGGAAATCCTTGGGAAATCCATGAAGCTTTATCACAGGCATTTCAGAAAGCAAAATGTAATGGCCATTTCTGAAGAGCTAGTTTCTCCCTTCTCCTGTATGCTTATGTTTGCAAACTTAAAAGCACAACAGCTATCAACTAGGGGAACAAGAACAGATTCTACCCATGAGACACTGGCTGCTCCTGACTGAAAAAAAGATACTGGTATGCTCAACTTTAGGTTTAAATCAAGCATTACCACTGGAAATACTAGTTGATGGGAGAACTGTTGGATCTAACAATTTTGGCTCTAAAAATTGGTCTGCTTGGGTCAAAGAGCTATAAAACATAACTCCTACTACTTCAGGGATTCAATCTTCTTCCTTGCAGACACCACTAAAATATTACTTCTTTAAGATAGCAATTCCACCAACTGTGCAACTCCCTAAGCTCCAAAAGACACAAATGGCTTTAATGCTGACCTGTTCAACTTAGTTTGGCTGTTACAAACCATCTTGGGTATTGCTTTAAAGCAATGTCTTTCAAGTGGCACTCAATTTTACTGAAGGTCAAGACTCTTTTGTTGTGACTACACACACTGGTAACTTAATGAACTATTATCTATCATGTTATTTTACAGAAAAATGCCCAACAGATTCAACCAAGGAAAAGCAGAGATGCAGATTTTTTTAGTTCTCTCCCAGAAAACTGGCTACCTGACTGTTAGATCAGCACAGAACTCTGAATGTTTGTAATTGAGCAACCACAAATCACAGTAAGCAAAACATATAAACACACATTCCCCTAAGCAGTTCTTTAGATTATACCAAAAGTTATAATGGGGTTTGATACGGGGGGAAATGGGGAAAGATGGGTGAGCACATCTCTTCCTCCATATGCAAAATTTTATACTTCCAGCAGCTTTGTGCTCCCAGAGGGCAATTACTAATCAAACTAAGTCTTCTAACATCCATTAAGTGAACTGTGAAAGAAAGGAGAGAAAACACAAACTGTTCCCTTGTGCTGCAGTGAGCAGTGTTCCAAGGACAGTATGAACAACTGATGCAGGAGACTGAAATCTACAATGATCAATCAGCCTGGCCAGAACTCATTTAGGAAAAGGCAAACGAACAAGCTGAAAATAAAATTTCAAATATCATGGGCTACAACCCTCCTTCAATTTATGTTAGACAAGCCTGAAACACAAAAACTGGTCACAGAAATCACAAGTTGTTTTGCATAGAAAGAACTGTAGTTTATTTATGACCTCAAATGAACCAAACAAACATTTACAAATTTTACTGCTCAGAGACAGGGACATTTTGAAGTCAGAGGCCAGTACTGACTATAAGAGACATTTGCATAGCCCTTAAAACCTGAAAAAAAAAATAATAAATCTCAAGCCTCTCATTTTCTTCAGTTGCAGCCATTTTTCCTCTAAATTAGAATCAGCCATATATTATTGAGACAATAATTACCACAGCCTTTAGCCAGCAGATCTATTTATTATTTGCAATAACTTATTTCTTACTTAAGTCTCAAATACTATCCTGAACATGTACTTGTAACAGCCAATAGTATATATCTTTTTTTTAATTAAAGAGCATTTGTTGATACATTAGAACTATAATATTAGAAGGACAGACTAGCATTTTAACTACCTTGAGAAGGGAGAGTATGCAGATGTGTGGTAGCTATTAACCTACCCACTACTAGAAGTTGGTACACAACTTTTATTCAACAGATACTACATATTTAAATGTGACAATGAAGTACCTGAGATATGAGCTTGGGTAATTACAAGTAAAATTATTATTTATTTTTTTTTCAACTTTTACAGTTCATTTTGAAAAAGCAAATTCAGCAGTACTACAACTCAATCATGTGATTGACACAGCAATGCTGTAAAAATCACGAGATTGGCATAGGAGTGCAACAATAGAATAACTAATCAACTGTTGCCAAACAACAACGTCTACATTGTAAAGGTTTTGCACGGAGGGAGGGAAGAGGATGGGGAAAATGAGGAGTTATCTATTTCTTGCCAAAAAAAAAAAAGCTATTGTTCCTTTTGTTACTGTCACAAGAAACTGACCTGTTAACATCCACTTACATTTTCTTGAAATCACAAAAGAAAGTTGCTTAAGTGCAGAAAACAAGCCTCTAACATAAAAAGCATAATTACCTAAAATATCCATAGATTTTTAAAACATACATACACAACACTTGAACAGTGTAATCACTGTCAAAAAAACAACAGTATTTAAGCAATTTGGAAGACTTACACTCTGCCATCTTTATGCACATTCAGAAAACACCGTTTTTCTCCCCCATCCCAAGTACAGAAGAAACTCAGATGTACTGTGAAAGCAATTTTGATGTTCTTACCAAAGGCTCGAAATTACTTCAGTATCCATTCACATTTCCTGCCCTATGAGAGGGCTTGAAAAGAAAGGAAACATACCTGTATGTGCGGCCATGAGGCTTCAAGAGTTGGTTCATCTTCTTCTGGATCAAAATCCGGGTTATCACTAGGTGGAAGTGTTCTAAAAATATTAGAACTAATCTGCAAGAGAAAAAATAAATTGTTTAACTGTATCTCTTGTTATGCTTCCACAGACTATAGTCAGCAAAGCATTGCCTTTATTCTAAAATTACATGAAACAAAACCAGCTTAACAAAAACAAGTCACTTTTATTCTTTGTTTTTTCAAAATTGCCAAATCCAAACAGGCAAAAAATCTGAAACAGGCCAGTGAAAATAACAAGAAAGCAACTTTTGTCTCAGCTGTATTACAAGTTTGTAGCTAGACATGGCCATATTTTTCTCTGAAACTATGAAAGTTAAGAAAATTTCAGTTTACCTTTAAAAAGACCAATTTTTAACCATTTATAACCCAGAGCTGAGGTTTTATATAAGACATCAAATAGAGTATGTCTAACCAATTATGACAAACAGTTCTCTTAACAGAGAAAGCAGATCTTAAGGCAGATAATCTCCCAAATACATCTGATTTAAGAATTCTTCACTTATGTCTAAGTGAGGAAAATCTTTAAATTAAGAACTGAAGAACTGTTTCCAATTTTTCACCTTTCATAAGGTCAAGATGTTTCAAGGTTTTGGGAAGTCAGAAATACATAACAATTGTAACTTTAAGTTAATATAGAGTAACTTTGAAAAAAACTTTTACAAAATAACTACCAAGTTACCTTAAGTATGATATAGTCATACCAAATAAATTTCAAAAGGGTGAGTTTTAAAAGGTTTATTTAGCGATTGTTCAAGTACACAGAAGTCTGGATACAAGACAAATCTTTCAGATGTTAAAAGAAAAATAAATGTAGTTTCTCCTGCCAGATTTAACCCACTGGATTTTAAATCCCTTCAACATGAACAAAAGAGAACAAATTAATTTCAATTCTACTTCTTCTAGGTTTAGCCCAACTTTTCCAATAATCTTTAAACTTATGAGTTTTTTCAATCAGATCTGTTTCAAATAGCTGCTAACCACCCAAGCCTACTAAATACCAAGAAAAATGTTTGACAGCTTGCACCAAAGGCTCCTACTGCATACCTTCCATGGAGTCTCCAAGGTGTTTGAAGAATCTTGCAAAAGGACTTTGAAAGATCCTTAAGCCACCCAGCTGGCTCTGCATAGAAGAATCAGCTGCCTCATTAAACAAGATGTAAAGCTATTGCATAAACTGATTTTTCCTTCCTCCTACACTTCATTCTACAACCTGTCACTGTCTCCTGTTGTTACATGGTGAAGCTGCAAGCACTGCTGCTCTAGCACAGAAGTGATGTTCAGTACTGAAGGGCACTACTGCTGCATAGCAGAAAAAAATCCCAAAACAGTACAGTTGCCCTTTAATGTTGTAAACACAAGGGAGGACAAGAGAAAGTGAAAACTGTTGTCTGAGACAGCATGAATTTTAATCAAGCTCTAAAACTGAGACTACAATCTTAGTTCTGTTATTTGATATTATCTACCCCCAATAGGTATTAAACAAAAACATCCAACATGCAAATCAGTCCCCTACAGAAATTTCCCTACCTCTGCCTGCAAGTCTTCTGTTAATATCTCTTATATCTCTTGAAACTGCATCCTTTCATTTCTAGATGCATCTTGCTGACCTGAACCAGTCAACCCTCTAGCACAGAACCTCAGTGCCAAATGCAAAAGCTAGAGTCCAAAACAAAAATATGAACTACTGAACATACTCCTATAACAGAAACAAATAGCAAGCTCCTTGTCCAGATATTTAGAACATTTATTTTATAATTTTCAGCGTATTCAGTACTTCTACTACCATTACTGATCTCCTGAGAACACTTGAAACTTAGAACAAACTGTGTACCCATTTTTATGTACTAGTCTGTATCCCTAAATAACTAGTTCCTTTATTTAATTATGTTTTAAATACTTTTGTTTCCTGTCTCATTTGTTTTTTCCAATATTTTGTTAATAGCACTGATTAAAAAAAAAACTTATTTTTTTCTATGAACAAATTATTCTCTGTATGTTCTCACATTATTTAAAACATCCCTTTTCCTTTATAAATGCAGTCTTATCCCAAACTTGTGATTTGAAAAATACAAATTGTAGAAGGCTTTTACAGCTAGATAGGTTTCCAGGAAAACCCAGCATTAATTTTCAAAATTAACTCTCAACATTTTTGTGAGTGACATATGAAAGGTATTAAGATACAGCAATTATTTTATTAAAAAACAACAAAGAAGTCCCTTATTGTCTCTACATTTCCCAAGGAGCTAAGCACTTGGAGAGATACTAGATTCAGTTTCAATTTCTGAGTGTGCAGATAAGGATACATGATGTTTTCTGAAATTCTGAATCTACAGCTTGTGCACGCTGGTAGGACAACCTAATTTACATTTGAATTTCACATGCTGGTAGGGAATGAGGGGAGGTTGACAGGCAAAAGGAGACGGAGTAGTAATATGTACTGGAGGTACATTCCTGTTATGCTCCAAAACCTGATAAAGGATAGAGCTTTTTAACTTCCCAGGAAGTTCTAAAACTTCAAATATTCACAGTGCCAAACCTTAATTTGCTGTTAGCTTCAGAGTACAGAGGACACCAAAGACCTAGAAAGGAGGTGCACAGACAATTATGCTAGCCCTTCAAAACTATTTTGTAGGCAAAACTCTTCCTCAGTTCCTAACTCAAAGGCTTTGGTAAAGGAATTGTAGGAAAATCACGGCATAGTTTGGCTTGAAGGGACCTTAAAGATCATCTAGTTCCAGCTCCCCTGACATAGGCAGGGACACCTCCCACTAGACCAGGTTGCTCAAAGCCCAGTGCAACCTGCTCTTGAACACTTCCAGGGAGGGGGCATCCATAACGGAACACCAAAAAGCATTAATCCTTACATCTGCCTAAACAAATATTATATCTATATTTATTTTTTATCTTGTTCCATCCGTGGTGACTTGAAAAGACATTGGTATATTTCAGCTAAGTGCTCCCTGCTTCAGGATCCAAGCAGAGCAGGGACAACTTGAGAAAGTCTCATTGTGTGGTACTGGCCCAGCAGTTATCACCGTAGCAGAGACCATGTGAAGAAAAGGAATGCCAGGGGACCTCCTCACTTGCAGGCCTTGCCTGCACACTGGTCAGGAACTACTTTTTTTTTTTTCCTCTTGGTATTTCTGAGGGATTGTTGACTTTTTCTCCAAGACCTGGACAGCTTCAAGGAAATTGGACTCCTTCCTTTGCAAGCTGGAGGAAAGGGGTCCCAGA
>NW_009952796.1:207272-212567 GCF_000747805.2 Chaetura pelagica | reverse complement strand
AGACAAAGGGCTTTGGAAAGAAATTAGCTCTGCTTCTGCCACTAACACCATTCTGACTTTAAGTGAATTTTTGTAGTTTGTTCATCCTTTACTACCAATCATATGATAGCTGGGTTTCATTAAGGCTGATTTCTACTTTTTTTGTCCCAAAAACACTATCCTTCAAACTCAGCAAAAAAACTCAAATGCATTCTTCTTTAAATGTAGTAACACTGAGTAATCTTAAATTTAAAAGCAAACAAACAACAAAAAAACACAACTCTTCTAATAGAACTCTCATAGAAGCCTGACATACTGTTGTTTGGAGGGAGAAACCCATCCAGAGTTCTTTCTGAAAGCTGGTACTTAGTCCTAATTCACAGCAGAGACCTTTTCTGCTGCCAGTTGCCAGGGAGACTAGAAATACTATTCAGGCTTGGAGAGTTCTTTTGTCTCAAGCTCTGAAAAAGCTCTCACTGAGCATTTTAAGGCCTCCTTAATTTTCTGTCATTTTAGGGGAGAAAAGGAGATAGAAATTTGTTATGGAAGGAAAAACAAGCATCCACAGAGCCAAATCATTTGCACAACAACAACAACCTCAAAAGAACATCTCAACAACACCTTATCTCCAAGAAAAGAAAACAACTCTAATATAAAAGAAGATCTCCCTTCAACAAGTATGCTGGGCTAGTTAGTATACTCTTTCTTCTAACAAGAGGCCATAGAGGGTAAGCAGAGTAAGAAAATACTGCAATGATTCAGGCTTGCTGCCACCAGCAGTGAAAATAAAAGCAGCCAAAGAAGAAGTGGGCATACTCTGTTCTATATTATCTGGTGTAAAAAAACATTTAGGACAGATACACAGGTCCTTTAAAACCAGACAAAAAGCCATAGTGTCCTAGAACTCTTTTAAAACTGAATAAGCATCTGGTGAAACAACAGAATGGCAAAACTTCGACGCTTATTTATACTTAAGCTCTGATCTTCCATATCAGCAGCTTGCAGAAAAAGAAAACAACCAAAACCCAAACAAAAACGTTTAGAAAAGTCAGCTGGAACTCTATAGAAAACTACAAAAGTCCTAGGCTGTATGTTTGAACTGGTCTTCTACTTTTAAAGACAGCTTTGTGCCCATGTAAACCTAACCAAAATTTACAGAATCTTTAGCTTAATTACACAGGCACTAAATACATTCTTTTCAAATTTCAAATGTTTAGAAAAAGCAGTTTTAAAATATTTCGGATTACTGTCACATGTTCTTCAGTTGCATTCTGTGTACATGGAGCATAGGCAACTCCAAATCATCACTGACACAGCATTTGAAAATGCATACAAAAAACCTGGGAAAGTCAGCAGATAATGACCACAAGTATTTTCTTGCTTATTCAACAAGCCATTTGTAGAAATTGCACAGTACAAATAATCCAGTGGTTTACAACTTAAGCAAACCACTTAGACTACTCTAGCCCAGCTCTCCAAGGCCGAAACAGTAACAGACACATAAAGTATTTAAAAAATAGGGTAGCCTTCTTATACTGATAAACCTTTCAGTTGACACTAGCACCCACAAGAATCTTTACCAGAAACCTTTAGCCTGTCACCCCATTGCCATTCTTAAATAACCAAAGACAAGCAGCACCAAAATATTTCCAAATGTTAAACAAGAACAACTTCAAAGCTTACTCAGGCTGCAAGCATCTGCAATATACCAGTTCTTTAATTTTAATTACCCTGAATACACCATATTTATTAAAACTTACAAGTAGCTTGTTTGTTTTTACAAGCCTTCTAAACAATCTAGTAAGCCAAGTTATCATTAATGAATTATATTTTCAAAGCAGAATAACTAACAGCAATTCTGAGTTAGATGTCATCACAGCCATAAATTATTAATTTATGACATTTTATTAAAATTCAAAGCGTAACAAAAGCATTCTACTTACCATTTTCACTATGTCAGCATAAGCTGATTCAACAATCACTCCACGATTTGTTGAGACATATTCCACCAGTTCATTCAGTGTTGCTCTCTTAATTTCTTTGCTTTTCAGGTCTGAAACAGAGTCCATGAAGTCAAAGAGCACACAACACTGTTGCAACTTCTGACAAAAAAGATCTTGCTGTTCATTGAAGGTGGCATCTACAAAAGAACACAAACAAACCGATACTTAAGGATGTAGAAGCAAACTCAGGATTTCTAAATCTATTTTGTTGGCTAATATTTGCCTAGCTATCAGGTTTCTACTATGGGCAACGATATGCTCTGTAGCATACAGCAAACTAATAAGCAATATTCTCAAAACTGAAAACATCTGTTGAAGTATGTTAGAGTGAGAAACCCACTGTTCACCATTTGTTTCATGGGAGAAATAATGGATAAATATGTGGCAGTAAACACATTTACAGAAAGCAAATTCCTGAATTAACTTAATTTGAAATACATAGACACTCATAAGTATCAACACTCTCCCTCATCAAAAGTCATGTACAGAAGTAGGGCATTGTACCAACCTTTCATTCATCCGATTTGTCTCATTCTGTTCCCTAATCCTTTATTATGTAACCTGCTTAAATGCTGCAAAATCTGCTTTGAAGGAACCTTGTCTTTCTATAGCAGTGCAAAATACTTCACATACTTTTGACATCAGGTGATGAATGTTTCCCTTAAAAATCAACTCCAATATTTTAAAAGAATTAATCTTGAATTTTTATGCTTCAGTCTAATTTATTAGAATTTTAGTCATGAAATGGTTTCCAGCTTTTTTGGTTTATTAAGACAACATGTTTGGCTATGACTTGGCATCTTCATTTGAATGAAGTTTCTCTGATAAGCAAAATTCCTGTTAGCATTTCACATAAGCTCTAAAAAGAGATGAATTATTAAGTACTGTACACTTAAAAAAAATTAATACATCCTTAAAATATTGTAGCTGTTAAAAAGTTGCATGATCACAACAAAAGCAGCATGGTTTTAACTGACAAATTGGTTTAGTGCATCTGGGTTTTTTTATTTGTTTGTTGGGGTTCTAAGCCACTCTGGCAACAACACTTTACATCATTTATCAGTCAGTTGAGATTTCACTTGTTTTGGTGAAGAATTATTTCCAGTTTTATCTGTGAATAAAGAATGCTCTCCCCCTGAAGAATGTGAGACCTCTCTGTAGCCAGACTACTAATTCCTCAGAATCATTCATTCATAGCAGTATTGAAATTAGCACTATTTCATCGTAAGCAAATTATCAAGACAAGAAAAAAGCACCTCCTCATAAAACTGAGTATTGAAAAATCTTGTCTCACTTTAGAAACTGAATAAATAAAAAAATCATGTTTCACTTGACTGTTTTAGGATTATCCTAATTAAACACACTTAAAATTAAGTTCATAAGTTTAACAACTCCCACACTCTGATAATGCCAGTTCCTCAAGTTTCTTATCTAAACACCTTCCATCTACTGGCTGGAACAACAACAGTCAGTGGTTTTAATATTCAAGAACTTTCTGGTAAAATTCTTTAGTTTCCATAAGCAAAAAGTGATTGTTAAAATGGACTGAAATGCCTCCACCATAATCACAACTGCTCTCTGTGCCCTGAAAGTTCAAATACCAGAAAATTGCATTGTATTATATTCCCTTTCCCTATCTGACAGTTATGATCCTATTAGCTGAGCATAACAACTTCATGAGCTTTTGAAAAAGCTAGCAATTACTACTCCCTCACAAAGAACAATTCATACTTCAGAATGTTAATTCTGAGCTTTAAACGATTTTTCTTTTGAATAAAAATCCTGCAAGATGCTCATTTCACTCAGATAACTACAAAGAGATTAATAGTTACACCCTGCAAGATAATGAACATCAGCTGTAAAAACATTTGTAAGTTACATAACATTTCTGCTCAGAGCTTCTAATATTCTTCAGCAGATTACATGAGTAAGTATTGTATCATAGCAACAAGGCAGTAACACTGACATGCTGAGGATAAAATCCAAAAAGCCTAAATTAAGGAATCAACAGAGGGGGGCAGCTGTGGTTTTTTTGCCACTAGCCCCAAGCTGACAGCCAGACTCAAACAGGAATCAAACCTACTCCTATTTTTCCTCACTACAAACTTAATTTTATTCCAAGTTACAAAATCCCTGCAGCAAGGCACAGCTAATACTGTCTATTTATTTGATATTAAATAAAATGTAGTGTCACTAACCAAAATTTACCTAGAAATTTCAAAGACCAGCAGAAAGCATCTGAATGGTCCTAAGGGAGGTTTAAACAGACTAAAGTCCTAAGGTTAAAAAAAAGTAACAAGAATTCAGACAACATAATCAAATGACTTAGTACCTTCCCTAGAATAAAGAAATCCCCACATTAGCCACTAATTAGACATTAGAGTAACACATATCACCTTCCTCCTGCCATGCATCACCAGTCCATTTCATTGGCAATGTGATCTGTCTTAATTAAAAATGCTTTCTCAAACAAAAAACCCATCCACTAATCTGTTACTCTTATTATTTGAAGTAAACCCAAGAAAGTACCTTCTTCTACACATACATCCACTCTGCATACTTAAGTGGAATCACAAAATAAAGACATCTGTGAGAGACGAAAAATATGTGCAACCATGGCAATAAATAAGTAACAAGAAAGCCAGTTGTGTTGTATCAGCACTGCCTTCATGTTCTCAATCCTTGCCTGACATACAGCACATTTACCCTGGGAATGTGACGAGAGGTACCATGGGAACTATCAAGTGATTTGGGAAAGTTTGTTTGTCAGATAGTGCTCTTAACTTTGAGCCTTGTCTTTTAACTGTCTTTATCCCAAGTACCATGGAAGCTAGACAACTCTGTATCATAATAAAATCATACTGCAGTAGGTAATTCCAGTTAGACTAATAGAACAATTTTGGTTGGAAAATGCCTTTAAGATCATCAAACCGATCTGTTAACCTAGCATGCTGCAAATTCTACCACTATACCATGTCCCTAAGTACCACATCTACACGTCTTTTAAATACCCCCAGTGATGGTGACTCCACCGCTTCTCTGGAACTATGTATAAAATACACTTTGCCACCATAACTGCATCAACATCAGAGCTTTTTGCCTTGGTAGTTTAGTAATACATGGCAAGACTTTTAAACCAGTTTCAATTTAAAATCTGTCAAGATTTGCACCATCTACCTGAAGTTCTTTTCTTTTCTTCAAATTCACTAAATACCATAAAGACTATAGAAGGCAGTGAATGCTTCAATAAAACAACCATGCTGACAAGCTGTATTTTGAAGCTGGAGGGGGCAATAATAAATAAATAAATAAA
>NW_009952796.1:193259-207179 GCF_000747805.2 Chaetura pelagica | reverse complement strand
GGGGGGGGGGAAAGGACAAAGGCATTTAATCCTATTTGGAAGAGTGTCAAGACACATACATTAAACTAAACACCAGAAAACAGCATCTACACCATCTGATTGAGGTCATCAAAATGCAGTTGCCTCAACTTTATTTTCTAGAGGCTGCTCAACAGACATGTTATTTAGGAAATTTCTTAAATCCACTGTTAACACTCACCATAGAAGTTATTGTAGATTATGACTCATCATGACTCTTTCTAAGGATATTAATTGCCTACGGTCATTTCCATGATAGATGGTAAAATGTTTGTAGCCGATGAAAATAGTTCAGTTGATTTGTGCACTTCATAATACTGAAGTATTCAACAAACTTCCCCTACTATTTTATTTTTTTTAAATTATAATTACAGACAGTAGCCACATCATAAAAGGATAAAAAGTTACAAACAAGCTGACTTGGAAGTTCCTCTTGAACAGAAGTTATTAAACCTGCATGATTATATAAATTTGCCTCTTAAGTGAATGTTTTCAAAGTTATAACATCATTAATCCAAGTCTAAGCATGGATTATTGAGTAAATATAATTTTTTTCAGGGAGAACCTAAGCAAAATATAGATAGGAGAAGAATTCATAATCATAGGGCTACCTCACTGCTCTATAACTGGAGAAACAAACACCACTGTATCACTAGGCAGGGGACTACAATGACATCTTCCAACAGTAAATTTATCTTCTTTGTTTACAGTCTTTTCCTGGAAGGAAAACAGATACTTCTCCTTTCTTAACAAAAATATTTACTCTCTGTACAAAGCCAGGGAACCTAATGTAATCCTTGTTTTAGTAGTAGAAACCAGAAACTAAGTCCACAAAAACTCCTCTCTCTGCTATACACTTGCAAAAAATTTCCAACTTTTTTTTTAACATATCTGTAATTAAATATTTCTACTTTATCCTGAAAATGCCAAAGAAACAACTATAAAGTTTTCCTCTGACAGCCTCTTAAAGCAGGTCACACACAGCCCTTTTGAACACTTAGAGAACAATGATATGATGGAATAAACTACTGCATCCCTCCTTACAGTAAATGGAACCTGGTGGTCAATCCTACACTTGTATATAATTCCCTGACAAACTGAAATACTGGCAAGGATTGTGCCATAGTTATGTCATATTCCACAGTGTGAAGTCTAGCATTTAGTCTCTGTTGTCCATTTACAATTACTGTGCTATATGCAGCTGTACTCAATGGTGGGTGGATTTGCTAGAACAGAATGAAGCTTTAACACTGACATGAAGGCAGGAACACATGTACCAAGAGACATCAAGTGTTTGGTTTTGTTTGCTCCTTATTTGTTTCTTCACATCAGTAAGTTGTCAACACTGATGTACAACCTGTTCTTTTCAGAGATACCATTAAGTCCGGAAAGGGGTTAGTCTGGTAAACTCTGCCCTTGGCTGCAAAAATCAAGTATAGGGAGTCCTGTTTAACCTAAACTTAAGATTTCTTTTTATCCTGTGGAGCTCGTGTGCATTATTGTTACCAGCTCTCACAGCATCTGGGTGTCAGTGTTTATGTTACTGGCACGGAAAAGCATTGTTAAGAAATGGAGTCCTGATGCAACTGCTGTTACAACAGGGGACAGACACAACATGTTTCTTGGTTCTCAGAAGTCTATGCCTGCAGCTTGACAGGCAGCAAAATAGCTGGCTGGCAAGAAGAAGAGAGGTCTCTCTTCCTGCTACGCCCTTGCCATTTATTCCTCCCTTCCTTTCCTCTGCTCCTAGTCACATCCATCCCTCAACACTGGCTCTGGAACTTATCAGACTTTCCTGCGAGCTGCTTTAACTCAATAATACAGCCATATTAGCAAGGTTAAACAGCTTCTGGGGGGGCCTGATGTACATCAGCTCTGGAAAAAGATTAGCAACGGGAGGAGAAACTCCTCTTGCAGCTGCAGTGAGCTGTTCTGTTAGTTAACTGTCTCATGTGGAAACATATCGTTCAACTCTAGAGGTATAAGATAGCTGAAAAATGCTACCTACACGTTAAGTTTTCTCCTTTGAGTAATACATTTTGGTTCTTTAGTAGCTTGGGTTTAGGTGTTTGTTTTTACGTGTTTTTTTAAAATGACTTTAAGCTCCTTTTTAAAGAAAAATGCAGCTCCTGTACAAAATGCCACAGCATACTCGGCTATACTGGTAGTCTGTAACATTCTCCAGGAACTCTGTACACCCCCAATAGAAGTTCCCACAATTGCAGCTTTTGGTAGCTCAACAGCCCAACCGGAACTGGTGAGGATACTCAGATGAGGGCTCAATGCAGCACCTCAGGTATCCAAGGAACCCTGCCATCAGTATTTTCAGGCTTTCCACACAGAAAAACTTTGCTACCCTAAGAAGCAAGTACTCTTTCTTAATGGACTAGGGTTGTAGGTTTCCCCTCCATGCCCTCAAATTACTTACTATTACCCTGAAGTCTAAAGATGTTGCTGGATCTCTGGAAAGGGCTCAGTAAGTTCCTCTGCATGTTTTCAGTAAACAGAGCTCTGAATTCCCAGGTCAGATTAGGGAGTTAGATAGAACAACATTTGTATCTTAAAAGTTAACCAGCTCCCTGCACAGTAGTAGGTTTGTTTGCTCACGGGAGGAGGAGATTTGGAAGACAAAGTACTCTCGAACATAAGGAAATTTATCCTACATACAGGAGATAACCAAAAGAAAGACTTGGCACAGAATTAAAGGCACAGAAGGCCCATTGGTCAATCCCACCTAGGATCCATGTGCTCATACTAACATTTAGCCTCTTAATTTCAGAGATCTAAAGGACTGCAAAGGAGCAATCAAGATAACGAGCTGAGCATCTGCTGTATTTCCACACATAGGTAGAACTATCCTGTAGATGGTCATGAGGCAGGACTTGCATTAAGAGATCCACAGGAACAATAGTTCAAAAATACACTGTGACACCCTACTTGTTCAATTACCCTATAGCACACGCTTTATCCAAGCTATTATATGCCTTTCTCCAAGTGGTTGTGCAAAGTCAAATTAGAACTGCCAAAAAAAACAATCAACCCACTAAAAATCATGCCACCATCCAAATAAATCTCCACTTGCTTTTGAAATAGCTAAGAAATCATGAGTTTGGCTCATTAGAACATTCTGGATTTTAATATTAATTCTGTGATACAGGCTAGGGAAGAATGGAAGGAAAATGAAAAAAAAGAAATCACACATTAATATCCTTGTCTAATTTTACTTCTAATCAACAATTACTTGTATTCACATACAGCATTGCAATTTATGAAGTTGGTCACAAAGTTTCAGCTATAATTTCAAAGTAGTGTAAAAGTACTCCTGGAAAGCTATCTTCCATCCAGTAACAGGTATTGTTTGTTCAAATTATCTCATCTGCCACCCACCATGGCCAGCAGTTGACCTTAACAAATCAGTCTAGAAAATCTGAAAAGCCTATGCTGGTCTAACAACATCTGCCACAAATTCTGTGACATGACTCCTTGAAGTAACAGTAAACTGCAGATGTTTTACCTAGATTGTTTCCACCTTCTTCCAAGTTTTCTCATCATCTCACATAGTTAAGAGTTTTCAGCTACTACCATGTTAAATCCCTTGATTTTAATGAATATTTGAGTCAATCAAAACTCTTCAGACAGTAAGAAAGTACCCTGCTGAATGCTTTCATATTAATAGCCCTATATACTGTCTAATTACAGAAGACAACATGCAGTCAGATGCAAAAATGAATAGAAATTATTTTCTTGATCTCAAAAAATTAAGTAGCAAGACTCTGGTAACCAGATATACCACAATTTACCTAACTTTTACCACACTTTCTCAAAAAGAAGGATTAAAGCACCTTTGATTCCCTAAACAAGCCAAGAAACAACCCACCAACCATACCGACCACTGAACACGAACATAAAACATCCTGAAGTCATCCTTAACAAGATGCACAACTTGAACAACACAAAGGTTTCCACAAGAGCACACCACCAGCTCAGAACTTAAGTGACTTTCAGCTACATGAAACAATAACAAGTCCAGAAAAAAAAACTGCCTGATGACCTGACATAGTTGAATCAATGCTGCTTTTGAAAGTACTGAGAAGTTGAGTTATTTGTGTGTGGTTAACTGTATGCAAGTTTTGTTCAGAGTGATACTATACTTATCATAAAAGGCAAAGAAGTTTCACTTCTTACACAGCTGAAGTGTCTGTTTTACAGTATGCTACTCCTCTAGTATTTGAAACAAGCTTTCCTCCACCAGTAAGCCAACTATTATGTTCCCAGTGCATTCATTTGTTTTTGGCATCCACTGCCACTGTATTTGCTGTCTTCATTTAAAAACCATCAAGCAGTTTTAATGACTGACCATATGCCAGGATGGGCCTACGTTGACTATAACCAGACACTCCAAGAGCTTAGCATTCTCTCCTGCATTCAAGACATTAGCCCAAATAATGGTTTCATTGGCTTGATGAAGGTGTAATAGTTCGTGATTAAGTTACAGAGATCCTAAAACAACTTAAAATAGGAACCCTGCCACTTTAAGGAATATAGCACTAAATTTAAGGGTGATAAAACCTATTACAGAATTATTATGCTCAGCCAGGTCAATAAACCAGGAAGAAGAGAGTAATTGATTTCTGGAATTGAACTGTTTCTCAAAAGATGTGAATACAGAATAGATAGCAACCTTTAACTTAAAATTACAAAAGTCAATATGAAGGCCTGAGAATTAAAACTGCTTTCCCTTAACAGAAACTACAACTGTTAAATAGCTTTTGTTACACTGAAATGCAACAAAGGTTTTTGTTATGGTAAAACATACAGGTTTTCAAGAAGTCTACCTACCAAGAGTGCAAATAAAGGTCAAGGGAAAGTCCTGGGTATGCACACAGGTCTTGTCTTTAACATCTAACTCACACCATATTGTACTAGCTGAAGGCACCCACAGAAAGGCTAGCAGGCAAAAACTTGTTACTCCTGGTAACCTACTCATATGCCAGGAAAATTAACGACGAGGAAGATGCAAGAGACTCCACCGAAAGGGAAAGAGACTACAGCTGAAGTTTCTGATACTGTGGAATCAAAAAGATTAGCAGGGACAGTCAGTATGATGGTCCTTGTTCCTGACACAGGAACTGTTAATCATATTGTTCCCCAAACACAAGTATTTGCTCTTAAAGTTGAAGTGTGTTCAGTAACATTTTGGATTTTCATGTGTAATTTTGAATATGCAAAACAACTCTTTAGGTTGTAAGAAGGTACACTACATAAACTGTTTCTCATTTACCCTGCTAAGAACTAAGAGAATAATCTGCACAGCTTTGCTCCCTATTGTACCGCCTTCCTACCCTCCCCAACAGCTGTAGTACTCTGTACCTACATTACCAAGGAATAAAGACAGCTGAAAAGCAGGTGACAAAATTGTGTGCCACACAGACTCAGTAAAACCTTAAGCTTAATACCCGTTACACAGTGCTGTGTTAACAACATTCTCTATTCATAGGAGCAAACAATTTGCTTGACCAGGAGACCAAAACAATTTTATTTGCATCTTTTAAGCTGGAAAAGTCTGAAACTATATTTACCATTTGAATCAATTCCCTTTTTATTAAGTCAATTGCAAGACTTCCTTATCTGAGTGAAATGATGGTATTTTATTATTAGTGAGCATGGATAATAAAGTATGCCGTAAGTTGATCTGGTATGGGATAGCCTTTCTAAAAATCTATTATTTCCCAACCTTATCCAAGAATAAAATTAATTTTGAATAAGATATTGAAGTTGCTCCACTTTAGCATCACACTGGAAAATGCAAGTCAACATTACAAATCAAGTTTGTATTTTCCCAGCAACCGAAAAAAACACTCACGTCATTTTCACATGGCAAAATTAGCACTGAGTGCAATATAAAAATATCTTGTATTTGAAACATATTTGAAATATCTTGTATTGAAAGGGGCAGCTGTTAAACATTACTTCATCAAGTACAGAAACTTGCTGTTTTAAGTGTGCGAAAAGGAAACTTGCAATCTAGCTTTTCAAAAGCCAAAGAAAACCCACCTTGAATCCCTGTGTAAATCCAGGTGAAAGTTATAGGTATTGGATTAATTCCTTGACTAAATATATACTTTATAAATTGGCTAAACCAGTTTTTCATAATTTTCAAAGTTTTCCCAGACAAATAAGATAACAAGATAAGTTATAATGGTAAGAATTACAGTAAGAACTAAGATCCAATCACACTGGAAACACAGGTGAAATCCTGGTTCTGCTGCATTGAATGACTCCTACTGACCTCAATGGGAACTGATTATCCAGAGCATTTGCAGGATCTCTTTACCCACTTCAACTTTAAGCATTAAGCCTCATAATTAAAGGGTTGAGCTACTTCTTTCATCAACTCCAACCCTACTCTAAACAGTTATGTTCCTTCTATCAAAAACTGTAAATGTCAAGCCTTCAGAAAAGAGGAATCCTAGACTTAAGCATATTCCCATTTGGTAAAAATCTCTTAGCTATTTTTAAATTCAATTTACACCATTTTGATGTACTGAGTTCATTTTGCTCCTACTTCCTATGGGACCCAGCCTATACCTCTCTAGGGGGTTCTGACATTTGCATCTTTATTTTTCATCTCAAAATAATGACTGCTTTTCTACAGAACCCAAAAATGCTGAAATGCACAAATTTCTTTAACATGTATAATTTAAAATCTAGAGTTCACTTCTTACCTTTTTCTGCTCTTATATGCATGTGGAACCAAAACTGATTCTGCTTAACAGGACTCCAGTCTTAAATGTACAATGTATTTTCAGTAATCATAGAATATTAATTTAAAAAAAAAAATAAAAAAATTTTCACAAGCCTTGCCCAATTACACTAAATTGGAACTTTCTGTTTTAAACCCATTTCCCCACACACACACACCTTACCAGAGAATTTTACTTGGGAAGAAATTAAGAAAAGCTGTGCTTTTATTTTTCTAACTGACCAATCATCTACAGAAACAAAGTGTCTTCTAGAAGTTCACTTCTTTATGTAGCATTGCACCCTGCTAGTTCTCAAATGCAACACTAGCAGAAAGAAAGTAATTTCCTCCTTCATATTCAGACAAATTGCTATGATTTTTTATTCCTACTCTTGTTCAGGTCAGCCTTCCTCGTACGTGGTATACTGTCCTCTATCACTCCACCTCCTCTTCAAGCTCTGAGAAAACCTGCAGTGCTTTCTTCACCACTTATCTGGAGCTTGTCAACTCTTCAAGTGTGTGATGGTCTGAGATATATACCTTAAACTGGTAATGGGAAAAAGTAAACTTATATAACATGTTAAGTTTTCCTGTTATGGTAGGAAGTAGATGTAATGCCTTTAATTGCCAAGGGTTTAAAAATGACATACTCCAATCAGAACACCTTCCATTTGCAGCACATGCAAATGTAATTTTGTTTTACTTACACCTTCAGTCCCAGCTTCACAGCAAAATTATTTTTCTCTTTTAAACCCTATCATATCAATGAAGCTAACAAAAATTACTAATATTTCACCAAAGCTTTGTTTGATAAGTGAGAATGGTATAGAGAGGAAACTTGTAGCAAGAAGGAGACAGAAAACTTTTCCAGGTGGTAGCATAATTTAAAAATAAAAAATTGCTTCATGCTCTAATCATGGCCACTGCAGTTATGTTCGCCTCATTTTAAAAATATCAAGTAAAGACTCTCATTTGATGAACCAACTCATCTGCAATCAATTTCTGATGCACAGAACAAAAACCCTTAAGGAAGACCATGGCAAGTTAAAAAACAGGGTTGCAATGAAAAACCAGGAAGAAGTGAGAGTATGGTAAGAAATATTTCCAGAAAGTTTCTCAGCCAACAAGAGCATTGAGATTCTAAATACTGAGCTTACTGCAGCTACTGGAGACGAGCTAGCTTCTGCCCTCCTTCCCACTTCAGCTTCTCTCATCAGCCCACCAGTTCCATACTGTGCCCTCCCCTGCAACATTTTTGGATTCTTGCTTGTAGAACAGAACATTACAAGTTTTCCATACACTTAGTTGCCATGCCTAGCACTGCTACAGACAAGAAAACCAAAGAAGAGCTATGCCTAATAGCCTCACAGAGCAGAGCAGATACTGAAGCATGAATACAGAGTAGCTTAGTAGATACTGAATCATCAATCTTGTTACTGAACAGGTTTTTTAATTCATACAAAATTAGATCAATTTTAATTCATAACTACATGTTAAGCTCCGAAGCACAGCAAAAAAAAAAGAATTAACTGTCTTGACGTTTAAATACTAACAATATAATTTTTTTTACTATAGTCTTAGAAACAGTTTCAGCTGTTATCGATGAAATAAGAAAATTAGCCTGAGGAACAGTTGCAAATAAAACTGTCCATACTTGGCATGGAAAACTTCAGTCCAAACAGTTCAGTAATGCTGTAAGCAGCTGAGAATAAGGTCTTATGAAGGAAAATTGTAGGCTACATTAACTACTAGGAGCTCTGCCTTTAAGTCAAAAGTATACTAGGAAATAGGCATCTTGTAGACAACACAATTCATTAGCCATGAACTCAAGCAAAATTTAACAGAAACTAGTTCAGTGACTCTCTGATATAAATAAATTATTCAGATATTAAAAAGAAGCTGTGAAAATCAGTCCAGCTTCTACTAGAACTTTTGCCAATGGAGTCTTATACAACAAGCATTACTTACTACCTATCAATCTAGTTAGGCTGTGGTTCCAACCTTCAAAATCCATACATTGTTATCAGACTACAAATATAATCTCAGCCTGCTAGAGTAAAATGGAAGTTAGGACTGCAATGCTATAGAAGCTTGATTTTTATACCCTTCCCAAGGCAAGTGTCTTTTTTCATAAGAACTCAAAACATATCCTTTCTATACTTAGAATATTAAACTTTCCAGAACTGTTGGTATGAAAAAAGTGCTGAATTCTATTAAGACAGATAGATATTAAAAAATAAATAACCCCAGATTGAAGCAATCTTCTTTTGATCAGATAGCCTGAAACAGTAAGTAATTCCACTGGTATTTCCCACAGCAACTAACATTAAATTCAGCACCTGCAAAACTAATATCTGACTAAACTAGAAAGCAACGAATATGGAAAAAGAAATCTGATATACTAAGCTGGCACATAGAAGATGTGAAAGATTTAAATAGAAAAGTTCATGTGAAGACTGTCAATAGGCTCTATATTTAGGAGTTGCTCTTGATGGAAGTACATTCTAAGACCAAAAATTCAAGTCTAGGGATAAAAAAGGTCAATTTGTTAAGAATTAGACTAAATGTTCCACTCCATAAACTAGGAACAGTTCCTTAATATAGAAAAAAATTAAACAGTCTTCACCTATAATAGGTTCCCTATTTTTCAACATTGTAACTTCACTAAACAGAAGTTTTAACTACTTTTTAGTGTGCCCTGCTGAGATTACACTTAAGAGCTAAACCTAAATTCCTCATAAAACATCCTCATAAAGATTACCTCTCTTAAAAAAAGCTCACCGAAGAAGCTGGTAGTTTCAAGGCATGTTGAATAGAAAAGGTAGAGGATGGGAGACCACAGAAAAGGAAATAATGAATCATCAAGGATACAAAAAAAAAAGGGGGAAGGGGGCAAGTATGAGACAGAAAACTGTCATTTTACTTATCTATTAAGGCAGTAGTAAAAATAAAATATTCTAAAATTTTTGAAGGACACTTTCCTTTGGGGAAAAAAGGCAACTTAACATGAGAGCTGCTCTTAACACCTCAGCTCTTCTTCATTTTTGTCACTCTGAAGCACACACTACATGATTATAAATATTCAAAGTTTGTTTGAACTGACCTAGATAGATTTAATAAGGTTTAAATTTTATCCATAAGCAAGCTTATTAGGCCTTCCTGTAATGTTTCCACAAAAGTTTAGCTTGAACATAGCACTTGGTTTTCAGTCAAGCTCTCTCTCAAGGGTTTAAGCAAAAGAAACAAACTATTGTTAATACCCACTTTAGACCTTGTATTTGAATGTTGAAGCTACACATTGGAAGGTCTTCTTAAAACTATCTTATTCCTGTATATTTCACCACCTTAACTCTCAGCCCCACGGAGACTCTTATAATCATTGCTTGCCTATGGTTGAAAGGTTTCTTGACCACTTTCCAGTTCTCCTGCTGTAAGGGCCAGGGTTTTCTCTGCGGGGACACAGTTTATTCTGAAAGTAAATACTAAGAATTTCTTTTAGTATGTTTGTTCTCTGAGCACAAAAGAGGAAATAAGCCTGCAGTGGCACACACCTTCCCAAATAGATATTCACTATTGAAAAAAATCACAGAGAGACATCAGAAAACGTTTATTCATTCCAGCTGCACTTGGCTTGTTTGCTACGCAGGAAGAAAAAGCTATACTTGCTTTGCAACCTGACAGACCCTATTAACTGTGCTAAATAAAAGTAACAAGTTGTATGTTTTCAACCTGTATTTTAACATTTTTCTTCATCCAAAAATGGTTAGTATGCATACTTTTACTGTGATGAGTCAAATCAGGTTTCAAGGTCAAGTTGTGTCTCTTTTCCCAAAAAATGAAGGTAACTGCATGTGCTATTAGAGTCTTTTAAAATTACTTGCTATTGAGACACAATCACCGCTGCTTAAGATGTTAAAAATAACACTTCCTTTGCCAGATTTCTTTAAACTTAACACTCTCAGAATTGTCCGTGAGGTGATAAAATCCTGCTGTTAACCAGCATATTATTTTGGCTGGAGATTTTCAAGAGATTTATGTTATTTAAACTATAGAGTAACAAAATTAAAAGATCGGGGAAAAGCACTTTCAACTTCCAACAGGTTTCAAAAGCTTTTTTTTTCCCCTTTTAAACACAGTCATTGGGTTTTCAGTATTTCTTATTCAGCTTTTAAATAATACAGCAAAACAGACACTCTCCAGAATAACATACACACAGGAAACCTACTAACTTAACTGAAGAACACATCACTAATTTATTTTACATATCCTGCCAACAGTCAGGTTTTGCTGAGCTTTTAGATAAAAGTGACAGGTATCAGCACACAGAAAAATAAGCTGAATATTAATTACAACACCCGATCTCGGCGCATCTCCTCTCAAACTCAACCTGCCAATAAAAACTCCAAAGTGAAGAAATACCTACTATTTGGGATTGTTACCTACTAGTTGTAGATATATTTCTTCTCCTAACAGTGATACAATACACAGCCAAACTAAGGAATTTTGTCAATACATGGCAGCAGTACAATTAACTCCAGAAATACGCATGTTTAAGACTATATGTCTACAGGCTTTTAAACAACCCAGCTATGAAAATGTGTTACACAATCTGATCTGGTCATTTCAGTGGGAAACCAGCAACAGTTCCTAGATAAAAGTAAAAAACCCGTAACACCATACCCAATAAAGTATTTTTTGGTTTTCTTCTGGAGCATGTCTCCTTCCAGTAAAATAGATAAAAGTATTTTAGACCAGTCTGACAAGCCTGTTGGGGGGTTTTAGAATACTGTTTATCCTTATTTTAGAATACTTCTTTTAAAAAGTGATGAAACAAGACAGTAACTATAAACAAGATTAAATGTTTTACAGCAGCATAATACCAAACTGCTTTTTCAGCTACAAAACACAGCTTTTTCTCCCTGTGCAGGCTTCAAACACCTCAGATTTTACCAGTTACTTGAAAATTACTAGAAAAGCAAAAAGTCTCAATCTAATTTCAAAATTGTATGCTGAGCACCCCTAGGCATCAGCCTTTTTCAGCCCCTTTCTGGGAATGCTGGTTACTACTGTGTAGATGCTACTACACTGGCAGCATCACAACTATGACTAATTTCCATATGGGCTTTAAAGAACAAAGCAAAGCTGCATCTTCCCAAGACACATGTGATTAGAAGTTTTACAAAATGCTGCCTTCACAGGGAAAGCAAACACTTTCTTTCTAGAAAGTGTTTTTTGGGGTAGAGGGGCAAGGCACGTTCAAGAGAGGAAGAGGGAGAGAAAGTCTCAAGCAGATGGAGAAGAAATCATCCTATATCCTTACCTACGTTCAGGACAAATCTAACATCACAAAGGGAGAAAAGACTTACACTTTCTGCTGACTTGTTGGGATACTATATTGCATAAAAGTATAATTTGCCCACAAATTACGTTCTGAAGCAGGTTTAGAGGGCAAGTCTTTACATCATAAGCATAAAGACAGATGTGGTTTTCCTTCAAGAATTTAAGGCAATTCGAACTACTATAAAACTCTGTATAATTGAAGAAATTCCTCTGACAGTTTATGGCCTCAAATTTCCAAACATCTGAGCTGCTGATACCGGGCAAAACTTCTCTGTGTTAAAAGTAAAAAGCTCTAACACTGCACTCACAAAACTGTAAGGCTTAATCATACAGAGTTAAAAACGTTTAATATTAAAGTCCCAGCTCAGCAAAGAATGTAAACTTGGACATTTTGCTGATTTAAGCTGGAATTACTCCCTGCATAACGTCTGTCTGTTTAACTGTTTGCTGGAGCAGGACTCAAACTTTCTGAAGTCTGCCACCTATGCGCAATATTTACCAAGTGCTTTAACGAGGTCTCAAGTGTGGTTTGACAAAAATGACCTCTGAGGAAAACATACTGTCTAAACAGCAGATGAGTAACAGAAACTAAATCTTGATTTAAAACATATTACTCTGGTTATAAATCCCTCAAATCAAACTAGTATTCCAAGACAAGAGACAACTTCACAGAGAAAAACAAAACCCAAAATAAGCAGCAACACCCCTCTTGTTAAGATTTAACACCAAGTCGCTACAACAAAAATGAAAAAAAACCCAAAAAATAAAACAAAAAAAAATCCCTCCTCCTGTTATTCTCCTGCACAAGGTTATCTACGTTTAGTAACATTTCTGCTAATGGCCAGTTTTATGGTTAATACACATCTACCACTCCAGAATAGGGGGGGAAAAAACCAAACCTGTCTTTAAATACTACAGACATGACAGCCATAAATATCAAACAGAAAAAAAATAATAATTAGCATATAGGAATTTTTCACGTCTGCTTTATTTCATTCAGGTTTGGGGTATTTGCTGCAAATCATCAGAAGTTTTTTTCCACTGTCACATGATGCAGCTTCAAAAAACTTATAACTTTAACACTAGTGGAAGTGAAATGAATATGCTGGGTCATGTTAAGGTAATATCTCTCCCTTATTTCTCAGGTTTCTGTCAAATACTTTAGTAACAACTTCAGATAACCTGCCTCATAACTATTTGTGTCGTTTTTAAAAGATGAAACATACATAAATTTATTTTGAGTCAAAGGCGTAGGAGGTTGCCGAGTAACTTTGGTTTTACTTTTGTAACCGAACGGAGTCCTTTCAGATTTTAGCTCCAGTACAAGAGACAAAACCTTCACTATCTATTTTAATGCCATCGACGCCAGCACCTACAAGTTCCATTCACTTGTGAGCGCCTGCATACGGCTGAGGCAGCTCCTGATCGTTAAAGCAAGACAGGCAAAACGTCATTCAGACAGCGTCTAAAAGTGACGGGAAGGAACAAATAAGCCCAGCGCAAACTCTCTCCGGTAACTCAGGATGTTATGCCAGAGGCACAAAGTTCCTCTCTGCAAAACCCCGTCGTGGGAGGAGCCACCACCGGCTCCCAGGTTTTCTCGCTCCGCTCCCCGCGCTCCTCAACTCCATTCGCCGTCTACACACTCCGCAGCAAGCCCTCAAAAAGCACACCCACCCTTACCCCTTACATTACCCAGGAAAAGGGCTGCAGAAGCCAGCTCCCGGGGCAGCAAACGAGAGCCCCGACCCGCGCAGAGGCAGCCAGCCCATCCCGGCCAGCTCCCGGCCCGGGGAGCGCCGGAGGACACGGCTGGAGGG
>NW_009952796.1:161156-191465 GCF_000747805.2 Chaetura pelagica | reverse complement strand
CGGGAGCCGGGGGTGCTGCTCATCGGGGAGGCCGCGGGAGCAGGGCTCTGGGCAGCCTGCGGGTGCCTTTGATGCCATCTTGGACGTGCTCTTTCTTTCCAGCCCCTCGGCACCTCAGTTTTCCGGTCTTCCTTGCATCGCCGGATGAGTTTGGCTCGTGGGAGTCTGTGAGGTCTTCGCTTCCTCACGCTGAGCCGCAGCCTCGTTTTGCAGGTGGGAGGCACAGAGTGGCCTGAAACAAGCACGTGTTTCCGAGGAGCGAACACCTGTGGAGTTACTAATTCTTCTGTACAGTTTACATGGTCCCGGCTGAAGTCAGGCAATGAGAGCTGTGACTGCTGCAGAATATGAAAACCGAGACAGCGCGTGCAGTACGTGGCTGCATTCAAGTCCCACTTTTGCCCTGTGCCGTTTCCCTGTAGCAGCAATCCCCTTTTGAACTGCAGACTTGTGGGATGCCTTAGCTGACAGTCATTCACATAGAGATAAATTTTATGCACGTCAGCACGTTTCTTCTTACTGTATAGCTTTATGGACCAGTTCAGCAAATAAGTATTTGTAGTATTTTAAAAACACGCTCCAGTTTCAGTAGCTTTCATGAGTTAGAGTTTAATCTTTGTATGTATAAGCCACAAATTAAAACCCAAGTGTACCTTACAGCTTTATGCAAACAAAGAAGAAGCCTATGGTTAGGGAAGCCTGTTCAATGGAAACTGTGTTTCCTTCTCTCATTCCTTCCTTTTTCCTTTCCTCCCTGCACAATCCCTACTAAGTTTTTGTGTGTAATTACTTGTGTACCTTCCATCTCTTTAGCTTTTGGTGAAATAATCTTCAGTGTCTGGAAACAGAGAGATGGGGAGTACGCTAAGAGAATTCTTTTCTGCATACTTCAGATTCGATTCTGGAGACAGCAGAGCTAGAAATTACAGGGACAAGTGTTATATACTATCTTTCTTGTAAGTGTATAGACTTTTTTTTTAATATATATTGAAAATGCATATTTTACAAACAAAATGGCAGCCTTCAGGCACTTGTTCTTGAAACTGTCAATTCGTGTATTCATTGAAATAAAGGAGATTCTTGAATTTCTTACCTGGTTAATGCTCATTTAACTTCAGGGCCCACAGCTCCCACTGAAAGAGCATTAAGGCCCAGACCGTGTATCAGTGTCTTCCTCAGTTCCTGCTTGCCTTCCAACAGCTGTCATTTTCTTCTGCACCCATTTTTAGAGAGTGACACTGCCCGGTGTGTCCTGTATACTGTTTGTTGGCAACTCCAGCCTTGCTGTGTGCTCCTAGTGTAAAAGAGTCTACCTGAAAGTTTCATCAATTACATATTTTGGGATTTGTTAATGAAAAGCCTTATGTAAGTTCTAAGTAATGTAAAAATATTTTTTCTAAGATTTGAAACATTGTCTTCAACGTTAGCAGGCTTTGGAATGGCTGCCATGCTGTTTAAAACTATGTTGTGAAAATCTGTTAGAAGTTGAGATTCATGACGCAGAGACCTCTGTAATAGTAGATGTAGTCTTGCAATGATGAGATTTTTGTATCAGTTGCACTGGAAGATATTTTCAGACCGTATCATCACATATCGCTCAAAAAAGAAACATTGCTGAAATCCAAGTCAGCCAAACAAAAATAAACTGTTTCATTCTCTCAAATAAATGAAAAGTATTTTCGGCTATTGAGTTTTCTTTTGTCTTGTTAATATAACTCTTCTGTTTTGGAGAACAATCAGCAGCAGCTCTGCAGACCAGCCACAGTTTCTCAAACTGAAATGGCAATGTTTGAATTAATGTACTCTTGAAATCAGGGCAATTACACGTGTGTGTGTAATCACTGGATCAGCCTGCAGGACTGGGGTATTTGGAGAAAAACAAAAATGGAAGTGAGAGCTCTGACTGGCAATCTGACATAGCTGCGTTTCAGAGGGCTGAAGATTTCTCTTCCCTGCTTTCTGCACTTACTGCTTCCTACACAGCTGTCGGAGCTGCTCTGAGTCAGCTCCCCAGCCCCTTGGTTTTCAGAGGGTATTTAAAGGCACACGGCAATGATGCCAGGTTATAAGCTCCTGGCTCCAGATCCAATTCATAAAACTCTGAGGTGTCAACAGAGAATGTTGTGAATTGTAATTTTATGCCAAGCTATTCCCACTCTTAAACCAGAGCCCTCAATATGCACTGAAGGATTGATTCTGCAAAATGTATGTAACTTGACTTGGAAGAAAGCTCATTACATTCATGATCATTATTCAAACCAGAAGAGCAACATTCTGGAACAGATTTAACTAAAAGCCACATGTGCAGTTCTTTTCATCCAATCACAGAAAGGTATTTCCTGCACCTCTTAACACCTTTTTATCCAGGAGTGAAACCTTTGGAAAGGTCAAAGAGAATGTGAGGCATCATTAGCTTTCAGAATCCTGACCAACTTGTCTTGAAAGCATAGTGAGAGCTTTCTGAGTACGGGTTGCTGCTATGTTTTTGCTACAGGGAGCTGCCTGGTTGCCAACAGATGAGGAGTTGACTATAGTTTTCCTTGCCCATTCTTCTCTAGAGATGTTCACAGGCCAAGCGACAAGAAATCTAGCGCTTCTCAGAGATAGTGGGAGGAACATTTTAGTAAAGAGGATGCCTGAGTGGATGAATCCTCAGCCAGGAAGGTTTGTGGAGAAAGGTTATGAAAACTTATTTCCTTCTCAAAATGAAAATCTTTAAGGAAAGGCCATATTGGTTGCAGCTGTGCTTTTACTACAACACCACTCCATCAGTTTTTCAGGGTATTTCAGCTAACTTAAAATACTTTCTCAAAGGCTGTGCTCTTTCAAGCATGTGTGGAATTAAGTTCAAGCACTTGGACGGTCCCAGTAAAACCAAGCAAGCTATTCACATACTTCAGGTTAAATCATACGTTTACATGTTCTCTGGTTTACGCTGGCTAGTTACTATCTAGCAGAAGTATTCCCAAGTCTTCTGCTTGATAAAGCCTTGAATAATACAGAATTGGTTGTCTCGCAGACTGTCCATCACCTTCCTCCCAGAGCAGGATTTGAGATTCTGGGATTGAAACTCAGAGATTAGTCAGTGAGACCTTTGTAAGGGCCCTGAGTTCTTTTTCCTTCAGCATACCTATCAATATGTCATTACAGTCTTTCCAGGCAAAAATATATGTATGGGTATCTGCAGGCAATGGATTATTAAAACTAGCTGTGATTCATGTTGTTATTTTTAAAACCTTTTAATTAAATCTTCTGTCAGATAATCCAGTGTGATTGTGTTGCACATAAAAGCATATTTTAAGAAGTTCATACACACAGGAGCACACACACACAAGCACAGTTTGTCATAACAGTCCCATGCAAATGTACCCCAGATTAACTCCATAATTCTGCCTGTGCCTTGAACTGTCATATTTGGTGGAAACTGTGCTGAGAACTCAACAGCAGTCTTTCTGGCTCAGTAAAATGCAAAGCATCCCTCAGGGATAAAGGTTTACAACTAAGCTTTCAAAGTCAGTTAGCATCTTTGCCATAATGACATTTCCTTAGCAAAAAGCTACAGAACATAAGGATACCTGTATTTATTAACTGAGAATTTGTTTGCATTTGTTTCCCCGTAAAGTGGGGAAAATTCTTCAGCAAGAGGAGTGGATTAATGGTATTTTTAAGTGTAATGACTTGGCATTTGTATTTACTGAAATGCCAAAGTAACTCCCCAACAACCAACCACCACCACCAACAAAAAACACTATAGCCATTCCACTACCACTCTAAAAGATTTTGGCTGTGGCAAACCAGACCTCTGTAAATGCCAATGAGCACTGTCCTCAGCTTCACGGTCTTCTGTAAAGATTGTTCAACATGGCATTTAGAAAATAAAGGGGAACTATTTCTGTTATGAAATGTTTGCATGTGAAAGCGAACACCTGGAAGCTTGAGTTCTTTCAGAAATAATTCCTAATGCTCAGTGAAGGGAATTAAACAAACAAACAGCAAGGTTTATTCTGTCAGCTTCTCAGCAGGATAACAAGAATTAGTGCATGCTAAGAATCAGCTGCTCTTGGAAACTTAATGACTGTGGCAGCTAGAAAAGTACAAAATGGGGCCAAGAGATGTAAACCAGATGCGTAGGCTGTAGGAAAGATAAATTAAGAGGATGGGGAAATCTCTGTAAATCCAAGGTAGAAAGGGTTCCCTGTACCAGAGTTTCTGAGTGTTTTGACAGTGCAGAGTTTTCTGTGAGGAACTGGGTTTGCATCTTGAATTGTAATTCTATTCCCTTGTAATTCTATTCTCCTTGGAGAATAATAGCAGGAAAGTATTTTTGTATTTTTGTCTGTCTCTGCTGTGATTTAGCAACTGGAAACCAAGAGCCAAGTCTGCCAAACAGCCAGTTCTCCACGGTCCGCTAGCAAGTGGGCAGGCACCCATCATCTGCAAATCTGCCCTCTTTTTTTTTTAAGCACTGCTCAATTTCAAACTAGACATTTTCAGTGGCATTTTTTAAACTTACTTTACAAAAGCAGACTAGTGCTACTAGTAAGGGGCAGTCTGAAATATTGATTAACTATAATAATCCTTCCACTACCCTGTTAATGAATGAAATCAAGTCACATGCACTTGTGGACACCATTAATTTGCCATGTAGGTTATGCAGCTTGTTGTGTGCACTTGTTTTATCTTTTTAACTTTTTCTCAACCATTTTGAGATCTGAATAAAAGACTTAAAAGAGACTGCTGTGGTTCTTATGTAATAACATGTTTCCCGGAGCTGTATCTTTGGGGGGGGGAGGGAAAGAAATAAAACTTGAAATAAAGTGATAAGTGTGGGTAAGCACACAGAAGAAATTGATGTGAGCTTTAAAGATATGTAAATAATGTTTGCAGTAATTTAGTCATTTGTCTTTTTGTCTGTAACATCAAAAAAGACACATTTTTGCCAGCAGATGAAATAAATGGTCACGCTGAGATTTCAGAAGTATGTGCCTCCATGTTAGGACTTGCCTACCTTGGGGAGAAGTGCTGCCTGTCCTACAGTGACAGGGCAGTTAATGCAGCACAGACAAGCCCGTGGCTTTTCCTCATGCAGATGTGCTCTCAGTCAGGGTGGCAAAGGCAGTGGCACTTTGTTTCTGCCACAGTGAAGTGTGACAGGATAGCAAAAGCTGCTTCTCACAGGCCACCCTCTAGAGCAGGATCCCAGCATTTCCCTGCTTTTGCTGAAGGATGGAGCACCTTCGGTGACCTGACTTGCTCTCCTCCCAGCAGATCTGACACCACAGTCACTAAGCAGACCGTGCAGCAAGCTCACTTAATCCCACCCAGCGAGCACATGAGCCACAGTTTGTGTTTCAGTCTGTAAATTGTTCTTTTGTTTTGCAGGCTTTACTGAACACAGTTTTATTTCATGTGACTGTGCTATTTATGGAGGAGTAAATATTGCCGGGGGTCTATTTAAAAAGGCCAATGACCTGGATTTTTTTCCATTTGAATTGTCTCCAAGGGTCAGACATGTTTAACAACTGATTTTTTTTTTCCTTTATTGCTGTAGATTGCAGTAATTTCGAACATCTTAGATCAGCCCCAACTCAAAAGACAAAGGTTTTGAGAGAAATAAAACTTCATCTACTATGAATGTGGTTAGACAGTATGCAACCTTGCCATCTTTGGGAGAGATAAATTCCATCCTGGTTTATCAGTTATCAACGTAGCATGCTTGTAGGGTCTGAATATTTGCCTTTTCATACCATTATAGAAATTTCAGTTCATAACTCTGCTTTTTCTTTTTTTTTTTTTTTTTTTTTTTTACTTTTTTTCTGGGTGTGTTTCCACATATTATACATCAATAAATAAACCACATTTTCAGAAAGGGAAGATTTAAGCAGAGCAAATGTTCTTCTTGCTTTTCTAGCCATCTAAATAGCAGAATCACTTTACTATCTAAGAAGCATTAAGTTAAACATGGCCAAGAAAATACTGCTGTATTTTCATTTTCAAGAAAAAGCTTTATGTAAGCAAACAGGCAGCCAAATATCAGGAATATTAAATATGTTTGAGTATTCTTAACAGATGAGCTAACCATATATATTTCTTTTTAATACATAACCTTTTTAACAGTATGTAATGAGTTGATCACAGTAAGGGATCCAACGGGAAATTTTGCTGTAGACATGCTTATCTTTACCCTGTCATGTAAAAAACATAAGAAGATCCAATTTTTGTACTGAATGCCATAAGTTTTCAAGTTTGGAGTTTTACTATACCATTTCAATGTACCCTGGCTTCAGTGCAAAGTCAGCTTTGGAAGCCACAACCCCCCTCTCCACCAGAGAGGTGGGGAAGTTGGATGAGGATGGATTCTTTCAGGCCAAAGCCATCACCTCACCTGAATGCATTTCTTAAAAATGTCATCTTTACTGCAGAAGGAGCAGACTGGACAACGCTTAGACGATTCAATATTCTTATGAAGTACATTATGAACACATATTTAACATTAATCTGGCTTGAACCACACTATGGCATGGAGTAGCCATGCTATACAATCTGCCCATGCACAAGTCCCACCAGTCCTGCTTAGCCTTTCAGGAAAATGTCAAGCAACAACAGAACTTCTTGTCGTCTTAGGAGGGACAGGTAGTTCAAGGTGTTGGGAAAAATATCCCACATAGCTAATGAAACTGATAGAAATTTGCATTTCTTCAAATGAAACACAACTCAATCCTTGGAAAATATGTTTTACAGATAATAAAGTCTTTTTTTTTAAGGCTTGCTACTCAAGCCCACCACTTTTTAGGTCAGCCTTCTCATGTTTCGTGTCCTTTTTCAAACATCAAAGTTTACCAGTAGGTTATTTCACACTTTCAAAAGATGTTGTCTTCTTTGAGTCAAAATCATTGCTGTGAAATGAATTGTTGTCAGTGACACCTACAGCCTCCATTAACATGAGCCATACAAGTGCTGTTCCACTGTCAGTTGTAACATATGTTTTCAGTTCCCATTTTTATTACTAAACAAGAGTTTTCAGATTCTAACTCAAACCATCTTTCAAAATTAAATTAGCTAAAGCCTTAATTAGCCAGCACTGATCAGAGCAGATTGCAATGACTACATGTGCTACTCTGGTCTATCTCTTTGTTAATAGCTTCCAGATTTTAAGGAAAGAAAACATTCAGACCGTTTTCTGTATTAATAAACCTCAGAACTCTCTGAGGTGAATCAGAATAATTATAGTATAACCAAGCTGTACCTGCTGTAATTCCTTTCTGAATTATTTCCTACTTATTAATGAGTTAGAACATAAAACAGACCTTAAAGGAAAAATGTGCAAAACTATTTGGTAATGTATGCCCTCATAAAGGGGCACCTCAGATTCCTCTTCCATTTTCCCCTCCTGTAAAAAACTGGTGGCCTTCCTCTTTTTGAAGACCAAAGAGCTGCCAAAGTCATCACAGTTACATTGACATAAAACGTACTAACTTACATATCTAAGGACCAACATCTCAAATGAGCCTGAAGGTAAAATTTTATAATTAAGAAAGAAAATTTTGGTTTTCTGAAATTAAAATGTATTTCAAATTATTACGTTTTCCTTAAAAATAACATTAAAATGAATGTATGGAAAGTAAACCTACCCATTTTCTTACAGAAAAGGTAGGCAGCAGAAGTATGAGCTGATCTGTAAGTAAAGCTCAGTGCTGTTCTAAGAGCACTGCTTTTAAGGGCAACTCATGATCCTGATTTCCTTGCCACAGCTAAAAACATTAAATACATACATACAGGGATAGGACTGGACTAAGACTAGACATATATACATTCTTAAGTACATATATTGCGTGTATATATTTAGATATTCTGAAATACATGTACTTTAGACCAGGACACCTCTACCTCACTAGCCTACTGCTTGTGGAAACTTCTTGTCTTCTGAGGAGTCACTACTGGAGGCATGTCTTTGAAGCACCTCAGAACTTTATGGAATAGGAGAGCATGTAATGGTTGGTTAGTTACTGCAACGGAGAAACACAATTGGGTTTGGACATGGATTAATTTGTAAAGACATTTACCATGTGCTTATCAAAAAACAGCATCAATGCACCTGAGCTGATACTTGATAAACTGTGTGAAAAATAAGGCAAAAGAATATTAGGTGTTCTTTCAGCATAACCCTTGGTAAAACAGGGTCTTCACTGATCCCAAAAGACTCACTGCTGCTACTGATTTCAACAGCATGACTTGAAAACATAGATGTTGCTGCATAGACCTCATTTCTCCTGTCTCGCCTAAGGATGATCATTCTGACTCTTGGCATTTTTATGACTGTTAGGGGGCATCACTAAAAAGTTTGCTAAGTGAGAAGAGAGTTTTTGTAAGTACTGTTGCCATGCCCTGAATTTCTTGTTTCATGTGTTTTTATTCTGTCCCTGTCAACAGCTGTACTGGGCCATGTGTCAGGTGTCATGCTGTTAAACCTAGGCCTGCTTTCCCACTGTGCAAATTCAAGTGTTCAGAAAAAGAGGGGGATACAGTTAAAAGATGTCTTCCAGTTTTATTCAATACAGGCATAGTCAACTGTTTTTCTAGATCACTCTAATAGACAGAAGATGGGATCTCTTCTTACAACAACTTCTTTTAATATTTCCTGCATTTCCAAAATAACATAGGCAAATTGCTATAATAACTGTGTATATTTTATTACTGTGGTTGGAAATAAACCAATCATACCTCTGAATATATGTCCAAGATCAAAAATTGTTTTCTTCCTGTGATGCTTTTTACCACAAAGGTTTCAGAGCACATGTAAGTTACCAGCTTCTTATCTTTAAAATGTCCTAATTGAGTTCAGTCTTGAATGTACTGCTGTCTACACATGTAATTACTAAACACTACAAAACTCTCATCACTCAAGTGTCTTTAGTGGTTTTTTGCCCTGTCCAATAAGGCAGTGGGGATTTCAAACATTTACATTTGTTTCTGCAGTTTTATTATTACCATTGGCTGCCTTTTTTGTCGGAAAAAAAAAAAAAAAGATGAAATTTCAAAATCATCTGTGTTCATTTCCTTGGCTGGTCAGCTGTTCTTTATGGATTAAAGTAGGCTCAATCCTGCACTATGCCTTAGAAAAGCCCCTAAAGCAACCCTTTTCAACAACATTGAAACTTTATTTGATCCCAGGCACATGGGGTGGCCAGCATGTTCTACACATCTTATGAATCTTGGACAATGTTAGCTGGAGCTATAGCAAAGGATTTGTGAAGATCACCAAGAACGTGAGACTATGACTATGTGAGGGACTTAAACAGCCTAGGGACTGTTTCCAGGTATTGGGGCTCTCCCACCTCTATTACCATTTTACTGCAATGGCACCTTGCCCAGGTTGACCTATCCAAGCCCCCAGTATGCCATGCACAAGCTCTGCCTTGATTTTGAGCTTAGGAGTGCTTTCTTAGTACCAAAAACTGGTTTGATTCATCAGAATGGAAGTGTTCCTAATCTATGAAACACTTGTGTTTGAGCAAAGTTAAAGCAAATTTTCTTTTTATTTATTTTATTTTCTTTAGTGTCATCTCTTTTAACTAGCACCGAGTTTCCAGCTAGTGGACTGATAATGCTGGAATGTTTATATTACAGCTGAGATGCCATGGGGACTTTGCACAACTTGGTGAATCTCCAGCTTTGGATGCTAAAGAAACAGAAGAGTCCTATCTGCAACCCTCCAGTAGGAAGGAGTGGACTAGACAGACAGCAAAATTGACCAAAGTATTCCATTCCATATTTCTACGTAAGCTTGGTGTAGGGTCATGGATAATGGAAGTCAAGCCCCTTCCTTCTTCTTCTTCCCTTCTTTTCCATTCATGGCTGGCATCCAGGGAGGACTTCATCCATCTATCACTGTTGATCCCTAGGCTCCTGTGTTCCTGACCCTCACAACTCTCCCCTCAGCTCCTGTCTGCTCTGCTGCTCTCTCCGGCAGCTCCGGGACATTTTGGAACTGCTCTCAGCAGAGGAGATGCCCTGGGAGTAGCTGGGGGTGAAGGGGGTGATAAGGGTTTTGCACATTCCTGTACATACTTCTATATATTTGTGCATATCATTTATCATTAGCATGTCATTAAATCTATCTAGTTTTCAATCATGAAAGTCTCTTTCCTATTTTTCTCTCTCCTTCCCTACCGTGGTGGGACGGGGAGGGGATCAAAAGCAGTATTGCTGCTGGTCTAATCACCTGTCCTGAGCCAAACCCTGGCAACTTGGAAATCAGTTCACGCTCATTTGCATTATGTGTTTGTACAGCCTGCAGTTCCACCTTGACCAAGCCACGGTGTTATCCCAAACTGCAAAACCAGTATGTGCTTTCCTTTCCTTTGTCTGACTGTTCTGCCTTCAGGAAGCGACACTTCCTAGGCAGTGTTTCTTGTTCCTAATGCCTTAGAAAGTGGATGCCACAGCCCAAGCACTTTATGCTTTCCGAGAGAAGAACTATGGGTCTGAAGAGACTGAGAAGTCTGTACAGATGAAAGGAGACTGTCAGCAGCACTTGGAGTAACACAGTTAGTAGGTTTGTAACTAGAATATTAGAAAGCTCTGCTTATCTGAGTAATAATAAGTACGTTATTTAAAGTATTATTCTTTTGCTAGATAAAGCAAAGTGAAACTAATTTTCATGAATTTGTTTTCCCCCCTTGTTCTTTTATGACCATCCTAATTTTTAATAATTGTTTGGGGCTTTTTTCTGAGCTCCATTACATTAAATAAGTTAATAATGTTCACTGAAGATATACAAATTTACACTAGTTGAAGATCTGGCAATGCCTTCAGTCTTTTCTTAATAAGCTTTGCACCACCCCCCACCTCCCATTTATTGTATTACACTTGCTGTTTTCACTGACCTGTGCTCTCTTTTAACTGCAAACACTCTGTCACTGTAGGAATTGTAGCACTATGTGATTTAGTGTTGCTTTTAGCTCTGCATATCACAATTTAAATTCTTGGTATTACTTTCGTAGGTCATATCATGCTGAGTGTCTTTAATCAGACTGCATGCTGCTACCATTTTGCTGTGTCTAAACATTCATTAGGCCTTCAGAGGAGTAAGTAATTTTAATAAGTTTAGGGAAGTTATAATAACTTGGTAAGAAAAGGTATTTTGTATAGACCAGGTAACTGAAACAGTAGGAGCTATTTTCCAGTGCACAAGCATAAGCAAGTAAAGAAGTGTTACTGAGCGTAGTTTGGCAAAGGTTTTTGGTCTGGGAGGAAGGGCAATAAAGAGAGTGAAGCTAAGTTAGGGCAGTAACAAAGTGATGGCCACAGTCACAGACGTACCAAGAGTTCAGCAATGTTAAAAATAACAAGCAAACAAACAAAAAGAGGACTGCATTTGTGAGCAAAGCATGTCTCTCTTGCTGCTTGATTCCTTTTGCATTTAAAGACAGGATTTTTTTTTCTTCTTTATAAACAAACAGGAATGAACAAATAATATTTGTTCCAATTTCTTTTTCTACAGAAAATAAACTGTACATTCCCAATTCTAGTTAGCAAATGGTGAAAAGAAGCAGCATGCTGTTCTCATCATTGCCATCCAGATCCTGAAGTTTTCAATTTCCCTTCCTCCTCAACCAATCTGACCAACCAATCTCGTGAGTCTGGGCTTTCCCAAGGGCACAGACCACATCCTTCTGTGGTTGGTACAATAAGGTGTGCTGCTTTGCTGGTGACTAGAGTGTGGTGCTAGTGTGCTCACCAGTTTTCTCTTGCTGCTCCCCTCAGTGCTGCCTTCAGTTTTCATTGCTGCAGGAGAGTTAGAGGCCTACAAAGGCCTAGTTCAACACAGAATTCCAAATGATAATCAGGAAGTAGGATTTATTTTTTTTTAATGAGAATTTCAGAATTGTAATCTACACATTATGCGAGCATCAGAAATTAAATGACAGCAGTATGTTGCCATGCTATCAGTGTGATGCACTTGAAACTATCAGACGTTAAAATACTGGTTTCTTGGTGACACTTTCTTGCAAACTTCATCTCTGTTGTGATCTTCAATAAATATCTTTCTTCTGTAGATTAATTTAGAGATAGGAACAAGGTGTTTGATGTCCTGCAAGACCTTACTAACCACAGGTGTCCCCTGTGAGTCCTTATCACCTCCTCAGTGCTGCAGTGTTCCTGTACACAGGACGCAGATGGTGCCACGGCTGGCTCTGAGGTCTGCTGCACATGGACCAGCCAAAATCCCATAGCTGTTGAGCTTTTATAGTGATCTCTTCTCGTGCTGGATAACTGCTATGGTCTCCCCACCACAACCCACATTCTAATTTTGCATGACATTCAGGAGAGCTTTTCTCTTTAAGACTCTTGCCCATCTGTCAGGTGTGGTTACAAAGGGTCAACAGACTCAGGATTTGTTGTAGGGGTACCTCTAACAGACAGACTAGCAGATGGTATGATGGTGGAAGTCCCATTTACTTGGGAAAGTAGAAAAAGATGTGGCTGGCACCAGGTTGTTCTGGGAGTAATAATACAGTGTCCATTTTACATACTTGCTCATCAGTGTGAGGCTGGAGGTGGCAGCCCAGGAGGCTGAAAAATGCAGTGCTGAGGCACAGCTGGCCATCTCTGCTCCACTCATCCCCATGGAGCTCAACCCTGGCCTCAGATGCAGCTCAACCATGCCCAGCCTTAGCCTCCGTGACTTGAACCAAGGAACTCCACAGGGCCGGACCCTCAAGTGTGAAGGACCTGGCCACCCTGGCTGCTCTTGAAGCAGGATGCTCATCGGGGCCTGCCCATTGGCTCCCACAGGATCTGCCCGCATGATTTCCTTGGAATTCCAGGGTCATACACGAGGCAGGTCCCAGGTCTGCCAGCTTCTGCAGAACTCCTTGTCTATCCTCTGAACTCTTCCACGGGGACCAGGAGAGTCATTAGTCAGATAAGAACAAACTGTACTCTGTACCCAAGAGATACTTCTCAACAGCAGTCCCAGAGTGAGTCACCCCCTCTGTGGATCAACATGGTCCTCTGCTCTGGGATGGGATAGGATCATAGTTTTCAAAATGAAAAGGAATTACCAAGGGTGGGTCATAATTTGGCTACTTTGCTGTAGTGCTGTTTCTGGTATGAGGATAGAAGAAAATAAGCATGAGATACAAACAATGCATATTGTATGGGGAAAAAATGTAGTATTGTTTGCAAAATAAACTTACAATGCTTGCTGCTTTATTTATATAGCTAATGTAACATATCAATTAACAAACAGGTTTTTTAAATTTGCCTTTACAACTCTTAAACTTGTTACAAATTCCTATGACTCTTATTTATTAAAGTGTTCAATTTACAATGCACACAGCTTTATTAGCACCACGATTTTTGCAGCACTCTTCTTTAGCATGATTTGTTTTCAAGGACCTAGTAGGGCTTTTTTGTTCTTGTGGTTGAAGATGTGTAAAAACATAATTGTACGTGCTTCTTGACAAAATGAAATTGCCAGCTAAATGGGATTGTACCTTTCACACAAGTTAAGTACCACTGCTCTGAAGTGAAGACTGGTTTAACTTTTGAAGAATGCGTGCTTTTAAGTCAGACCTGATAGTTATTTTAAGCAAATGGAGATGATTTAGAAAGATACGTATGCTGGATGTTCCCCCAAACCCTGGTTTATGGAGTTGTTTTATTCCCACTCTACGGCATGGCCAGATGTGTTGTAAGACTAACAGCACTATTTGTTGATGTTTCTAAATTATGTAGCTACATGAGTACATAAGAATCATTATCATTTTCCAAACTTGATTTATGGAAGATGAATGCCTTTTGCAGGACAGAAAACCTCAATTCTATGTTGTAAACACTTGGTCTACATGCCCCATAGAAATATCTTCAAGTCTAATCAGCCTTGTGTGCATAGCATTACACAGCTACCTCTGTAAAATTCGATGCAGCCACTTATTCATCATTAAAAATTTCTCTTTGAATGATATTTTTGTTACATCAGAGTAGGCAGTGTGGAACTTTGTATCTTTTAGAGACACTGTAAATTATGTGCTAATTTTGATGCAAACCCACAATTTTTTTCCTCTTTTTTTGTGGTTTGTCTCTATGGCCTGGAAGAAGATAGGTCCTTCATTGTTTCCTACCAGCAGTGCCATTCAGGACCAAACACAAGGAATACCAGTGTTCCCACAGTTTTGTAGCAGGAGCCAGAAGTCAGCCTTGCAAATTATTTTTAAGCAAGGAAAATTGCAAAGCAATTAATTTTTAGATCCCTGTCATCATGTCTGGGCAACACAGACGTTAAGAACTGATAGCTCAGATAAATTGTCTGTATGAATACCTATCCATACCAATCAGTAAGAGTTTGCATCACATCTCTGGTACCTTCACAGCAAACCATCACTGGCTATGATGAACTGCTAGGATGGGCAGAAATGGAGTTTTAGAAATGGGAGCTGGGTTGTATTTTTAGCTGTTAGGTCAGTTTATTGAAAGTCCAGAAAATATAAATACAGATAGAAACTCAACGTGATTTATAGTGTGTGGACAGCATTAGTTCTTCATGTTCTAATAAGGAGCTGTAGTGTTTAATATTAGATCTGATTTTATAAGAAAAGAATAAAGCAGCTGGGCAATGATGCTGTTGTGTGGTTTCCACTGAATACTGCTGCCCTTAGTTGAGTATTTTTACAGACTGAAAGAGTAGTGCGAGCTCTTGTACCTTTTTTTTTTTTTTTGCTTGCAGTTTTGCTTGCTTATGTTACCACCTTTTGCTTTTAGAAAAGCCTGTTATTCTTTGTAGTTTATTTTGTTTTAAAATTGTCTGTATGAATACCTATCCATACCAATCAGTAAGAGTTTGCATCACATCTCTGGTACCTTCACAGCAAACCATCACTGGCTATGATGAACTGCTAGGATGGGCAGAAATGGAGTTTTAGAAATGGGAGCTGGGTTGTATTTTTAGCTGTTAGGTCAGTTTATTGAAAGTCCAGAAAATATAAATACAGATAGAAACTCAACGTGATTTATAGTGTGTGGACAGCATTAGTTCTTCATGTTCTAATAAGGAGCTGTAGTGTTTAATATTAGATCTGATTTTATAAGAAAAGAATAAAGCAGCTGGGCAATGATGCTGTTGTGTGGTTTCCACTGAATACTGCTGCCCTTAGTTGAGTATTTTTACAGACTGAAAGAGTAGTGCGAGCTCTTGTACCTTTTTTTTTTTTTGCTTGCAGTTTTGCTTGCTTATGTTACCACCTTTTGCTTTTAGAAAAGCCTGTTATTCTTTGTAGTTTATTTTGTTTTATGACATTTCTCCTTCTGGAAAGCAGCTGGCCTCGCTTTTGTGTTATGCCATCCCAGAGTGTTGCTTCAGCAGCTGAAAAGAAGTGTGAATTTCAAAACCTCATGGCTGCAAGCAAGTTTTAAACAAACAAAACAAAATCCTTGGGCTGTGCTCACTGGCTTAGTGTGCAATAACTGTACAGGAAAGAAACCAGATGTGATTCAGGGCCCAGGTGAAATACAGATGAAGGTAGTTCTCCTACCCATAGTCGTGAAAACACTCCATAGTGTTGAACGTTGACATTTCACTACTGATAATGGCAGGAAGAGAGTCACTTGTATGTTCGCTGAGGTAGAATTTAGGATCCAAATTGGCCCCTTCAAGGACCCCTTGCCTAGGGTGGGTTTTCCCCAGGAGCTTAAGAGCCTGCATCTCTACACCAACCATGCAACTGCTTGTCGTTATTTTTATCTGTATTCCAGAATAGCTCCAGACTCATATCCCCTGGATACAGTAACTATTCCAACATATATATATATATATATATATATGTATCAGACCCCAATATTCATGGATTTCAGCGGAGAGAGGCAGTTGATGAGCTGAAGTTGCGTTCTTGCAACCTCTTGGTGAGCAGGGGATGATTAGACATCAATGTTTAAGAGGCTCAAATGTTTGGAGTCAAATGGACTTAAGGTTTCCACCTCTGGAAGACGAAGTAAATAGGGAGGGAGAAAGGTAACTGTGTCACCTTGGGTGAAAGGCGATTGTGCTTTCATTGAGCAGGCTGTGTATGCACAGTCATGCTAATGGCAACCAGGAATTTTACTGGAAAACTAGGTGAGAGGCAATATAGGCAGGACACATGAGGACATGATTGTGTGAGAGGCATCCTAGAGTCATGGTCAGATGAAGGCGAAGGATGATATGCCAGACAAAGGTGTGATCTGGGTTGTTCAGCTGATGCCATGTTTGACTGCTAAAAATTGTCTTTTTGTTGCTGCTTCTTCCTGGGTTTGACTGGTAATATCTGGAAAACAGGTGGAGAGCAGTGGAGTAAAGGGGATGGGAAGAGCTTGTGGCAGGAGAAGGGCAGAAGGGCCAATGGCATGGGGAGTACAGAAAGATAAAATGTAGGTCTCTGTTCTGAAGCTGGAGGGTCAGGACATGATGGTGGGAAGCCTCCCATTGCTTCTTGTGTGGGGACTGCTGGAGCAGCTGGGGAGGCTAAAGCTTGTTGTACAGGCACTGCACCTCAGCCCGCTGGTGAGGGGACCAGGGCAGCTGAGCAGCTCTAGAGCACTGTCAGGGAAGACAGCAGGATCTCAAAATGTATTTGTTTCTGTTGCAAATATGGGCAAATTCATACCATGATTGTTTTAAATTACCAGAACGTCAAAAATGTTTGCAAAACCCTTGCTAATAAGTGTGTTAACTAAAAAAAAGAACACTTGATAATTGTAAAAAATGTGGCTAGACCATATGTTTTGGTTATAGTTTTGGTATGATTTGTTCTACAAAAATTTGAAAGGATGCTATTTTTAAGAAACTCTCAAGAACAAATAAGTGCTATGTAAACATACGAATGAAGCAACTGATTCATACATTTGTAAATTATCTTCTGCTGCTCAGCACTGTTACTGATTTTTTTGTGTTCTTAAATATTTCCTTTTTATCTGGGCTTCTCTGCTGTGGGTGTTAAAGTCCACTGTGGCTGAGTGATTTATGAGGTCCAATGGCTTTAGACAGGGGATCATCACTGGCTGAACTTCCTGAAAGCTCAGGCCCTTTGGGTCTTTCACTGGACCAGCCTTTATGAATAATATAGGCTACCTCCATTTTTTATATTCCTTAATTTGAAACTCTGAATGATGTTACCTGGGTCTCATTTCAGTCGTTTGGGAGACTTGGAACTACAATGACATTCTGTTGGACATTTAAATTACATTCAGATGAAGTAGTTTTCCTATCTGCCTTAACATTTTACCTCTTAACTTCCTAAATCCAGACTGCAAATTGTCAAGGTGAGGTGAATTATTTCTGTGTCATGGATTTAGCCTTGTAATGAATTTCTGTGGCTACTCTCCAGAGCACCAGGTTATCTTAAATGTTCTAATAATGTTTCCCTTGCTCCAGGATGCACACAAACCATACATGGCACTTCTGTGCTACTTAGACCCTCAAAATTAGGCTTCTTTGCAGCAAAGTGGTGGATTTAGCTCCTAAGTCTTTCAGGTCCATTTGCGAATCAACGTCTTTGCAAAGAAAAGCAGGCTGGTGTCAGCAGCAGCTGGTAAAGACCAGCCACCTTCAAACAGTAAGTTTACTCATGAACATAAGCAGGGTTCTCTTAGTTTGTGGATTCTTCTAGTTCACACTCTAGTTAATCTTCAAAGCTCAGCTTTCCTTGCAGCAAGGCAATTTTGTCTTAAAATCAATCCTGAGCCATTATCATAAACACCAAACAAAACCACTGGCAACTTGCAGCTGGGAGAGTAAGAAGGGCCCAGAAATAGAGAGGCCCACAGTGTCAATGGCTCAGGAAGGTGCATTGCAGACCCCCTGGCTGTGCACTGTGCTTTAAGCCATAGTATGTCTGTGAATACCACAAAGTGCAGGTTCCTCTGTAAATGGCCTTAGCAAGACCCGGCCGCAAGGCCCATGCACTTCAGACTTTTCTCTCTTCATGTACAAGAAAAAGAAAAGGTGAAATTGCTGAAATTGCCTTTTGCTGTCTGACTTACTAATTTCTGTTCCCAGGCATCTCTGGGTTAGGAAATGAGTCAGATGGTTATTATTCACTCATCTACTCTGCATTTTCTGCTGTCTTAATCATTTTGGTTGTAGCTGGGAGTGTTACCTTCTTCCAAATAAAGGCTTGAAGGATGAGCAACTAATTGCAGTCTTCACTCCTTTGATTACAAAACACCAGTAGGTACAATGCTGGCAGCCATATTAGTGCCCAGGATGATGTACTTTCCTGCAGTGTTTAGAGGGATTCCCTCAAGTGTTTAGTCTATAAGGAGAGTTAGAAGAGATGCACTTAGTAACACAGAAATATCCGACAGTGAGGCCATAGCTCAGGGCCTCCTACAGCCCCTGAGCATGGATGGGCCCCAAGCTGTGCCAGCTACTGCGCTCGCAGGGCTCAGGAGGAGTCAGAGCTGGCCCACAGAAGTGCTCCCGAGTTGCCATCCTCACTCCCAAGGCTTAGACAGCCCTGCTGTAACACATCATATGCCAGGATTTGTTTCCTTTTCTGGTCCTTTAGTGGTCTCCAATTCTGACAAGCACTCTGTCCCACTGCATGACATCCCTTGGTCCAGTCCCACTCACATGAAAATGGAAAGAGAGTTTCCCAGTGGCAACCATCTTATGAAATACTGTCTAAGCATGCATATGTCTGTGGCAGCCACCACTGTGGTATCTGAATATCTCACAAAACCATTGCCACAAGCTCTATCTGCTCGTGCTTGCCTAGACATAGGTTTAGAAAAGATGATGTATTTTGTGGCTGTCTGAAGTTTAAAGTGACACGCCTGACTTCCTTCATCTTCCTTCTTTATGCAGCAGTTTGGTAGCTCAGTGTCTCGTTTGCTTTTGTTGCCAAAGCAGTGTGCTAGAGGTACAGGCTTTTTTTACAGAGATTTCACATTCACCCACAACTGCTAGTGCTGTAATTGTTCCTCTGATAATAAGTATTACTAGTGCCTTGTTTGCTATCTCTAGCATTGTCACATAACTGTACTAGATATTGCTTACCATTAGACTACTGGCCTTTATATATATGGGCTTTTTCAGTAACCATTAGGCTTTCTCACTGCACATCCCTGTAAGATTATTTTATTTTATTTTATTTTGTTTTGTTTTGTTTTATATATTTTTTAAAGTAACAGCAGACGATGGTCCCAGTGAAATATAGGAGCTGTGGTTTGAAACCAGCATGTAAATCTGTAAAAATAAGTTGTCCCTGCCCTAGTTAAACAGCTTACAGTGTAAATCATAAAAAGGGCAGCTGATGGGAGAAAGTTAAGCCATTTCTGTGCTACCACATTCTGACGTGAGCCGCATTTAGCATCCCTCTCAGAATGTTGGCAGGATCAAGACGCTACGAGAGTGTAAGTGCTGGTTCCAGACAGACTGAGAAAAAGGGGGGAAAATAAATTAATCAGTTAGCCAAAGAGTTCCTCTTTACTGCCGTATGTACATAAGCTGTAACCGAGGTATCACACCATCATTAAGTCCTGGCCACTTATCTGCTTCATTAGTTCAAGGCTTGTGGTGCTTTTAATCTTTGTGATCTGGGTCATCACAGGATTCAGGCTAATGTTTGAGTCAATACGGGGCTTCAGTTTCCCACTCTGTGTTTTGCAGTCTGTCCTCACTCAAGTCAAGTAAACATGAAGGAAGCCAAATTCTGAAGCTTGGCTTTTTTTTCTTTAATAGCCACATCAGTCAGGTTCTTCCCTTGGTTCGTCATTAGATTGTTTAAAAGATCGACATGCAGTAATTGGGAGTCAAAATCTCACTGTACTCAGCACTGTGCAGCCCTTTGATTCCCCAGCTCCCAGAGATATCAGCTTGGAAGTGTTCCTGGTGAAAGTAAGTTTTCTTGGCTGGGGTTGTGGGTTAGTTCTCCGAGTGATATTTTACAGCAGCCTGGTACCTACCCCATCTGCAGGGAGGGCAAGAGTGAAATGCGGGCAGTTCTCTGATGCCCTCCTCACACTTCCCCTCTCAAAACCCAACTGCTTCTGCAGCTGACACAACCAGCAGAGAAACAATCCTCAAATGTACCAGTCCAAAGAGCTGCAGGAGATGTCCCTGGACAGGCAGACTGGTAGGTAACATAGACAGTTCTTCATACTAATTTTTAATAGGTGAGTCTGGGCTCTCAGACTCTTCTTCAAACCACCAGTGCCAACTGTGACATGAAGGTACATGTGATACGTATACTCAGAGGTGGTGCCAGTCTTCACTTCAGATGGAAAACTCTCTCCCTTTTTTTTGCCTCTAGTTTGTGATTGCCTCAGAGAAAGTTGGATTAATGTGTGTACAGGGGCTGAGGGGATGCTGACTCCCCTCAGGAAGTGAGGAGGAGTTATTCCACTAGTGATCTCCTGTGGTTGGGAATAATTATGTTGCTGCTACTATAGAAGCAGTAAGGAAGTTAGATGTAGACACATAGGTACCTTATCCAGTTTTGTGGGGTGGCTCTTAATTTCTAATTCAAATGTCTCATAAATGTGCAAGAGCCTCAGAGAGAACTTGTGTGGGGAAGAATAAGGTCTGTACTTAGGGAAACCTCTTAGCAATGGAAAATAGGCTGGTGAGGCAGTCTGATGGTAAGAATAAAAGCTATACCTCTCTCAAATTGTATGCATTCCCTATCTTCCTATATGTAAATGCAGGAATAAGCAGGTAACAGTATTGCCTAACATCCACTGGTCCTGCTGGAATAACTGGGCTTGTGTTGGCCTTCTGCTGCAGCTGATTTGTTAATCTATCTGATCGGAAGGATGAGGAAGTAACTGTCAGAAGGAAAACTGGAATTTAGATGATCATACCCATCAGTTTGATCCAAAAATGTTGCAAGAGGACTGGGAGGAGTCTAACCCGGAATCAAATCTGGGAAGAGATTTGGAATCTGTGGGAGCACACACAGAAGCACAGCAGGGGAGACAAAGGGAGGTGATGATAAAAAGATCCTCAAAGAAAAACCCTAGGAAAAGTGAAAGTGCAATAAGCTAATTCCACTAAAGGTGACTTTACTTGGGACTTATACCTAGTTGACACTGAGGTTTTATTAACAAGAATATGATTTTTCTGTTGAGATATATGCAGATATATATACTCCCAGTAATAACTGAACTCTGCATACACAGCTATAAGAAAATTGTATGCCAGTAAACTCTGTTTCACTGTGTGTAACTGGACTAAACCATACAAGTATAATTGCTACTATGTCAGAAAGGCATTCTGCTGCTCTCTATTAGCATAATTAAAGTAGCAGAACTTGTAAGCACAGACAAGTCCTTGAAGACCTTGGCATCTTGTTTGAGGAGTCAGGCAGAGCTGCTGGTCTAATTTGAATTGCATTGCTTTTAAAAAACATTTTTCTGTTCTGGTTTTTTTGCACAGAAGTATTTTCTTATTGCCATATCATCCTTCCCAGCATAATGTGTGCACTTAACAGCAGATGCTGGTTTGTTTCTGAAAGGTTTCTTCTGAATGTGTGAGGCTGCTGGAGCTTTGAAGAGAAATCCCGGATCACTTTTTTAATGAGGTGTGGAACGAGAACTGTGGGAATAAGTGGACTTGGCTGGACTGTAACTTCCCTAGAATTCCTGGGAGTTTAGATTGTCTGAGGGACGCAAAAGTTTGATGTTAAGAATATCCCAGAAACATTAAGTTTCTGAAGGAAATACTAATCATCATCACATGCATCCTAAACCCTTGCAGCTCCTGAGATTTCAAGCACTTACACTGTACCCCTTACTTCAAAGGAAATGTTCCTGAAGGAAGTAGTTAGATGATTTACAATAAAGTCCATAAATATAACAAGGCAGTAAAAATATGTTCCAAAACAATTAATAACATTAACATTCATAACCTGCCTGAAATACTGTAACTTCAGTAAAATGTACGGGGAAGATTCTGTCTCCCCTTATCCTTTGAGAAAAGCAGAAGCACCGTCCTAAATACTAGGGAAAAGAATAGCAAAGGATCATTATGCCTCAGTGCTTGGGAAAGATAAGCTAGATCCAGAAAGTATGAGAAGCATTTCTATGCACGTCAGTGCAGAGAGGGGACATACTTTTCTCTCTAGCACTTGAAATACTTTATCTGTTTAGGAGGAATTACAGCAGCAGTAATCAATGAGATACTGGCTAAGAAATGTGTGAAGCAATTGGAAGGATTTTAGATGGAACAAAAAAAAAACTTCAGGGTTGTACATATAAATATAACCATCTTTCCTGAAAGTGAAGTAAGAAATGGCTTTGTTCTGTGGTCCAAATACTGGTGAAAACAAATGGACTCTCTCTTTGCTCGAAAGGGAAGGATCCTGCTTTTCTAAGCAAGAATATTTGGATTCTGCCTAGGGGGCATGGTAGGCCTTTTGTGTGCTCAGTGTCTGCTGAGAGTGCAGCTGGGTACCTGCGATGTGCTGGGAGACCACAGACTCATTTCCATGTATACTACAGCATTCCTTCAGGAGGAGAGGCTCTTAATAGGTCTGTTCATAATGGACGTGTAAGCATGCAAGCTTTATTACCTGCCTCTGCCAACTCACCAGGAAAGTATGCCAGTCCTGCACCAACGGATATGTATAGCCAGGGCTGTTTAGTTATCATGTGGCTGCACTGCCAGAAACACTGGCTCTCTCTGTCCTTGGGCTTTTCACTGATACACACAAGGCAGGGAGCCTCTTACTCCTCTGAACCACTACTGGTATTATTGCAGTCTCTGGAGAAAAAGAAGGCAGATCAGGAAAGAGTCAGGTCCTGCTTAAGCAGGAAATTGAGGAGGCACTGATTTTAGTGCAAATCTGTGATTACAAAGTCTGTGTGTGTAACATCTCTGACATTTGAGATGTCATAATTCTGAAAAAAAACCCCCACATTTAAAGGACTTTCTGAAGCCATCATCCATTATTGTAGTTTAAATAGTAGGATTTACATATGGAGTGTTTCTCTCTGCCTCTTCCCATGGTCAAAAACTAATTCTTTGAGACAGACATGCAGCATTGCCATTTTAATGCTGTGCAGAAGTCTGATTACTGAAGTGCTATTACGAGCTTGAGAGGCAAAAAAATACAGCAAAAGAAAGTAGAAGGATTAAGAAGGAAAAAAGAGCGTAAACCCTAGCCAAACCAAAGCCACAGGAAATGGAGTCTGAATGTAAGAGCAGCATTGAGACAGAAAAGGATTTGGCAGGAGAGAAATCATTGCAAGGACTTAAAGGAGAGATATAAGGCCCAGTCCCATAAAGCTCATGCTTGTGATAAGTCTTCACTCCTGCAAATGAACCTATTTGCATGATGCTGCTACAGTTTGTAGGTCTAGAATGTTAGAAAAATACTGTCTGATAAAAAAAATATAGCAGCACTGAAAAGGGAACAAAGGGTAGGAGCATAGTAGTGTATAGGGAAGGAGGGTTTGCTTGCTTTAAGCTCTTTTTGGCTGGGCAACAAGGGTCATATCCACAGAAACAGGTAGCGACTGTTCTTTTCCAAATGGGTAGGGTGTTTGTTGGGAAAACAGTGCCTCTGGTTCTGACAAAAAGGGGTACATTTCACATATGCTTATTTGCCAGTTCTGTTTCTGTCAGGATACTCCTTGTGATGCTGGATTCCTTCCCAGCCTCCTGTAGATTTTGGAAAGCCTCCCATTCAGCTGCCATGTAGAAGGCTTTGAACTTAAAACAGGAACAGCTGAAATGCACCCAGTGCTGGGGGGACCCTCACAACCCTCTCCATATTCCTTTCTTCCCCATCAGGACCACCAGGCTGCTGGCAAGCACCATCCTGGGACCAGCAGTGCTGGCAGCAAGAAATGGGGTTTGCAGTGCAAGGTGAAAACACTTGAAGGTATGGATGTTTAATTGGAAGCCAGTGTCTGATTAGTTTTTAGGATGTGATCGAATCTTTTTCTGGAAAAGGAGGCACTTGCCTGCAGGAAGGATTTAGCTGTGCAGGGTCTAATGAAAAGACACCTGTCCCAGAGCCATAAAAGCGTGTGGAAAGACTGCAAAGAGACGTACTGCATTACAGTGGCAAAACAGATAACATTGGGATTTATTTGTAAAAGATCAACAACCAGAACATAAACACTGAGGAAGAAAAAGCCATCTGTGCATCAGCTCCCCTCTGACTATAAGTGTGTCTTAAGTCAGGAGAAAAAGAACTGCAAACTACTTAGCTGTTAAGCATGAGCAATTAATTTAGTTGTGGCAAACAGTAGGGAGGTCATATCAGTGTGAATTGTGTGCAGCTAGATCTGGCTCATAAACCAAACATAACTTTGGGCAGCTACTCCGTGAAGTCCTATCCTGCTTCATCCCATTTGAAAACATAGTTGTGGCACTGATATGTAACCCATTTATGTGTCAGTATGTCTGATGTTTCACTGTAGGATCTGAACTAGAAAGATAAAGAGATACCCTGAGATACAGTTAATGTTGTCATCGATATCCTTGATACACCCAGTGCTGTGTTTACCTCTCCTGGCACATTTCAGAAGATGTTTCTGTCAGGATACTCCTTGTGATGCTGGATTCCTTCCCAGCCTCCTGTAGATTTTGGAAAGCCTCCCATTCAGCTGCCATGTAGAAGGCTTTGAACTTAAAACAGGAACAGCTGAAATGCACCCAGTGCTGGGGGGACCCTCACAACCCTCTCCATATTCCTTTCTTCCCCATCAGGACCACCAGGCTGCTGGCAAGCACCATCCTGGGACCAGCAGTGCTGGCAGCAAGAAATGGGGTTTGCAGTGCAAGGTGAAAACACTTGAAGGTATGGATGTTTAATTGGAAGCCAGTGTCTGATTAGTTTTTAGGATGTGATCGAATCTTTTTCTGGAAAAGGAGGCACTTGCCTGCAGGAAGGATTTAGCTGTGCAGGGTCTAATGAAAAGACACCTGTCCCAGAGCCATAAAAGCGTGTGGAAAGACTGCAAAGAGACGTACTGCATTACAGTGGCAAAACAGATAACATTGGGATTTATTTGTAAAAGATCAACAACCAGAACATAAACACTGAGGAAGAAAAAGCCATCTGTGCATCAGCTCCCCTCTGACTATAAGTGTGTCTTAAGTCAGGAGAAAAAGAACTGCAAACTACTTAGCTGTTAAGCATGAGCAATTAATTTAGTTGTGGCAAACAGTAGGGAGGTCATATCAGTGTGAATTGTGTGCAGCTAGATCTGGCTCATAAACCAAACATAACTTTGGGCAGCTACTCCGTGAAGTCCTATCCTGCTTCATCCCATTTGAAAACATAGTTGTGGCACTGATATGTAACCCATTTATGTGTCAGTATGTCTGATGTTTCACTGTAGGATCTGAACTAGAAAGATAAAGAGATACCCTGAGATACAGTTAATGTTGTCATCGATATCCTTGATACACTCAGTGCTGTGTTTACCTCTCGTGGCACCCTTTCTCACTAGCCTGGGGAGCTGCAGAAAGTGGTTGGTGTGAGTGATCATGGCAGTCTGCTTTCTTCACTTCCTTCCTTATACTCTTGTGTAAAGCTGTGGTCACCAGCACAGGAGAAAAAAAAATAATGCATACTTTTTCTGTCCTTCTTTTTAAAGGCTTTATCAGGTTTTTCCTTGTTGCAGTGGAATTGGGCTTCATTTCTGCTGGAGAGACCCTCATGGCTGCATGGACACCGCAGAGCTGCAGCAGATTGTGCAAAGCACTGCACCTCACCTTGGGAGGGACAGCATGTCCCATACATACCTCTCAGAGTTTGCCTGGGGATAGAGGTTACAACAGCAGATTTCAGTGGTGATGTAAAGAAGTATCCCATCAGCTTGCAGGGATTTCTTGCCACTTCAGAAGTGGCTGGCCTGAAGTAAAGGGTATCTCACTAATGAGAGGTTTGAGCCATTCAGGAAATTTAGACATCACCAGGCCAAGTACCACATTGTTGGTGAGTTTGTGGGCTTTATAACATCCCAGATGAAAGCTTTGTTCCTCTACAGAATACATGGGGGGAAGGGAAACATCTGAGTGAACAAATGGGGCAATTTAAGAAGAGTTACTTTTCCAGATTTTACACAAATCTATCTACCTTTTTCTTCACTGTATTGCAGAAATAAATTATTTCAGTTTTGTTTAAAAATCAGCTTGGTTCTTCCATTCAGAAAAATGTCTTGTTACTAAAATTCTAAACCTTGGACAGAGATAATGGACTAATTTACATATGAGAGGTACTGATCTTTAAACACTCATCCTTTTGAATATATGAAGTTTACTGGCTCAAGCCTATCTTACGGAAATATGCTCTGATCTGCCTTTTCCTTCACAAATATGGGGGAAAAAAAAGGAGTAGATTTTAAGCAATTGAAATGCTTGCTTGTCTTCCTTGATAACACCCAGTGGACCCTGTCCAAATATCTGAGTAAGGGAAGTGTATTGCAGGATGTGACCAGTCCCAGTGCATTATCCTGTTTGTACCTCCCATCAGTTCATACGTGTTGCTGGAGGAGCACACAAGGTCCTGGCCAGATGATGTGCTACTGAGCTGACAAACACAAAGCTATCCAGGAGATTTGTGGACTCGTCTCTCACTGTGCATCTTGAGGATGCATCTCACTCCATATCCTTTAGGAAATGTTAGGTACTTGTTCTACCTCATGCACCCAGAGGAAGCAATTCTGGCACAGTACAGAGATCACAGAAACACAGAATGGCTAGGGTGGGAAGGGACCTTAAAGATCACGTAGATCCAACCCCCCTGCGTTTAGCAGAGGTGCTAAAGCAAGCTGAGAACAGAATATCAAAATTTAAGCAAGCAAATTCAGGGAATTATTCTGTTTTGTTTAGGTTTGGTTTGTCTGGGTTTGATTTTTTTTTGGTTTGGTTTTGGTTTGTTTTGGTTTTTTTTCTTCTTCTGGGATCTCCCCTGGTGGCCATTTATATTAGTGTAGATATACAGCACCCAGGAGAAGAAAAAACTCTCAACTTAAGAGGTTTCTGAAAGAGAACAAGTAAGAAAGATAATTCACTAGGAGCAGCCTCTGACAGAGTTGCAAAGTAGTACTCTAGCTTACTGGTATTTGACTTTCAATAACATGCATGGGCCAAGTGCTGATAATGGTGAGGATATCTTGTGCTGCACCAAACTGGGAACTGTTTGAGTCAGCGGCATTTATTAGGATTTATATAAACACAGTAATATCACCCACTAAGCCATGAGGGAGAAGATAATTTATTTAAATAAATTATATGACAGGAATACTTTTTGTGCTGTTACCCAAAGCGGAGAGCCAAGCTGCTGCTGCCTGTGGACAAATGTGTCCAAGGTGCCCTTTGTTTTTCCAGCACATCTGCCCAGGAGACAGCCATCACACTGTAGGCCAGTTAACCACACCCCCTCTCAAGTCTTTGTTTTAAAAACAAGTATTAATCATGTGAGAGGTCTGAATACTTGTATAGGAAAAAGTATGTAACTGAGGACTTTCTAAGGCATGAAGTATATCCGTTTCAAAGTACAAAGTATCTGAAAGATCAGTGGTCAGGGATTTATTAAATGATTTATTGTGTCAGTGACCATTTAGATACTTCATATAAATGGATTATTTTTCTCTGTCACAGGAAGAACATTTGTTTTCATCCAGGGCCAAAACCTGAAGTCATTATTTATTTTATTACTTAGGCAAAATTCTCATTAAAGACTTAAGTGTTTGGCTCAAGGCTCAATATTTCAAAGGCAAATGCATTTAGAACAGAAAACAGCAGAAAGATCTTTGTAAACATCCAAATGTCTCTCTAGCCTCATTCTACAAACACATTAAGTCTGTAGCGATGCAAACGGAGAAAGTTAATTCAGCCGTAATTCCCACCCCACTTCCGTGCCAAGAGATGGATCTGTTTACTCCTCATGAAGATAACTTTGTTTACGCTCTCCCAAGCTAGCCTTAGCACCTCCTCTCTTACCACCTTCAGCAGAGCTGAGCCCTGCTGGCCTGCTTTACAGGCTTGCTGTGATACTTATCATCACCTTGGCATCCAAAAAGATCTTGGATAGCCTGTAAGTAAAAACAAACTGGAGAGATACAGCCTTTCAAGTGTGCTGTCAGTGAACAAATTATGTGGTCACTGAGGGAGCCTAAAATGAAAATAAAAGGCGTACAGATTTCAAATTGGCCTCAGGGCCTCCAGGGAGATATTGAAGGAATATAGTCCTACCCTATCAGCAAGCATCACTGATGTGCACTGGACATGCATATTCTCACCTAACTCAATTAGAGAAGCCGTATCTGTATAAATATAAAGTACCAGATGATTCTGTGGGTATGTTTTCAAATTTAATTGGATACTTCTAAAATATGGAAGTGGCCTACCTGTAGAATACTATGCTTTCATCAGTCTTTAACTAGATTTGACAGTTCCTTAGGGCAAGAATTATCTTTGGTTGTGGTGCACATATGGATGACAATTAAAAATTTAGTACTGTATGTGAGGAGAACTGGAAATGACTGTAGTTTGATTTGTTCTTCTGGAGTCTTAAAACTTGCTTCTGCACCCTGAGACTACAGCAGCTGTATGTTCGTACAGTGGCGAGCTATCAGATTTCAGAGGTGAGTTTTCACTGTTAGTTTCCTCATCTAAATTAAACCACCTTCCAGCCTGAAAACACATTTTCCCTCTTAATTCATATATCAAAGCGTACGAATCACCTTGTTCCCTGGATCCCCAAAATTAAAGTGATGAACAGGAACAATTTAGGGAGGAATGATCTGAGTTTCACTTAATTCCTCTTCTTGATAGCAAAGACAGAGAATGGTTTTCTTGAGTATCCAAACCAGCATGAAGATGAAGCAGCCTAATTCATCTTCACTCGATACAGTGATTTACAATTTTGATTTCACATCATCCAATATGATCTATTGCCCTATAGTGCAGAAAGCTGTTTTATTATTCAGAGGTGTATTCCTCCTAGTCAAAACATTGTTACCTGAAATGACACTCTTGGCTGTTCATCCTGAGATAAATGTGTATAAATACTAATTTCACTTCACCTGCAGGGTGAATCTGAGCAGATCTCAAACACTGGAGCACAGATGTGAGGCAGTTTCATCATTCAAGTAAAACATGCATTTGTTAGGTAACCTTCTACTCAGAAATGTGTAAAGGCCATCAGCTATAGTCAGATGAGATTTTTTTCTCTCCCATGTTCACCAAACATTTGTTATACACATGGACAGTTGATTTGCCCACAATTTATTAACCTGGACAACACTTGCCTATTTCAGGTGTTGCAAAATAAGTCTTTTCTATGTGATCTGAGAAAAATGTGTAGCAGAGAGAGATTAATGGTCTTCAATATGTGATTGCCATATTTAATATACACCACACATAGAATATTTAATGTCCTTACTTTTACTCCCTTTTCAAGTCAGGAAGGCAAGTCCTCAGGACTGCTGAAATGCCAGACTTTTAAACAACCTTCCTGTAATGCATAATTCTGTCTCTTTGTGTGTCTATTAGCACTCTCTCCAACTGCTAGTTTTTGGCAAAAATCTGGACCTATTTGCAACTTCCAGATGCGTGGAAAGGGGTTTTCCCACTCAAGTCAAGAGGAGCCTTGCAGGAATGAGGCACATGATGCCAGGGCTGCACAACCACTGCACGACGACAGCAGGCTCCTGGCTTTGCTTCTCCCGTAGGCTTCTTATGGGAGCATAGTAGACTTCTGGATAAAGGCATCTGAGGGCTTTTCCACCTCAGTTGTGTCCATAGCACTGTGCACAGGCAGCCCTCCTATAGCTCCAAACCTGCTGTGCCCGGCCTGCTTTCTCTCCTCCTTGCTGCCCAAACGTGTGCAGCCTGTGCAAGCACCAGCACCCCATCCAGGAGCACACACGGTCAGCATGCTTGGGCACTGGCTGTACCCGAGGTGCTTTTGCAAGCTCACAGGGGAGATAGCAAGTGAATTTAGTTTCCAAGGCAGCCTTTAGGTCACCCGTAATAGGTCACTCCTAACAAACGGCGTTGGCAAGGAGCTGGAACGGTGGCCAGTGAATGAAATTTAGCTCTGTCCTATTTGAGCAATGGAATTTATCCCCAGCTCTGACCTCGTGCAAACTCTGTTGCCATATTTATCACACGGAAAGAATGACCGCAGCCACTGCCAGCAGCGTAGGCAGGAGGCCTCTTCAGCAGGGGCAGCTCCCAGCCTGGCCTGCACACCCAGCAGCAGAAACACCCCAGGTGGTGCTGGAGGAAGGAGGGAAGATGGATGTCCTCCTCTGCCCTCCCACCTGAAAACAGGGATGATGCAATAGGCTGCCGAACCCAAACCG
>NW_009952796.1:145447-161106 GCF_000747805.2 Chaetura pelagica | reverse complement strand
TTCCCTGTCCCCTGGGTGCCAGCAGGTGCAGCAGGGCTCTACCCAGAGGTTTGCCTTCAGTGAGGGATGAGGAGACCTGGCCTGAAGCCTTGCTCTCTCCAGTGGTGCTGTTGCACCTGAAAGTCACAGGCCAAGGAGGCTGCAACCCTCAGGCTTGCAATCAGCAGCTGTACCTCTGAGGCAGGGGCCTGTGGTGAGAGATGCCGTGCTCACTCCACTGACTTCTCAGGGGGCCAGAAGGAAGGGGGATTTCTACATGAAAAAAACCCTTCCCTTTATATCTCCTCTTGTGCTGGCAGGGGCTACTTAGCCACTTGTACAGAAACTGCCCGTTCCTGCACTCCCTTTTGTCCTGCATACCCTCTCAGCTGGGAACACACTTTGCCAGAAACAGGGACTGACCTCCCCGAGCATACAGGAAGCATCACGCTAAAAAAAGAAAGCAGGCCGTGTGAACAGAGTTTAACTTCCCACAAGGTGTAATTTTTCTCCCTTTGTTACTTTTAAATGCAAATACATCACACACAGAAAGACAGAGGGGAGGTATAAGAGAGCAGGGGAAAGAGCCCTTGGGACCTGTCTGCTTGCATTCAGATATCCCAAGCCTAGAGAGGCATTTGTGCTTAAGGTTACTTCAAAGTAGCTCAAAGGAGAGGCTTATTCTTACTTAAGTATTTTTGTTAATCAGCTGTGATGGTACCTCAAACCATTCACCTCTCTGGGCTTTAACTGAAAGAAGTCTGTGTTTTTCCAAGCCACTGTGCTGGGGGAAGAAAACCTCCTCTTTCAGCCAAAGTGTAGGTTCTGGTAATAGCAGTGATAATGAAAGCAAAGCACAAAGCGCAGGCACAGCAGTGCTCACAGTGCTGCTTGGCAACCCTCAGGGACCCTGCTGGAGCCAGACAGCCTCCTGGGAACACTTGGACAGGATTTGCCACGGATGAGGGCTGCAGGGGGGTATTCCCTGGCCCAAGCCTGATTTCTGGGGGGTTTGTGGCAGCACCACAAGAACATGGAAAGAGCAAAAGGGGTTTTTTTTAGTGATTAAGTGCTTGTTCATTTGGACCATAGGATTTTTCCAGGTAGCTTCAGCAAACCTGAACCAGTATACTAAAATGTCCACCATAAAGAAATCATACTATGAAGCAAAAACCTTGTTATTGCCTTAAGATGGTGATTAAATGAGATATTATTTAAAAGTGTAAAGAGTATCTCCATAGATTGCTCTCTGCTCAGTGATTTTGAAGTGTTTTGCAAGTGGCAGATGCCACCAGCATTAGTTGAGATAATGAGAAGAATAGCCTCATTACAAAGGAGGAGAAACAAGAGCAAAAATGTCAAATAACCTGGTGAAAATGATGTTATATCCACAGCACAGGTAAGAACAGGGTTCACTTCAAGCCTCTTGTCCAGTGGGCACCTGCAGGTATATGGTCACCCTGGTGCCTTGGCTCCTCAGAGTGTGCCTGGCATGAAGCAGTAGGCAGTGCTTGAGCTGGTGGATCTAATGACTCATCCACAGGCTTGCTAAGCAAAAACCATTATCTGTAATTAATCTGAACACAGACTGTAGCTTGCTGCTATATGAGGTAGGAACAGAGATGTGAGAGGCTACCAACAAATTGCGACCATGGTAGAGGAAAAATGTGTTTTATACTATGGCCTGGTGAGCAAACCTTTTCTTTTTCTGTGCATGTTTCAGTCTTTCTGTGTCCAGGTGCTACTGCAAACTGCACTTTGCAGTTTGGTGGCCACTTACATCACGATTGTATCTAAGCTGCCCAGGGAAAGCAGAATTGCGCCTGAGAAACAGCTAAGGGAGATGAAACTGCTCTTTTTGTTTGCACTGTTTATCTTTTCCTTTGCCAGTGCACTTCCCTGCATTCCTCTGGTGCACTTTAGAACAAGCAAACCTTTTGAAATTATTCTCTTAGCACACAGAGACACCACCTTGGGCAGTCATCAAAGGGCCAGGCTCAATGTAAGTGAGGCATACTGGCAAGAAAGAACAAAGATAAAGCTTTTTGCCTTGAAAAAGTGTGAAACTGACCATTGCCATCTGCTGCAGAGGAAATTTTATTTAGCAACACACACATGAACACAGACAAGTAAAATACCACAGAAGATGTTCAGACTCTATTGGCAGCACATCTCTTTCTTGCTAGTGATACAAATTGTTTGAGGCTTAAATGAGACAAGAATAATCTAAGAAAATTCATCTACTGCTTTTCTGCCTTTCTGTTGGAAAGACAACATTGTCTTCATCACTCCTCTTTGCATCAATTCCCCTTTCCATAACATAGGCCTTCTAGTTTCCCTGTGCTCTGGACCTTTGAAATATTTTCATACAAAGTGCTGTTGGTCTTTCATATTTAAAGATTAATATTGATTGTAGAGGTTTAAAAATGCATTGGTACTTACAGCTGAGCTGGAAAAAAGATGCTTCTAAGGTATCATTATTTTGCCATGGTAGGATGCTGCAGAGTTTTACATATTAGTGTTTGATTTACCACAGCATGATGTCAGTGGTAGAAAATGAGCAACATGCAAGTGCATCAACACAAGGCACAGAAAGAGCAGCAAAAGTTTTAGTGCTTTATCTGTTTTACAATTTGATAAATCAGTAAGTTCTGCCTTTGAAGTAATATAGAGGAGTATCAGAGGCTTCAACATGAAGATGCAAATCTTTTCTGAGCTGAGCTTTTTGTTCTCAACCTTCATAGTTGCCTTTGGTGAAAAATGTTTCCGGTTGGATGACGACAATGCCTGGACTGGATGCCTGGCCAGGAAGGCAGGTGACAGCAGTGGAAATCCAGCTACAGTTACTCTAGGAACTGCCTTCAGTGGTACCTGGGTTTACAAAAACCCTATGAGGAAATCATGGCTCTGCATGCTGAACCTGTTTGGAAATAAGCATATGGAAAATAAACAGCTTTGTTCATGCCAGGTTTGGTTGGGAATGCTTCCCCTTTCAACAGCTATTCAAATGCCAACCTATTTTTAGCATTCCAAATACTTTTATGGCACAGTTTTGGCATGTATTTTCATACCATAATTTGGAAGGACAAAGTTAAGGTTTTGCTTTTACTTTTTAAATTGAAACCAGAGGCATAATGCCATGCCCTCTGCAGCCAAGAGCCTGCCAATGAGTGTGACTTGCCTCATAGTGGGATGGAGAGTAAATATAAATTAGAATCTAACACATGCAATGCAGTGGGCAACACTTTCCTTTAGTGTAAATGAACAGTTGCAGTGTCTGTGGAGCTTGGCTGATTTGTATCAATGGGATTCTGGCTCTTTGTCTGTGCAACTCACATCAGCCATGGCTGGAAGGTCCCAAAACAGTCTCTGGTTTTCTGCTCCTGGATAGAGACTTTCCCCTGGCTACCCTGTGGCACTCAGTGGATACCCCTCCTAGACCCAGAGCTAACCCATCAGGGGTGTGCTTTCACCTTCTGTGTGACCCTGCTCCTAGCAAGTCACCTTGGCATGGAAAATCGCTTGTCTCTGCAGGTCTGTGCAGGGCCAGATCCCAATTTTGGCTCCTTGCACTTACCCCTGCTCTATTTGGTGACGTAAGCCTTAATGTTGAAATGTTCACTGCTGCCAAAGGTCCTTGGAAGACAAACTCCTGCTTCCAAATGTCACGGCAGAGCCTGCCTGGGAGCTTGGAAGATGAAGGCTCCTCAAGGATTCAGGTGCTCCTGAAGATGAGTGGGAGGGTGGGAACCAAAAGTGCTGATTTCTGATCTCTTGATGTCCTGCCCATGTTGCCGTGGCTGATGCTCCCCTACAGTGTTCAGTGGGAATGCTATAATTGTGGGGGTTTTTTTGGTCTTTTTTTAATTCACCAGGATACAACATGAAACAGAATTGATTTTGTGAGCTGTCAGTGGGCTGTCAGTCACAATGGATGTGCTGTGCCTCGGTCACTAGCAGTGGATACTGCAGGAGCGATGGTGGTGGTTTATTTGTGCTGTATCACAGCACCTCAACCCAAAACGGGAGACTCTGTTCGTTGTTGACAAACTTGGCGAACCACAGTGGTTTGACAGTATCTCTTATGCCTGTTCAATGTGAAATGGAATTAATCTTGCTATGGTAGCAGGCTTCACAGCACGTGAGTGTTTCTGAGTGTTTCAGATGGAAAAGCTGGCAGGTGTCAGAGCAGAAAGTTGCTTTCTATAAGAGAAAAATAATCATCAGCATTATAGCATATTTGGCAAATAGACTAAGAAGTTGAAGCAAAGCTAAGATACGACTGTACAACCAGAAGTGTTCAGGAAACCACTGGGTGCTCTGGCTTTGTATAATGAAATAGCTGCCCTGTTTTGACCCAGAAGTGGTTAATCTTCAGAAGCAGATGAGACACTTTGTTTATAAGAGGCAAAGGCAGCCTGCAAAAGGCTTTGGTTAGATGCAGAAATCATATTGTCCATGAAAATAATACTTGATTACTAAGAGCTGGAGTCCTGGCCAGGAACAATGTATCTTCAAGTTTAAGCTCCTATGATCAGAAGGAATCTATTGATAATCCGGTTTTTAGGAAGAGTAACTGGAAAAGCAATTTGTGAGCTCAGACTGTGTTCTGCTGGGTGCTGTTGGTGAAAGGATGTATTATTACAGTCCTCAGCACTTAATGATTGAGTGGAATACACAGAAATAGCCAGGAAAGTTGCAGGCTGTGCTGAATGGGTTGAAAGGTTGTGGGAACATGTTCTGGCACACCCTTGTGCTGTGGCGAGACACACGATGAGGGGGAAGGGAACATTTTGGCGGGTCTGGGCAAAGGGTAATATTCTCTTGTTTCCATACAAACCATCTTCTCTGTTTCTGTCTTTCACTCAGCATCATTTTGCTTCCTGGAGCAGAAATAATTTCCATTACTCATTTAGGGTAACACTCTTCTAATGCATATACTGTGAAAATGTCTCAGCTGCCAATCTATGCTCCCACTCAAACACCGGGAAAAAGCTTTAGTGTATTACACAATACAGTATTTGTAAACACAGATGACCTGAGTTTAAGAGGAACTTTGGTCAGCTGAAAAACAAACCAATACAGCATTACAACACAACAAATGAGTCAGGCAAGGAACCTGCCTGTCACCCTTAACAGAACCAGCACCAACTCAAGAAAAAAACAAGCCACATTGCTGGAGCGTGTAGGACAGCAGGTACCCCAAGGAAATGTGGATAAAGAGCCACGTGGTTGGCTACCTGTGATATATATTATTAAGAAAAGGTCCATAAAAACCAGTCATTGTGCCACAGTTGATATCAGTTAGCAGCCTTTTTGCGAGACCAGCCAAGGCATGAATACTAATACTGCCCTCAGCTGCCATAGAAATTGTCTCTTTGCATAAAAGCAACGAAGACCTTTTGTCCTTAAATCACTTGCACGGAGACCAAGCCAGGAGCTCCAGCTGCATCTGCAACCAGACAAACTCTGCTTAGCAGCATTGAAACTTACTCCATTATATTTAAAACTCACACTTCCCTGCCTCCCAGGGAGAAAATGAAAAAGGAGGCTGCACACGTGTTCTTTGGTAGGGGTGGCCCTGAGGTGGTGTCCCTGCTGGATATGCAGCAAGCAGATAAAAGCAGAGCCAGACCATGCTTTTCTGAGGGCAATGCACACTCCCCGTCATTGTGGGCCTGCCTGGGGTGGGAAGGTGGAGCAGCACAATTTTGTAGAGATATGGAAGCCCTTGGGGAGCTCTGCCACCAGGCAGCAGCAGCAGCAGCACCTCCAGCCTCGGACGGGCAGCAGCACATCAACACCCAAACCACAGCCTGTCTTATGCACCCACGGGGACGTTCTCAAGGTCACAGTTTGCAACCTGCTGGGGCTGCCGAGAAGAGGAAACAAAGATATTAATTTTCCTGTAGCAAAGCTTTCCTGCTGCCTTCGTGCTTGAGACTATCCTTGGCTTTGTGTAAGACCACTCACCCAGCAGTCTTGCATCACTTTCCTGAAGGATTGCCCACGTGGTGGGGTTACTGCAGACCTGTTACTCCAGCACAGCTGTTTCTGAACAACCTTGTGCAAAATCAGTCTTATTTGGAAAAAAGAAAAACTTATTCTAGTTGATCTGAACACCTGGTCAAAACTGACTCCCCTCCAAGAGGGGATTAGGTTAAATCAGTCCAGGTGGAAGAAAAGTGCCAATATACAGAAGGATCAGGAGCAGCCTTCAGACTCACACCTTCCCTTAAGCAAGGTGAACTGGCAAGCATGGAGAACTGTCTGAGTCCACAGAGGAAAAAATATGAGTATTGAGAGAAGAGTTTGATATGAAGGTGCAGCCCCCCAAACCCTACTCTTTCTTATAAGTACCTGTAAGTCTGTGAAGTTTAGTTACTCCTGTTGGTTGCATCTCTTATGGAATGTACTTTATTCTTACACTGTTTTTCTCCTGCTTACTTCTGCAATTGTCAGCTTTCTCTTTCTCTCTCCAGTCCTGCTTCTTAAAACAATTGCATGTGTGCAAACACCCAATTCCTTATGATGCAACACTTCCCATTTTTGCATAACCACTTTGCTGTCAACTACCTGCAGCAAATCACACTGTTCCAGCAAATGAGGGCTCACTGCATTTGTGTCAGTAACATGTTGTTTTCAAGAATCCAATAGATCTCTTGATCTCATAGTATACACACTGTCACTTCCTCCATCAGTAAATCCATGAAAATTAGCAGAACAAAACTAATGGTGAGCCTGAATAATTTAGTAATACACCCTGACAATATCTGCTAAACTCCTGTCAACACAACCTACTTTGCTGTTGCTACAGCATACAGTGTAGCTGGCTTTGCAGTCCTATTAGCCTGGGTTTTTAGATACTTCACAGCTTTTGCAAGAACAGGAATGGAACAATAAACTGAGATTTTATCATAATGATGTAAAAACTAGAAGGATAAAACCCCAACCAAACAAAAGTATAATGATATTTTGACACACTTATAGGCAAGTTGGTATAAGACTGATTTGCTCTACTTGGGACAGCTTAGTCTTTGCTGCTTGGATTTGTGGCCATCTCCCTCACAACATGATGTGAGAGCACACTTACAAGGCAACCAAGGAGTTACCTAATTTATGAGCCAGGCACAATACAGAAGTGGGTGGCTGAAGATACTGTACCTAACAATTCACCCATTCTTCTTTAGAAAAGAGGGCATAAGTGAATCATAAAGCTGAGCCCTTGAGGTGAAGGAAAGACCCAGAGCAGCTTCGTGTTCATATGACTGGAGCTACTACTGTGGCACCTTAATGTGAAGGAATGAAGCACTTCCATAGCTGAGTCAGGGAACTGAGGCAATTCAATTTTTGGTTTTCTTTGTAGTTAGCTTCCCCAAGGGATTCTTAAGTCAGTGCTGTTTCCAGAAGAAATGCTTGCCAAAGCTTGCTGACCATGCATCTGTACAGATCCTGGGAGTGCCTCTTCAGTATTTTCAAGCCAGGTGAGCTCAAGTCACTGTCCAATTGCTATTACACTAAACTGGTTGAGTGCTCACTGCTAAGCAGTGAGAGGTATAACTTCCAACAAAGCAGTCGTAACAACTATTGGAAATAGTACCATCATAAACTGCTCTAGTCGTTCCCAAATCCCACTTGGCAATTAGAGGGTAAACACTGCAGACAGAGACATCAGTAAGCAGCATCCCCTGCATGGAAAAACCCTGTAAATGATTCACACATGTACACAGGATTTGGCAATACTATCTCAAAAAGCTTAATTTGATTATAAAACAGAGCACAGAGTTTCTGTAAATCCTTTAGAAGGAAAAGTAATTCAGAGGTAATAACTTGCTACCTCAAGAGTTCAGTTCTTTGAATGCTTAGTTCTACACGTGTCTCAGATAACGACAGCACTGGCACATGACCACTTGGCATATGATTTGTGTCAGGAATTCTTGTTCTACACTTTTGCAATGATGACTTTATCACAATTGGGTCAAGGCAGTTGGACATAGAAGAATGAAAGTTTCAGTTAACTCTCCTAAGCTCTGAACCAGGTTGGCATCAGTTTAAGATGAAATAAATTATCCTTGATGGTCGATAAAACCATTTGTTCCACTAAACAAGTACTATTTTAAATAAGAAAATTTCACATCCCCACACAATATTATTCATCCAAGTGGTAACTCATTAATGTAAATCTAGGCAGTCATTTACAAGATATAGGAGATAATGGTTTGGCTGCAGAACACTTCTGGAAGAGGAAATATTGTCAAAGTGGAGGTACATGAAATTCTATTGTTGAAATGTCTGATGACTCTCATGTACTTTGATAGGGTCCACATGTCCTTATTCTGCAACCTGTTATTTACAAACTGCATCTAAGAATTCTGCATGAAAAACTGGCTGTAGCCAAGGCAGGTTTTACCCTACACAGTAGCTCTAATAATTAAAATTAAGACAGAGTTAAATCCCAAACCTATATCCAGAAGTAGGTTAAAATTAAACTAACAGATTTTATATATTCCTGTTTTGCCAAAGATACTACACCTATTTGGATGATTTTTTTAAAATCCATTTTTCTTAAATAAGAGTGATTAAAAAATGCCTGAAGCACTACATTACCTTTCCTACTTTATTAATGGCATCTCCTCAAAGCTCATGGGATGATGGCCTGCAATTCAGTAAATAGGAGAAAGTTGTTCTGGCTCCTACATGTACCTCCTGAGAGCTCTTGCTAAAAGATGCAACTTGATCATGACTTTTTTTAAAATAAAAAGCACATTAGACATTTACTTTGCTTTGTAGCTGTAGAAGACCTTTCACAAAAGCCAGTGTCTCTCCAGTCATTTATTTGCTTACAAAATACAATCTATAACATAAAATACAAACCAGCATGTTTTCTGCTAATCCCTTTCAGCTACCGTACTATTAAATGCTAGTGTAAAGAAGATCCTCTTCAAATACCTAAATTCTTTTGCCGTAGAAAAACTAAGTGGGTTTTTTTCTGTTGCTGCCATTTGTTTGTTTTTTTAAACTTCACAGGAACTATTATACCAGAAGACAAGAGTAAATGCTCCAATGTAAGGTAAGGATCTTCTACTAACTCCCCTTGGGGAAAGCATGACTGAGGAGTTAGTATCATTAGCCAGCAGGACAGTGATCTCATTTCAGTGACCTTGTTCTTTCAGCATCAGTGATGACTTACAATGGCAAAGCATTTAATATTAATATGTAAACTCTGACAAGTGCTTTCTAGAATGTCAAGTGCTCCTCCTCCAATTTACAAGCTATTATTTTATAGATATTGTATTACAAAAGTGTTAAGAAGTTATAAGCAGTTATTAATGCCTTTGCTACAGGCTGAATCTGTAAGAGGTGACTGAGTAACTGGCTGTTATGGGATGCCTATTTGGGATAGAGCAAATTAATTTTTCTAATGCACGTTGCCAGCATTTTATTTCAGAGAAGTGACAAGCTGTAGTTCTGATGGCTCAAGAGCCAGCTGAGTCAGTATGCACAGAATTTTTCAGATTGGGAGAACCACAGGAGCGGCAAGAGGAGTACAGGCATTATGGACTTGATTATATTTAGTCTCCTTTTAGATTAAAATCACTATCAGATGGACACAAAATGTTTAAAAGTCTTTTATATTTACTTAACACATTCACTACTTCCCTGCTGGATGTAATCATGGCAGTACTAGAGGAGTAACTGTAGAAATGCCTTTCAGCATGAGGGGGCTCAGATCTACCTCCAGCAAGTTTCTCTACACACATTCCAACACCTGCTTTTCAGAAGGGTGTAATGATTTACACACTGCTCATAAGTAGAGGAAGTTTCAGTGGCAGATTAGCAACATAAACTGACAAGCTATATGTGCCTGTCAACATCACAGCACAGCAGAGCTGTTGCTGTCTTTGGCCTGTAACAGTTGCCATGTAAAAAATACTTTGTTTTTCTTTATATAAAAAATCCACCATTTGATTCACTGAGAGATCATGAGTAAGTATGGTGTAGATTTTCCACACCTAGCTGACCTCTACTCTTAATGGCTTTAAAAACAGAAGATTAAAACCCCAAGTTCAGGAATGTCTGACAACAAACTGTAACCCTGGTACATCGTTGCTGGCATTGCTAAAATCTGGTCTAGAAACCACTGTCAACATCCATCAGCTGCAACTGCTGCACACTGCTTCAAGTCATTCTGTGTCTTTCTGTGGAAGTATGTGCAGATCTTCCTCATGGAAACTGAAGTGGTTGCAGCCTAGAAAAAAAACCCAAACAAACACAGTTTATATCCTGCAGGAGTCTCAAAGTCATCCAGCTATCATTGCTCCAGTTTGTTTAGCTTCCCAAAAAGGATAGTAAATGAAAGGTTCTTTACTATAATCCATTTGTCACACAGGTAAGAGTCTTGATACCTACAGGTAGCACTGGCTAAAACCTAGGGTTTTCTTACTACTATAGGAAAAACACCAGCTGCAGTTTCAGCTTCCCTACGGCAGATAAGAGATTTCCAAGATGTAGCAGATCAACAAATGTTGTTGGTTTTCCAGGCACCTCTCCTCAGGCTCAAAGTACAATACAAGCACATCCTGAAATTTGAAGTAGAGCATACTTGGCAAGAAAGTTTCTATAGTAATCTTTCTCCAGGGCAAATCTTTCTGTCTTGTGTTCAAACAAGTACAGCATAAAGTACAAGCAGTTGTAGGTTAACTATAGCCAAGATTTTTTGGTACAGCCACAATATGAAGTGTGCAGCTGCTATGTGTAACTTACAGAGTGGTGGCTTAACCACTTCACATCTGATAGAAGTGCTGTAAGAGGTGAAATCAGGTGAGACATGAGATACTTTACCAAAATAAGCCTTAATGATGGCAACAACTTCCAGCATCAGATAGTAAATTGAAGTACAGCTAAAATTTGATGAGTGAAAAATTTACCTAACATTTGCTGGAATAAGTCAAAGACATTGCAGAAATCAGAGTCCACTTTCAGACACAAGTCAAGTCTAGTTTGTTTTAAAAAACATAATTTTTCAGTTTCCATGTTAAACCCTCATGTCAACTTATTTAGCTGCTTTATAAGCTTAACTTTCAGATTCTAGGATGACCTCTGTGCCAGTCTTCTTGCACACCAAAAGTAGGATTATGTAGATGAAGTCCTGTCCTCTCACTCCTTTGCAATTACTTTGTTTTCTGCTAATTTTCAATTGAAGGAACTGAAGGCATTATTTAACATGGACAACAAATTATTTTGCTACCTGGGCTAGAATAAAATTTAGCTCTTTCTTCCAATGCTAAAGCGGCTTTCCAGTAACATAAACAGGCAGATATGACAGTACACACATAAACAGTAGATCTGCCAAGAAAGGTGCTGTCATTACTGTGCTCCTCAGAATAGAGCTCTATTTCAGATGATGGCTACATCCTCCAAACACCCAACTGGGGACTGGGAGGATCTCTGAGCTTCTATGTGCCTGAAGTCCCTTTAAAGTGAGGGACATCAACATCCTAAAAATTCTCTTCCTGCATGAAGAGACTTAGTAGATAACAGCATAATGTAACTGGCTTAGTAGGCCAGAAATCATCCCTTTTATCCAGAATCAAAAGAATGAGATAATCAAAACAATCAAAAGAATGAGATAATTCTTTGAATGCCTAAGCAGGAGAGAACAAGCAAGGGGAGAGTGGCAGATAGGGATAATTTATTTCATGACCAGTGTTGGTGACAGTTCTACTTACAGTTTTTGGTGAAGTGGACACTGCCACAGCCTCTTGTCGTTTGGCACCAGGACTGCAAGATGATGGGAGGCCATTTGAAACACTCTTCCTGCCAGCTCTGCCAGTCTGGAGCTTCTCTCCCAGAGCACGCAACCAATTTTTTCTTTCAGGTGAACTGTTCTCTTTATCTACTACCACTGTGTCTTTCCTGCATGCAGATCTGAAAAGATGGGGGGGAGTTTGAATGCTCAACGGATTAAAACAGCTTCCAGTTAAGGAAGGCTCTTTTGGGCTATGAGTGGAGCCTTCACAGTCATTATCCAAGTCAATAAGGCTGAGAGAGCCTTCTTCACAAGCTTTTTGGTCTGCAACCAAGTGACATAAATTTAACTTAGATTTCTTAGCTGCATGGTCCAGTTCAGTCACACAGCTACAGGCCTGCAGACACTTCTGCCCTGTGTCGTCCTCCCTGCTGCAGTCAAGCCTTCTCTTGGCACGCTTTTCAAACTGTGAGTGTGGGGCTTTAGGAGGGCAAGCGGCTTCCAGGAGATCTTGGGTGACTTCTGCCAGGGCTTTTCTAGGAGAAGGAGCCTTTTTCCCCTCTTCTGGAGGAGAAGACCATGGAGTCCTTGTAACCCAGTCTTTAATGGACATTTTGGAGGAAGGCATCACTCTGGGAGAAGTGCATGGGCTGGCTCCACTCAGCTTGGCTGGGGTGCAGGCTGCAGCTGTCTGGATTTTGAGAGTGCTTGTCGGAGTGTTTGTAGACAGGGGAAGGTCTCCAGAACAAGGGGGGGCACAGGCAGCCAGCTGTGGTGAGGAAACACACAGGCTGCCCATGGGGAAGGCTTTGGCAGGAGTACTCTGTGAGGTGGCTTGTGGTCCTGAGAGGGATAAAATGAATTGTCTGATGAGGAACACAGAACACAGACAGCCCTTTTATAAAGACCCCTTTCAAGTAGGAGATTAATTCAGCAGTGATCCTGCTTCTCAAACGTATCCTTTTGAATTAAGAGGTTGCACAAATCCCTCAAATTTCAGTTAAACTGGTACAAGTCCTATGTAAAATCTTATATCATATTGATCAGTATAATACAGTACATTTGTGTCATGTCTGAAGTTTATCCCTTCTGTAACAAGCACTCTTATGTGAGCTACAGCCAAGGGGACTGATGGACAGATCTTGAATCTCCCAAGTGGATCTAGCCTTACTGGAGGCCATGTAGTGGCTGTTCAGATAGTTCAGCACTGAGATGCTGCCTGAGAGCAAGGCTGGTCCCCACCTGTACTGCCACCTTTAACAGCTGCATACCCAAGTTGAAGGACAAAGGTACTGTAAGCAGGTCCCACAGCTAATTACAATACCAAGGAATCCTTCTGCTATAATGCTCTACCATATGAATAATGCTCCTAGTCAGGCATTACTAATTGCATATTTTAAAGATGAAAAAAAAAAAAGTGAGAACAGGAAAGGACGTATTTTCATTCTCTTTTTTCTGTGTGACATTAGTATGAAGACAGTAGTTATTTACCACACCCAGGGAAATATGAGAAATTCTTCACCTCCTGAACAAGGACTTAAATTCCAAAGAAAATAAAGTCTGTCACTGTAGCAAGTTATTTCCTTAAACAAATGATTCCCAAACAGATATTTCAGAGGTTTTTGAGCTCTTTAGCCAAGATGTAAACCCCTTTGCTTTTAAAAAAGAGGTTCTGAATACCCAGCTCCTTTAAACAGTAGTTATAAGTATGGACATAAATGGGTGGGGAACTACCTAGACCTCATCCCAGCAGGTCTGAAATAGTACTTAACTTGCCAGCTCTGAATCAGTCTCTGCAGATAACTCCTATATCCTAACAGCACGTGCTTTGTGCTCAAGAGTCAAGGTCAGCCAGGAAGCCTGCTGTTCTGTTTGGAGTGTCTGTGTACTTCCTCTTCCCCCCTGTGTTACTTTAACACAGCACAGAGCAAGGAGAAATTACTTATTTTTCTAGTACTATTGCCAAAACTGACTTGTAAAGTTTTAGTGTACAAGTTACTTTAGGTTTTAGGCTTCTGGATTAGACCTGTCCTTACTTCTCTTTTGCTGAAACAAGTACACAAAGTGATTTTTGAGCCCTCTCTGAAGCAGTGTGTGCCCACACAAACCACTTACCAGCTACAGAGCAGACCTGGCACTCTCCCTGCTATTGTCCTGCAAACTTCCTGCAAGACTGTTACTCACAGGCAAAAGGTTAGAGGTAATGTTATCCCATGAGTGGGATTTGGAGACCTTCAGCCTTTATTTGTATAAGCCAAGGTGAAATTCATTTGGAGGGTGGCTAGAAAAGATAGTGGAACACAGGAAATGACACCACCAACTGCTGGGAAGCTGTTCTATTCTTAGCTTCAGAGCTACTCTACAGAGCAGCTCATCTCACTTCATTTGGGGGGGTGTGTGTGTTATTCTCCTTTCACCTACTCTACTGTAACAAAATGCAAGTTTCAGGCAAGTCAAAGTAGTACCATGATCTAGTGCTCCTTTCTCCTGGTCTAGGAGACTGTCCAGTGAGTAGCTTCTCCATGGAGCCCTGATGTGCTTGCTAGCTGTAAGAGCATGATGAGGGCTTGTCCAGGGGCCTAGGCTTTGTAAAAAGGCACTGCATTTGTTAACTAACCTTAATATGTGAATAGATGAATGCTACTGCTTAATTCTGGAACATTATGATCACATAAGTATTGCCTATATACATTTTTCAAGTACTTTCACAATGTGGCATTTGTCTGTCTAGACAGTACCAGTGTATGAAGCTGAAGAAAAAGATGTAATATTGATAGCTGCAGCAAAGAAATCTGTGCAGAGTTCAACTACTGGGCAGGGGGGAACAGTTCAAAGTTCCAAGGCTGTATATGTGCCATCAGCCCTTTACTGGGTCAACTAGTAAACTGGAAAAAAGTGTATGATCTTACTGCTCGTAGTTATTATTTAATATTAAAAAAAAAGTGTGACCTGTTGCTAGATTGCATGTAACACATGACATCTCCTTTGGCTGTTCAGTTATTGAACACTGCTGATACCCACTGAAGATGTGGCTGCCTGACAAGCTGTATTAATGACCATTTGCTTTGCAGATTGGTCACAGAGACTTTGGTAGATCATAAGCTACTGCAGCCAGCTTGCCTTGCTAGTAGCAGAAGTATTTAGAAGCATTTGTCTGGCTATATGAATTACTGCCTAATATGAAAAAAATAGAAGGCTAACACGACAAGCTAAAGGCTTTTGTTGGCATAGAGAACAGTCAAATTCAGAAGCCATGATGCAGAACAAGACAGCTCAAGGACCTTACCGGCTCCACGTTGTTCTTCTGGTTTCTTCTGAGTGACCCAGCCAACCAAGTTGCTTTTGCTGAATGCTGATTTCTCCTTCTCAGGAAAATGTTGTAATCGCCAAATCCTCACAGTGTTGTCATCAGAGCATGTGGCAATCTAGAGTATAGATTAGTTTGTTGGATTAACCAGGGCATATCCCGTGGATCACTGGCCAAGTGAACTAGGAACAGCTACACCCAACACACCATGCCAATACGAACAAAGGTGAAGCCTGGTTGAGAATGTACAAAATTTGCCCATAAAGCAAACAAAACAAGCCAACTCTGTTTCATTACTTTACCAGAGAGGAGTATTTGCTTAAAAGTGGGCAGGGCTGCCACCTTCATGTCTTTCTGCTAGAGGAATCTCAGTCACCAGAAACTGTTTACCTTGCAACAGACTACAGTCCGCTCAAGAAGACTTGGGGTATATTTTGAGATTTCAGCCACTCAGTAGACAGAAGTAGCCATGCTGCTTCTTGCACCTGCACCTAGGTCTGTCTCTGTTACTCAGGACCTTTTCTGCTTGGGGACAAACATTTGCAACACACTGAGGTGATATTGGAAGGCTGCTGCACTAGCCTTAAGCACTATCTCTTCAGAGTCAGACGTCAGCAGTATTTG
>NW_009952796.1:141010-145348 GCF_000747805.2 Chaetura pelagica | reverse complement strand
TCCTGCTGCAGCATCATGTGCTCAAAAAGGATCTGTGGAATCTCATCCAAAGCAGCAGCAGAACCCATCTAGCCCACATTTTATGGCTCTCTGGACAGGTTACCTGGCACCTCACATGGGAATAAACAGCAAGCAAAACGAAATGCTGTGGTCAAAGTTCATAGTAATCTGGATGGGAAAGTGCTTCTAATCTGACCTCTGTAGTACCTACAGAAATGAACTTTGCCTCTCAAATAATTCCAAGCAGCTTCCTGACCTATCTCAACACCACATTTCCCACTTTTCCTCATGCTTCAGCACCTGTACAAGGGCTGACTACATCTTACCTGTGTCAGTAATGATTTTAAAGGCTGTATTGGTCTGCATTTCCAACACATCATGATCAGGATGCTGAGCTACTTCTAGATCACAGATATTATCTACAACATTAATTTTTGTATTTTTGTGCATCTTGCACAACTAGAACAATTGCTCCTGTTTGCCTGCAAGACTCCCACACAGCTTTTTTTAAAGACCCAGTACTACAGTGCAAGATAGGCAAAGTGGCTGACTTGCCACCTGTGGGGTGAAAGAAACTCTGCCTAGCATTAGGACACTATCTAGGAACTGCACTAGTGCAATTCTCTTCCTTTTAGTGATACCTGATGCATAATTACCAGCAAAATTTCACTGTAGGTTTTTGGGTGTACAAACAAATATACCATAAAAACAGCTCAGATTTTAAAAAAGTCACAATGAAGAGTTCAGTTGTTTTTAAAGGGCACTCAAAACTAATTGCAGCTCTGTAGAAGACTAGCAGATGTATCAATGGTTGTACAGGTAAGGAAGCTGTAAACCACAAAACAAGCTTTTGGCTTACAAAAGCCCCAATTAAATGGTTTCAGTTTTGTCTCTTAGAAGTAGGATGAAAAGTTTTCATCAGCAGAGATCTTTGCTAATTTGCAATTTCCTAGGTCTTATCAAATAGCCTAAATTATTTGAAAATAATGAGAAAGTTCCAAAACACTGTATTCATGTGACAAGCTTGGTTTACCACTCCCCTCAGCTGAAATTATTGACTAAAAATTTTCCCCCAAATAAACAAATACTGTGGCAGTTTTGAAAAGCAGATGTTGCCACATCACACCTATTGTTTCCCAGGACAACACATTTCCAGAAAACAAACCTTAGTGAAGTCTGAAGGACACCAAGCAATGGACGTAACTTCTTGGGAGTGGCCAAGGAGTGTCCATGGAGGAAGGCTGGGCTCAGTCACCTTAAAAATTCCATAGAAAAACAAGTATACAATCAGAAGCCCCACAGTCTAATATATTTCACTACAAAAAGATCCCACAGTCTACTTGTGAAGCATGTGAATACTTTATTTCGTATGAGATGGATAAATCAACTGCTCTCAGAGTGTCATCATGAGGCAACAACTGATGGAGCCCTAAGAATCAGTTTATGTTTCATTTCTGGAGGTGAAGCAGCTGGTCAGCACCAAGATGTACTGACTTGCCTGGAAACAGTTGTGCAATTCCTGCTACACACAGACAGGATTTCTGCCTCCAGAGCTGTCAGCCCAAAACACTACACAAGAATTTTTCTATATCAAATACTTCTACCTGTTCTAGGTAAGATGTTTAAAGGTTTGAGAAGTTCATACCCTGAATCAGAACAGGCAGATAATAACCTGCTGCCTTTTTACAAATGCCCCAATAACATGTCAGTCATTTATTGAAAAAAAATAATCTCCCACAAATAAAATTCTACAGATGAACCTTCAGAACTGGCTTCAGAACTGACATTTGCTCAACTGCCAAGTGGCTGTACCTCCTCTGACCAACCAGCTGGAGCAGAGACCCTCTTAAGAGTCCATAAAAAAGCTTCCTAATTCACTTTTGCTCATTATACCGATCTCCATTTCTCTTACGCCCTTCATAAAAATGTTTCTCCTGTTCTACAGTATTGCTATTAATCTTTGATTATAACTCATGGAAGTGACAGATGCAGCTGAAGCTGGCATTAAGTGGCCTGAGGAAGAAAACACACACACACACACGCACACAGAGATTATAGCCAACTTTTGCATGCTTGGAGCAATCAATGCTTTCTGGAACTATGAGTCACTGTTATGGATGTGACATTACAAGGGGGATTTATCAAGGGGATTTGCATAAATGACTAAGTGAATGAACAGATCCTTTAGTGTGTGAGCAAAGGAGTAGACATTACATACAGATTTCAAAGGAAGATGCGAGACATTGGAGAAAGCTTCTGATTTACCCACAAGTTTTTCTCTTGTGGCTCACCTCATCCAACAGTCTGCAAAACCACAACTGAATAGCCAGCTTCAGATCTTAATACAATGTTCTGATACAAACAGGTTCATCTAACAGGCTGCCCTTTTTTTTTTTCTTTTTCCTGGCATAGCAAAGGCAATCACTTGACTAAATATCCACTAAATGCCTTGGTCAGAGTATTCCCTTCTCTGCCAAAACATGTAATACCATGGAAACTAAATCCCTATTTAGGGAATAAATAACAGGAGATCTTGGTGCAGATAACACCTTTGTTTACATTAAATAATGGTCTTGCTATACACACATGACAGACACAATAGCAGTCTAGAAGGAATTGCTGAAAAGAAAGCAGAGGTAGGTAATTACTCTTGCTGAGACACACTGCTTTTACACTGTACTAGTGTAAATTAAACTAAGTTATATTATGGTGAACTAAAGGAGGATGCACAGTTATAGCTGCGTCCACTGCGTTTGGCAGAAGACAGCTGGTCAGTCTGCGCATGTTAAGTCAGGATTAGCCACTGTCCATTGCCTGATTTGACAGGATATTGGTGGGGAAGTTAGAGCTATTGTGGAAAGGTTAAAATGAGAAACCTAGGAAATGAGACTTTCTTAGTTACTCTACTCACTGAAACAGCTGTTATATCCATCTTCAAGATTCAGCAGAAAATGGCTTAATATAGGTTTACGCACCACAAAATACAGAAGCACTTACATTCCAATGCTAGGACCAAAGGGTAACTTAATCTGGTCACCACAGAGTGGTGGGTACCAGAGGATTCAAAGGACAATGGAACTATGGAAGTATATGTCTATAAAAGGGGGTTGTTTGTTTTTTTTTTTATTACCAGGAATGTAGCTCAGCTAGGTACCATCTCTGTAGAGAGAAACCTCTCTGCTCACACAACTTGAAACTGCTGCAAAAATTTCTGAGATAAATAATCTGGGTGGACAAGATCTTGCTCTGTCTGCCATTCCTCTCTAGATATGGAAAGCTAGTGCTCTTCCTTAAGTTCTTTCCAATGTTACCTGATGACTGCTCATGCAATATTTAACCTTTTTTTTTTTCCCACAGCATAGTAAGTCCTCATCCCAGGAAAAGATACGTATGCTTCAGAGTCAGTAAAATGTGCCAACATTTAAGACAAATTAAGAAGCTGCTGAGCATGACATATCTCAAAAGAGACAGTTTAGTTGGAAGTCCCACTTTCTAAAAAGACTATGGGGTTAAAAATTAAAGTAATCATCTGATGATTTATTTAATAAATATGGAATATGATCTGTCACTCACATGTGACAGCAACAGAAACTTGTACAGGAATGCATTTTGAATGTGCTTAAATGCTTAAACTTTGAGATGTAATGACATCCTTGAATGCTCTCAGGCCAGTCCCAGCCTGTGTTCCAAGACAGCGTCAAACCACGTGAATATGGGATACACAACCCAAGTGTGCACAGGTATTTCTGCTGAACTCACACAGAACATGAGGAAGGTGAAAGTTACACCACTTGACATGGGAGTAGCCATGCTACTGCACTTCTGCTACCTCTGAGTAAGCAATCTAGCTGCTTGCAAATGTTCTCCAAATCAAAGCGAATACATGGTCAAACCACAGTCACAGCAGGCTGGCCTTCTGCTCTCACAGGTTTATATTTTCCCTTCCAACTCATTGTGGAATGAGTAAACCAGTCAGCGTTCCTTAAAAATTACCCCAAACCTGAAAGAAAGAGTCACTTGTAGCTTATGTCTATTCTACTTCAGATAAGCTGTCCACGTATCTGTTCCCACATTGCTCTCATGTATGGAGAGCAGAACTTGAAGCATGCCTTTTTCTGAGGTCCCTGCTATTAACTTGGTGACATTTGCATTTCCTACATGTCAGCACAAGATGCCAAGTGGCGAAGCCTCTCAGCTGTCAGATGGTGCTTTGGAATTTTGCTGAAGGCCTTGGCTGAGCCCTTGCAGTAATACAAAGGCTTTAACTACTGTAAATGAAGCATAAGAAAAAGCTATGTCTGAAGCAAGAGCTGGGAAAGGAGAAATGGGGAGAAAGAG
>NW_009952796.1:132628-140877 GCF_000747805.2 Chaetura pelagica | reverse complement strand
GTCCTTTAAAATGACTGCATTGTTAGGTTTCTGTTAATGTGCTTGATTGCTAAATACAAATTGAGAACTGTCTGTCTTCTTGTCATAGCTGGCTGAATCACCAGGATTAAAAGAGGATTTTAATGCCCATTGAAATCAGATTAAGATCAGCAACTTGCAATAAGCAGCAGTGATGAGAGATGTATTGATGGCAGGAGGTTAGCTCTGTTTTACATTTTACAGTTACATCTAGTCTTGACAGTAACACACTCTGGGCACAACATGCCAAGAGCTAACTCCACGCTGCTCTAAGCAGGAGTGGGAGGTAGGGAGTGTCCTACATGAACATGAAAAGCAAACGAAATGGAAGAGCCATTGCCTCACCTTCCAGATATATGCATTGCAGTCACTTGAGCCACTGACCAGGAACTGGTCGTCTGGGCTGGTGCTGGATTTGATGTAAAAACTTGAATTCTGGTGCCCACTGAAAACTGCCACTGTGAGGAGAAAAGAAAATAAAATTCTCAATGCACAGCTGTGGAGTGGGTTATACAAGCAGGGCTGATCTTCCAGGCTTTTCCTGCCTAGCCACATATCCTGGAGAAAGTGGTTGCACTGCTCCCTTGCTCTGGGGCTCTGGGGCAGGAAGTCTTTATTATTCAGCTGGAGCCTTTTAGGCTTCCGTAACCAAGCAGGTTTACCTGACCAGCTCTCTCCACAGCATTAGGAAGCAGTGGCAGCTTCAATAAAGCTTGAGCTTCACCCATGTCATGCGCAGGCTGAGACATGACGTGGGCTGCCCCGCTACTCTGGTGAAGGGTCCTTGTCTCTTCCCCGCTCAGCCAGCAGCACCAGCCCTGCTACATTTAACAGGGGTAATTGCACAGAAAGCATAGTGAGGGCCTTCTTCCACCCAGGCTGCAATGAAATAATAGAATCATAGAATGGTTTGGGTTGGAAGGGATCTTAAAGATCATCTAGTCCCTTGCCACAGGCAGGGACAGCTCCCACTAGACCAGGTTGCTCCAAGCCCTATCCAACCTGGTCTCAAACGCTTCCTGGAGCTTCCTGCTCCTTCTTCCCCCTGCCATGTTTCATCAACAAAACCTGCATCGTGTCAGCCACTCGCCAGCTGCCTATATTTAAAGTCTCAAAGTGTTTGCTGAAGCCTTGGAACCACCCCCCCAAATGGCTGCGGTTTCCCGGGCTGCCAGGACCGGAGGAGCCTTTGAAAACCTGTGAGAGCCCAAAAGACCCCTCGGTTCCTCCCCTCAGCGCAGCGGTCACCGGCCAGCAAGCCACCTCCTCATCCTGACTCGCCGGGAAGCCCTGTTCCAGGGAGGAATTCCTCACCTCCCCCTGCATCCCGAGGCTGCCGGCGTGGGAAGAGGCCGAGCGGCGGGCAGGGCTGCCCTCTGCGGGAGCCATCCCACCCCGCCAGGCTGCCTGCCTGAAGAGCAGGCAGCAGGACACGTTGTTCCTTTGGTTTCAGTTAACCGAGAGACTGCAAGAAAGGCAATGGGAACTAAATCGTGTGCCTTGTCTGGAGTGCATCTAAAAAGTTTTGCCACTTTCTGAGAAGTGAAAAAAACAGCTCAGAGTACCAAAATCTGTGGGGCTGTCTTATCAACATGCAGGTCACAGATTCAGAGCTGAAGGAACCTAAAAAGCTGAAGCATCTCCACAAAATGCTGGGGATTCTTTCTCCCAGAATTTGTGGTGAAAAGCTCAATTTAAAAGACACCTTAAAATACCTGATTATGACCATTTTACATAGATTCATATCTAGAAGCTTGAAAAAGTCAGAGACTGCCAGTAAGCAGAATATTCAGATTTGCTTCAGGTGGGTAGCAGCTGGACAACCAGCCATTCCTGTTATCACCAGATAACATGTTGACTACCCTTAGCAGCAATCTGGGTGAACCAGTATCTGCACATAAGTAAGTTTTTGTGCTGCTAATTTTATGTGGATGGCTTGACACAAAGTATGAACAGGCCTTGTAACAGCTGCCTGCTCTCCAGGGAGCTTCAGCCGTAAGAAGGTGGAATAGGTTTCCTCAGCATTCAAGCTGGTCTCTGCAAGACACAGGGAGAAACTTGCCTTTCTCTGCTCTGTAACATCTATTTTTTGCAGCTATTAGTAGTGATCTACTCTAGGTGATCCTGCTCTAGCAGGGAAGTTGGACTATGATCTTCAGAGGTCCCTTCCAACCCTGACCACTCTGTGACTGTTTCCACCGATATCATACTTACCTGGAGTGGTCCTTAAACTTGTCATATTGAACATGTAGATACAGTCATCAGTGCAATTGGCGAACAGATTAGCACCAGAGGAATCCAAAACCAGGCTGGAATATCCTGTAGACAAAGAGAAAATTGCTTCATAAGTAACAATTGCACAAAAAACATTTTGGAGAATAGGCATTCTCAAAGAAATGCCTAGAGAGGGAAATTTGGAAAGGAACCTCTATCAGAGTGTCACTGGGAAGTTCATTTGCTTCACAGAGCACTTGCTGGTTGGTGAAGGAAAGTTTCTAGAATAACATCTACATTTTCTCATGAGGATTCAGGGTGGTATTTAGAGAGGAATCACTTTCAGAGCAGGCAAACAATTTGTTTAATAATTCCAAGTGGATAACAGGAATAACCAATTGCAGAAAAAGAGATTAAAAATAAATAGAAACCCTCATGTGGTGGTAGAATAAGCCATTTTCTGGTTTGCTAGTGATTTAACTTCAAGAAAAATCTTTCTCTGCAAGCAAATTATTTCACAACCAGCTCCTTGAGGATTTCCCTCATGTTCTTGGGTCTGACACTGACCATTACCACATCAAGACAGTTGATTAGATGAGTCATCAGGAATTACTGTGTTGCATCAGAGCAGTGTAAGGCATTAAAATACAAATAAGCAGAGCAACACAAACAAGAGCACTACTGTTTTTGATAACAAACAGCTTCAAGTATCGCTCAACTCTGGAAGTTTACTATGTAAAAACACAGTTTGTCTGTCAGCTTTGCAAGATAAAATGCAACAAAAGAGTTCAATCTGATTTCTGCTCATGCATCAAAATTACTAGCTAAATTCTAATAGAGAGCTCTATTATTCTCTCATCTCCATTTCTGAAAATGCACTGCTGAAGCTTATGCAAGTTTTTATCATTGGTGCAATGATGCAAAAGTGGGGCACTTTCACTCTTCAGCTTGAAAATTTGGTATTAGCAATCAAAATAACCTGCTGAGTTTGTCAGTCTGCTCAATAAATAGGCTAAAAAGATAAGAGATGGCACTGTCAGTACTTGTTGAATTCACTTTGCACTTCAAAAAATAAATCCTCCGAGAAGTTACCAAGTTTGCGAGTGCTAGTCCCAGGGTAGCAGAAAGACTTGAAAGGCACTGGGTCCTGACGGTGAGCAGCATAGTTCTTGCGCAGGTCCCACACTTTGATCACGCTGAAAGAGAAAAGCACAAGTGTCTTCAACTTCAAAATTCCTTTTGCAATGCTGACAGAACCTTCTAACAGCACAGGAAGACAGGCTGCTCCTTACTGAGGCGTGTCCAGTGCTAAAGAACACAACTGAGCAGAACCAGAGCAAGAGATGTGCCAAGAGCAAAAGTGCTCTGCTGGGTATGGATGAGGAAGCAGCACTATCTTCTGTAACACAACGTACAACAAGAGTCTGCAAGACAACGTTCTTCAACTAGTAAAAGGAAACACAAGGATTCCTTTATACTTGTAGTTTTAAAAATAGTCCAAGTTTTTTCTTGCTGTCCAGGAGCAAGCCTTTCTCAGGAGAGCCATTCACAGGAGAATCAATCTTATCGGCCTCAGAGAGGCTCTGAGCACCTAGAACCTGCTTAAGAATAAAGTACTGAGAAGGTAATCTCCATGCTGAGCAATGAGACAGCTTGCTTGAGCTCCAAGATGCTGCAATGGATCTGGCACCTAAAATAATGGATCTTTTGTAACTCAAGGCAACATTTTCTCAAGCACGCCTACAAATATGCAGGCACCAACCACCCACTTACATCCCAAAACAGCCCACTACCCAACAATAGTCTGTTTATTTGTGGTCCCATAGGTCCATGAGAATAGAAATGAGAACTGCTCTTGTTCTGCCCCATAGCTAAGACACTAAAATGAACATTTACTACATATGCACAATTTGTCCAATCTCCAGTAAGGAAGAAAAGCAGCATTTAGCTTTGTAAATGCAAGCTGGCAGTGTAGCTCTGCTGATTCTACCTAATAGTAAGTTTAGCCTTCTGGGCCACTGAATCTTAGAAGAAAAAATCTCCTAATATTTTTGTGTCACTAAGAACACCCAGAATAGACAGAAAAGCAGGCATTCTCCCTCCTTACCCATCAACAGCTCCTGCAGAAATAAGAGTGTGCTCATCCTGAAGCAGCACCACAGTTACACTCTGCTGGAAATCCTTAAAAAGGAACAAAAAAACAAACCACAAATTTTATTTTCTTTCAAGGTCAGCAAGATCTTGCTGCTTAGTTCAAGGCCAAGTGAATATGAAGAAAACCTCCTCCTAGCCAGGTAGGAGAACCTGGAAATACCAGATGCCATTTAGATAACAACAATCCTTCAAACACTCCCACAACTGAAATTGCCCCAAGTGGTGTTTGGTCAGCAGTTTCAGATTATACCTTTCAGGTCAGAAATAAGAGAGCTGCCTACATCACCAGGTTTAATAGATTAAATAAGACCAGGTCTTACTTCAGCAAGGCAGTAATATGTGTGTCAAATTAGAAGGAAAAAAATAAAGGAAAAATTTTGCATCCTTCCCTATCTCCCCCCTCAAAAAAGGAATGCTGGCCACTCCTTTATTCTCTTGATAAAGAGATCTATTTTCACATGGCATTTGCACAAAGGTGGCTTTGATGGCACATGGATTGTTAGACAACTAAACAACATCTAAAATTAGCCATAGCAGGTGACCACGCCAAAAAAAACTACCTTTGCAAAGATAAATGGAAGAATTTGCCACATTCAAGCCAAATTTTTATCACTATAATGATTTAGGAAGACTTCTATGAATAACATTGTCCTCGGAAGAGAGGCCTACATTTAATTTGTTCCTCAGATACATACCACCATGGGGGCAAGTCCTCTTAGATTCTGTCTCTTCTTCTTTGGTTTGGAAGGAGTCTGCTTGTCAACTACATTGTGTGCTCCACTGATTTGATTCACCTGCCTATAAAATCCATCTGAAAGAAATCAAAGACGTCTCACTTAGTTTCTATGCAATTTTGCTATCAGCTTAATAAAACAGACAACTTTGGAAAAGTTCTAAAAAGTGGCTGAGAATAACCTTTAAAATAATGAATGTATTCTGGAAATAAAAATTTTTTGTTGCATACAAAACCAATGAGAAGAACAGTGTAGAAAACAGGAGCATATATTGCAAAAAATTGCAGAGGTCAACATAGCACGGACATTGAAACTCAAACTGGTCTATGCAGGCTGCCTTTGGAAATTGTTACCCCTTGGTCTGGTCTTCAGCATGCATCCTGATCTGGAGCACTCAACCCATCTCATCTCGAGCAGAACTGCACTCACAAGAAGCCATCCAGTGCTTTTCCACTCTATTTTATTATTTTCTATTTAGCTTTTTGTCTGCAAGTTCTCACTTTCTGAAACTTACTGCTTTGCTAGAGTAAAGTTACTTTTCTACCTTTTTTCCCCTATACTTTCTACCTCCTTTCCTCCCTCTCATGAGTCTGAAGAGCCAGGGAACAGACAAAAGAGTGAGACATGTTCTGCCAGCACAGCTGGGACAGAGCAGAAAACGAGGAAGAGGCATAAGGACATGACCTGACCAGTGAAGGAAAAGCTGCAGGAAAAAGAATGAGAGGAGCAGAACAAGCTCACCCTGCATTTAGTAGGTGTTCCCACAACATATTCAATTCCCAGCTCTCAAAAGCTTCCTTCCTTCTACACTTTCTGACTTCGTTCCTACTCTGGCAGGAGCTTTTCCAGCCTTGCTTCACCCATCTGGATGGCTCTTACCTGAGCACTCTCACCCAGCTCATCTATCTCTGTGTTGTCCCACACAGGGATGTATTCTATACCCCCTTATCTCCTTACCAATACACAGGGTATTATCAGGTGGGCATGCTTATTGTGCTACACATCTGTGACTCTTACACAATGGAAGAATGTATTATACATAGAAGAAATATCTATTCCATCCTTTTGCTGTACAAAAGCAGGATACTGTTATCTGACACTTCTCTTACTAAAATATTGCCTACAATGTAATCTAAAGCATTAGTCCAAGAAGTACATCTGAGTACTATCTTTACATGAGATACTGAGCTTTTTTGATACGTATCTGGAGGCTGAGTTACCTTTCTTGTTGCATCTGGTATCCCAAACCATGATGTTTCCATCTCTGCCTCCTGTACAGAAGACAGCTAAGAGAGAAGAAGAGTGCTATTAGCTTCCAAAAGTGTTAATTTAATTAACTGAACAAATGCAGTACAATGACATCTATGTGCCTCTGGCTCTTCTGCCCCAACACTCGGGATGCCAGTCCTAGAAATACAAAACCCAGGTCCGTGTTCTGCCATTCTTTTTGACAAGTTTCCTTACCCTTCCTAGTCTTTTTTAACTACTACTCTACAGAAACCTGCTTATAAAAAGAATAATTACACATTTACTTAGGGAAGTGGTAGGTATCATATCTTAAACTTGCCCAAGGTCAGAAAGGTGCAGATGTTAGCGTCAGGTAACTGTGAAGTTCCAAAAAGTTAGTTTTTCTTCACTGGCTGGTTCATCACTCAGTTGGCCTGTGCTGTTTGTAACTGCCAGATTCCAAAGCCCTTTTTTAGCCCCCAAAGTACCAATGTGCTAGGGAGAAAGAAGACAGAGAAAACAAACGGGAATATCAACATTTACCTTTCTCAGATCTAGAAAAAGCAACTGACTTGAGGCTACACTGGTGACCTTTGCATATGCCAAGCAGCTCGCTGGCTCTCACATCCCACACCTTGGCTGTCTGATCTCCTGAAGCAGTGACCTTCAGAGGCAAAACCAAAAAGCTTTAGTCATTTTCTGCATATAGTTGCTAAAGCAGGAGAAATAAAGTTAGATGGCAAAAGATTGCTTACAATCTTGTGTTCCCCTGGTACCCAGGCAAGGTCAAATACAGCATTTGAGTGAGCCTGCCATTCTAAAAAGACAACAAAAACCAAGATTAGTTCAGTGCATTGTAGCGTGATATTTTGCAGAAGCCTAGAGAACATTAGGCACTGAAATCAGAAAACCTGTGAACAGCTTGCCCTAGGCAACACAAAACAATTCACCTACTTCTGCTGTTGTAAGAGCACACTAATGCTGCTGCTTTGTAAAGAGTCAGCAACATGTATGTAAGGAGTTAAGCATTGCCCACGTTTATGTTCAAACCACTTGCAAAAAGCTTTGATTCCAGTAAATCATTTACTTGTCACATCAAACACGTTCTACGTAATATTTACCTTTAAAGATGAGTTTGCTGGTAGTTTGAGCTTCAGTATCATACAGTCTAACAAACCCTTCTTCGTTTGCAACTGCCAGTACGTGCTCCAAATTCGGGGCTGGAAAGAAATCGAAACATATTTGTGTATTATGTAGCTCATTCATCATAATGACCCTGCTCTTTGTGAAGGGTCACAGACACTTCAAACAAGGGACACAGCTAATAGATCGCTGTGAAAGAAGCAGCATTTACACAGCAGTTTAAATGTTCATGATGCAGAAATAATGGTAAGCATTTTTCCTTGGTGTTCCATTCAGCAACTACTACACATGGGCAATCAAATGGCTCCAGGAGTAACTTTTGAGTTCTCTTTCACCAGCTCTGACCTTTCTCCACTTCGTTTTCTGTGTCTGTGCTACCTGATCTCTACACCTCCAGTACCTCCTATGGATCTGAGTTGGAAAAGCAGGAAGCTGCCTTGGATAAAGGTGTAAGCCCACAGCAAAAGCACAGGGCTGCAAATGAAAAAGCTTTGTCCTAAAGATGCAGGAAACTCCTTGCTTTCTCCGCTCTTGTTTATCATGGGAAAAGGCAACATACCTATTTCATACATCCACCTCTCTGATTTCTGCCTTCTATCCTTCATTCTATTGTCTTTTATACATTTTTAACAGAGCCAAATGTTTCACCTACGTGGCCTAGCACTGTCACCAAGGGGATGCACACCATTACCGGCTCCCTTACAAGAAGAAACCCCGAAACCAAGCAATCAGAGACGTGAAAGAACCCCCCAACCCCAC
>NW_009952796.1:102738-131459 GCF_000747805.2 Chaetura pelagica | reverse complement strand
GGACCGGCTGTGTTTTGTACCGCTTTACCGCCCGCCGGAGGTGCGGTGGGGGGGGGATCGGTTTTGCAGGAGCGCCGGTTTCCCTGAGCTGTGGTTGTTCTCCGGTTTAGGCCTCCGCTCTGGCAAACTCGGGGAGCAGTGCGAAGCTGTCGTTCGTTTTCCCAGGCTCTTCCAGAAATATCCTTTCCCTATTCTCATCAATTCGGCTTTCCTGAAGCTAGCCGATGTTTTCAGAGTGGGGTAAGTAGCATCAGCCGGTCGCTCTCCGCTCAGATCGCGGCCCCGCAGCGATGCGCCGCGTTGTTGGAGCGTGGCTGCCCTGGAGCCTGGGCAGCCCTGGGGTTCACTGCTCGCCTGGTGATACCGCGGTACTGCCGGCTCAACTGAGGGCAAGCTGTGCTTGATTGAAGCTTTCTGCCCCTGTCTTGGTGCGTTTAAGTGTCTGAGTGATCGATGACACAGTGCCTTTCACCCATCCTGATTAGAGGATTCATTTGTTAAATGACTGATTTAAGGTCACTAACGTAAGTTCTGCTCCAAAGACATGTTCAAATTAATAATTAATAGGTAGATGAATTGTCATGTCTGCAGACTCCATCTCTAAGGAACGTTAATTGCGAAGCCCAGTGTATAGCTTTTCCACGTGCCTGATGTCTGAATGATGTATGTGATGGAGCCAAAATTATCTTGTTGCTGTTGTGGAATCTTCCCTGTTGGCTCTATGAAGGAAAAGACATTCACTCACACCTGGCAATGGCATTAAGGCTTTTCTGTCTTAATTCTGAACATGCTTTTCTCACAGAATTAGATCTCTAAGTATGCAGAAACCAAACATCTGCTTGAAGTCTTCCTCACTGGTATCAGCATTTTCATTTCCCTAGAATTTGGCCTAAATTTAAAACTAGTACTAGAAAATAAAACAATAGTGTGTAAATAGTAACTTAACTACATCAGTCTGCTTAAATATACCATTTATATAGCATATACCTCTTCTTTTTTTAATTAACTCTCATAAGGTTTTTTAAAATGATTTTGTGTTTCAAGTGTTTTGGTTTTTATTGTAAAATAGCCTGATAAGATGTGCCTTCTGACAGAAACAACTTCCTGCGGCTGTGTGTGCTGAAAGTTACTCAGCAGAGTGAGAAACACTTAGAGAAGATCCTAAATGTGGATGAGTTTGTGAAAAGAGTTTTCTCAGTGATTCATAGCAATGATCCAGTTGCTCGAGCTATTACGCTTCGGTATGTATTACATAAACTCATCTAAGTTACTTGAAATTGAACAGCTAATTGATTTGTGTGCCAGCCTAGAATAACAGAATCTGCAGCTACCCTAAGTGAAGTGTGGTAGGTGTCTTCTACATTGGTCACAGAGGTAGTAAAAGGGAGTGAACTGAAAGGATCTGTGACCAGTACAAAAGTTATTAACCCTTTATGATGGTAAGAATTGTGTGGAATTGCAACACTGAAATTTTGTCTTTTCAGGAGAAGAAAAAGAAACATTTTTTAAATGCATAACTTATGTCCTCTGTTGTATATAGCTACATACATCTATTGCATATGATATATTTAGACCAAAACCAAAAGGCAAGTGCTTCCCTGTCTGTCAAAGTATTTTTGTTAACTTCTAAGTAAAACTTACTTACGTGAACCTTGTTACACTTGCATGTCTTTTTCATGATAGTTGTGCTAGAACTTTACTGCTTTCTTGGTCTCTTAACTCCTGAGGTAATGCCCTTGTATTACTGATTGATTTGGCCTTCCTAGGAATCAAATGGAGGGAGAGGAAAAAAATCTATCTTTAATGTTAGTTTTCTGCTGTTCTAGTGTCTGTATCTCTGATACTACCCAAAATGACCATCTCAGCTGAATCTTCTAGCTCCTGTGCAAGTGAATTGAAATGTGAAGAGAGTGCTCTTGGTTTTCCTTTTATATTCTGTCTCCCTTGAACTGTTACCGATTTCACTATTGAAAGATGAGAAGCATCAACAGGGGTTTGGTTAGCTTGTATGTCCATTTCTTTATTCTTTTGATTATTTTTTTATTTCAGGGTTATGTTTTGGTGCTTAGTGTCTCAGAAATGTGTGAGCAGAGAACACCTATTTGTTTTCTTGTTGTTCCACTTCAGTATTCTAACATAAGATTACACTTGATTGGTACTGAGTTATCTGCTAGAAGTCCCAGGAATTTGCTTAATTTGGAAAAATACTTAAATTACAAATCAGTTGACAGGATTAAATCAAGTGAAAGGTTAAAAATCTATGAAAATCTTCAGCTGATTTGTTTTTCTCGTCCCTAACTAGTGTCAGTAAGGAAAAAAACATGTTGAAAGAAAGATCTAAAACTAAATTTTGTGTCTGGGTAGGAATTTTATTGCCAGATAACTGTAAATATTTGCATAGAACTCTTGCTAAAATTGCCATCAGTGCAAATCCTGCATTCATTCTTTTTTAAATTGGATTATGTTAAATAAGTCTGGAAAGTATCTTTGAGATATTTTTAGCAAAAGAATAAATACTGAGACTTACTCCCTTTTTAACAGTTACACAAAAGGTATTGGTTATTCCAAATAATAACCTTATCTCAGATAAGCAAATGAACAAGTGAAAGTTAGATGCTTGCTTGCTTGTCGTAAGTTTCTAGAAACTTTGCTTTCTTACTATGTGGTTAACATTTATGACTATTCAGTGACATTTGTCACTTCTGCAGTCTTAATTGTAAGGAGTGTGGAAATAATTTTCTAAATGCTTTTTTTAATTCCCCCTAAACCACAATATTTCTCATTCTAAATCCCATTATGTGTACTTCATGTATGTTTGGAAACGGCCATCAGTACATTTAGCATTAAATCTGTTGTACTAATGTCATGACTTGAGTATAAAAGCCTCCTAAGAATGCTCAATTTTCTCAGTGCCATAGTGCACTCTAAATTTTATAAGAAATCATGTTAAGTTTCTCACTGTGCCAATTTCAAGCTGAAAGGTACAAAAATACAATTAATTAGTATTAAACAAGCCACCTGACAACGTTGGTTACCTTTTAATTATATATGTTATAATATGTTAATTTTTTATTATATAATTATATTAAATATATTATTGCAGCAGTTTTTTGTTTCTGAAATAGGCATGAAAGAGCACATGTGTGTGTATAAAAATAAAACTAGTCTCTTAACAATCTTTTTGCATTTCTTTTTGGCTTTGTTTTGCATTTCTTCACGGTAATTTTTTTTTTTTAAATTTATTTCACTGTGATTTATTTCTGTAGGATGTTGGGCAGCATGGCATCTATTATTCCAGAAAGGAAGAATGCACATCACAGTATTCGCCAGAGTTTAGATTCCCATGATAATGTGGAAGTTGAAGCAGCTATATTTGCTGCTGCCAACTTTTCTGCACAATCAAAGTAAGATACAACTTTTTTTCATATTACAGAGAATGGGAACTCCATTGACTCTGGCATTCACAAAACAGTATTTACTTCTGTAGTGCTAGCCATGTCATTTATATCAAAGCATTTAAATATGTGTAGTAACAGTTTTGTAAAGAAATCTAATACTGCTTCAACACAAATAATTTTTCTTTTATTCTAAAATACTAATAGAAAGCTCATAAATATGGGAATGTGAACTGGAATGGCAGCTTTAATCAAGGATTATTTTACAGAATATATTAGGCAACTAAATTGAGCTTCAGCTTTATTATTTGATCAGGCTTCTGTGCAGGGGTTCTAAATCGACTTGGGTCGATTGTGGGAGTTTCTGTTGTTAAAACAGTGTTTGGTAGTTTAACTGTTTTAGTATTTTCTTTCTGTCTTTATTTTTTTCATTTCACTCAGTGCTTTGTCTTCTCTCTACAGGGATTTTGCAGCTGGAATATGTAACAAAATCAGTGAGATGATTCAAGGTACATATGTATATTGAATGATAAAAAGGAAAAGCTCTAATTTCTTGTGACAATTCTGTATTATCCATATGTAAATATCAGATATCGGAATGCTGTTGCCTTAACCTCAGATTATTCCAGATTTTAAATTAAATTAGCTAACCAATAATCTAATATCTGGCTTTTATGTCCTCTTAAAATCTAAGTTGTCAAAACACCTGTTTGGTAATGAATGAATGCTCATCTGTGGCATAATTAATAAACTTGCATAGACTATCCCAGGTTGCTTCAGATAAGTTAATGGGTGTGTTACCTGCAGTGAAGGAAGGGGTAACCTTCCCAAAATGCTGTGGTCATGCTGCTAGCTAGTAGATGGTTACTTCAACACCTGCAGGCAGGTATCTGCACTATCTGCATTCAGCAGTGGCAGCAATGCAGACGTGTTGTGTGCCTCAGTACTGCCAAAAGCCAGTACAAAGGACTCACTCTCTTCCTATGTTTCTCTTCCTTGTTGCAGGCTTGGCCACACCTGTGGATTTGAAATTAAAGTTGATCCCTATTCTACAGCATATGCATCATGATGCTAGTCTGGCCTCCAGCTCCCGGCAGCTGCTTCAGCAGCTAGTAACATCGTATCCCTCTACCAAGATGGTCATTGTTACTCTGCACACCTTTACTCTGCTTGCTGCTTCTTCTTTGGTTGACATTCCTAAACAGGTAATTCTTAATTTATTCCTTCAATATAAAGTATGAAGTACATTTAAAAAAACCCTCAGATTCTAGCTGATAAATAAATAATCAAACTTACATTAGAGCAACCATCCTAATGGATGCTCTAATGTGCTATAGAGAAAGAATACTCTGAAAGCTACTGCTGCTCTCATATTTTTTGCCCTCCATTTTCAGATAACTCCATCAAACACAGGGACTCTTTACAGATCATAACCTGTCTTTCTTTGAATAGGCTGGGATTGAAATAAACTAGGATCAATCAGCAATTTAGGCAGGCAAAGACCTTGGCTTTTTCTGAAAACATTTAATCTCACCTATAGAACCCAGGCTTTACTTTTTGTTGCTGTATGTTCTCTTGGGTCACGGGTGTGCATTTTGCCTTCCTTGCATGCAAGCAAATGAATGTTCAGTAGCACAGAGTGTTTAAAAATGTATTTCTTGAACTCGTAGGCATTTGAATTTGTTCCCGTAATTTAGGACAATAAACCAAGTTGTTTGAAGGCAGTGATGGAAAAGTAGAGTGCTTTTATATTCTGATGATGTGGATGTGATTTATATAGCAGGTCTGAACACAGTGACATTTGATGTTCATCAAACTAATCCTTGTAAAGTAGTAATGAAAATCTATTTGCTTTCTCTCAACCCTGTACAGCTAAGGAAGGCTGGTGTTTGTTGCTGTTAGACTAATAGCCCTGATCTGTCTGAAACTGTTTTGGTATGACTGATTTCTGTATTTCAGAGGATGCTTTTGATAGTATTGAATCTAAGCCAACTGGAACAACATCAGAACATCTGATGTGCGCTTTTTTTTATGGTGGTAAGCAGGGTGCTTTAGGCTGTATTCCTGCAGCACAACAGCCGGTGTCACTTAAAAGTGATGTAGCCAGGGTGAGGGTAGATAGCAAAACCATGGGCAGCATGCTGGTGCTTTTTCACGGTGTGGTGAGCTGATGCTGTCACAGAGGCTACCAGCTGTCAGGATGCTTCCGTGACTTCCCCCCATAATTTGGAGGGGTTTTTGAAAGGGACGGAGGGCACAGGTGGTGCTCGCCCCTCACAGAGGGACACTTTGTATCATGTCTTTTGCTTTGCTTTCATTTGTCCTTGAGCAGCAGGCCTGTTTTTGTCCGTTAGCTGGGTATAATCAGTGGAAGGCCTTTGACTTAAATGGCATTTTGTTTAGACTTATGTGAGGAAGAAGAACTGTTTCTAACACATGGGCTAGCTGTTCCATCTCTGTACACTTGCAGGAAACAAATACAAGGACGTGCAGTTAAGTGTCACTTAATTTGAGATAAGTGCTTCTGGAGGGGTGGGTAGAAGATGGTTTTGTTTGGTTTTTTGGGGTTGTTTTTGGCAGCTACTGAGACATAAAAGGTATGTTTGTGTTGCTATCTGTTAGCTGCAGATCATACAGACACCTGAGTTAGCATCAAATGCCCAGTATATGTGTTAGTAGCATAATTACAACATTATGAAGTATTTACTGTGCTTCTCGGGGATGCTTTATGCTATTTCTGTGAGTGCTGAAGTGGGTCTCAAGGCTTCACAGGCTTACAGGGTGATGGTAGTGAAGAGTGCCTGAACAAGGGGAGTAGGGTGGTAGAAACTGGCTGCCCCAAGGAGGGGCTTTTCTGTGTGATAGGCAGTCTAACAGAGAAGGCAAGTTAGTCTTGGCTGAGTATGCTCAAAATTTAATCACAAGTACTTCTGAAGACTTCCTTCTAGTACTGTATCTCAGTTTAAAAATGGATTTACTTTATTGCAGATCCAGCTTTTGTTGCAATACTTGAAGAATGACCCCAGGAAGGCTGTGAAGAGGCTTGCAATCCAAGATCTGAAGTTGTTGGCTAACAAGACACCACATACATGGAGCAGAGAAAATATTCAGGTTTATACATTTATAAGCTTAAGTTTATTGTTGAATTTTGTATTTAGCTGTAGGATTCTTCCAGAACAATTTGGGGGGTAAGAAAGGAAGAACATGTATCTTCATATCCTTACATTAGGTTACTCGGCTATGTAGAGTAGCCAAGTGTTACTGAACAGTTGGAGTATTATAACTGAGCAAAGGCATATATCATGTTGTAGGCCTTTTTACAGTAAGGAAATCACTTTTCCATCTGAAAAACATATCTAAGATAATAGTCATGAGAGCTGAATGCTTACATTAATCTTTGGATACACACTGTGTAGTAATGCTCACATGTAACACACAATCTGACTTTTTTCAAAGCATGTCATCCTATATTCGAAAGGGCAAATGTAATTTTTACTTCAGTTCTTATTTTCAGTAGTACCCTTGAGACTCCTGTGGTATGAATAAGACCCGAGAAGGTGTTCAGAGTGCATCTGTATTATTTGGTGAAGCAGTTACAGTGTAGATAGTATTCCAGCTTTCTTCCAGTCACAGTTGCATATGAACATTTTTTTCTCCTTGTCTTTACCTATTTCTGGTAGAAATTACTGTAGAAAATAGCTTCAGATTAGATTAAGGTTCTAATCTAATATTTTAAGAACATTATTGCTATGTACTTTTCTGGGTCTTTTTTCTTTTGTTTTTACTAGTCTTGGAAGCTACTTCTGTTCTAATTTGTTGGAGCATGAGGCAGCTGGGAGGAAAAACTATGTGGATTTTTGTTATTGATCATGTGAAGAATGAAGTGTTTTGCTTTGTCTCCAATATTTAGATAAAATTATTTGGAGTGTGCAGAGGCTTTTAGGTTAGTGAGCTGCTTTATTTTTTGTGACGGATTAATACAGAAAATTATTTCCTTTTAGGAATTCTAAAGAATTCCTTTAATGGTTGATGAATTCTTCGGAATCAAAATGTTACTCTATGCATTTATGCCTGGTTAGTAGTTAACTCGGTGCAAGTGAGAGATGTGGCTTTCATCAGTATGTAGTGTCTAAAAGTAGGTGTCCTGATGATTGAAAGGGGAAACTTACAGTGATGTCAGAACTAAACCAGTAACTGGGTTAGAGCAAAACTAATTGGCTGAAGCTTGTTACTGCCTGCTGAATGGCATGCAGTAGTAATTTCTGTCTTCTAAAATGTATAGTCAGCACTTTCAGCTGGGAAACTGTTTCATATGTTGAAACCACTTGGCAATGTTTATACAACAGGGACTGGAACAGACCCTTCTTATGGCATACCTTGCTTCTTGTACCTTTTTGCCAAAAAGAGTTTTGGCAGTGTTAACTTCTTCAGCATTTTGCCTGTGTAGGTCAGAGAGCAGGCTTGGTCTTTTAATTGTGGAGACTTCGCTGTCTTCCACACATCAGCTTTAGAACTCGTTGCTGCTGTTGCTTAGACCAGTCCTTCTGCTGACTGTGAAGCTACTAAGCAGCCTGTAGTCCATCTTCCCAATAATTCTGAGCTCCTGGCATTCTTCATAGTTACTGTTTCAAATGAACTCTGTGAGCAGTGATCTAATAGCACTGAAGAGAAACATCAGTGTCTTGTGAGACATCAAGACTCATTTTCAACCTTAATAGTTGTATTTTCATGTTGATGCCAGGTTCTTCAGTGGATTAGCAAAATACTACATTGGTACAAATTACAAGTTTATTTAAAATTTAACTGTCACACATGCATGAGAAAAACACTATTTGAGGGTTTTTTTGTTCTTTGGAACTAGTTATGTGATACTGTTTTTCTTCAGTTTCTGGATGTAATCATTCAGCTTTGGCTCTCTCTGAAGCAGAATATACTTCCATTTTTCTCTCATGCTACTTTCTCTCATGTCAACTAACAAAGCCTCCAAAACCAGTGAATAACAAAGTTCTGGACTGTGTTCATGTAATAAATATGAGAACAATGTCAATTTCAAGAGTTATTCACATCTTATATATATTTATCTTATATCACATCTAGATTTAGATGTGATAAAGCCTGAGGACATCTGGTGAAAGGCACAGAAGTATGACAGAAGCTCTACTATAAATGAGTTAAAATATGCTTTAATATGTTTATCAAGAAACTTAAATAGTATTCTGTTGGACACCAGGAGTGTTAAAGGAAATGGCACTTGAAACTTTGTTCCTCAGAGATGTACACTTACATGAAGCCCTGCAGAAATAAGGCAGAATAATCCGAATACCTCTGAGACTGGTGAATTGTCTTAAAGTCTTCTGCAGTTTTTAATCAGTAAGACCTGATAATATTTTGCCACTGATTTTTAATTAATAAATTACTGATAATTGATGTTTCCTAGTATATGAGACCCACTGTCACTTTTCTACAAGCTGTGTCCTCAGTTGACTAAACCAGGCTTCAGGACAGAATTTTCTGCAGAAATATCTCAATACTCAAAACTTCACAGATAAGTGCAACTAAAAGTTTAATACAGATAGCTCATGGAACTTCCTTTCCTCTCTTTTTTTCTCTCCTGCTAATCTCTAGGCACTCTGTGAATCTGCTCTTCACACTCCTTATGACAGCTTGAAACTGGGCATGCTCTCCGTTCTTTCCACGTTATCTGGGACCATTGCCATTAAACAGTACTTCAGCAGTACTCCAGGTAAGAAAACGAGATTAGATCTTTGGCATTTCAGGTGGTTTGGCTAACTGATAACCAATTTCAACTGAATATCTTGTAGCATATTCTTACTGTTTTTGAACTTGAGAGCACTAGCTGAGAGTCGGGCTGTGTTCATCATGTGTAAACTTAAAATGGGCCACTGTATACCCATGAGTAGTCAAGGTCTAAGATTTTGTGGGGAATATGCTGTATGAAAGGGGTTTTTTTTCAGGACCAGTTGAACCTTTCTGCCTTGTGACTGTGTTCTGGAGAAAGAGAGTACATATTTTAATGTTATTCAAGGTATCTTGTTTTTAAAATTATGATAATACAGGTTTTTTTTTTATTCTTGAAAGCGGGACTGCCCTAATGGGTATTATGAGCTCAACTACATGGGCTGCAGAAATGGAGAAAAATAGTACATCCTTTTCAGTCATTCTGGCATGTCTTAATAATTAATATTCTCCCCAGCTTTTTTTAGTCAGATACATAACTTCTTAAGAGAATATTTCTGTGTCCCTGAAATATCAGCCTTTATATAAGACCCAAATATTCTTTCTCATGTATGTCTTGCTCGTATAATGTTCAGGAATGGAGGGAAGAGCCTCTGTGTGTGGAGAGAGAGGGAGATATGTTGTGATCCTATTCTTTAAACATGAGAAAAAAATTTACTCCTAAGTCAATATAGTTTTTTTGCAGAAATGTATGATGTAATTACAGACTATGCTGTTTTATGTTCTATTTCCTTGTCTTTATTTAGGAACAACAGCTACCACTGTGAGATCATTTGATTTAGTAAAACTAGCACAGGAGTGCTGTTACCATAATAATCGTGGTATTGCAGCTCATGGTGCGAGAATTCTGACTAATATATCAGCCTCTTGTCAGGAAAAAGGTAAATGAAAGCAAGGACAATGAATTGAGTCTGTTTACAGTCAGGCTTATGCACTTAACACATATTAACTCATCTTGTCTGTGAGCCTGTCTGTACATATGTCTAATCCTTCATGCTGGTTAGGGAGAACAGGGGCTATAATCTAATAGAAAATATTCTATATGATTTTATGGGTGGTTGAGAAGATTGTCTTAATCTAATTTAGAGAAAATTCTGGAATACAGTAGAACTTCTGCTAAATAAATGCTTGTCTTACCTTGGTTGTAGGACTACTGAATTGTCAACCTTTGAAAACTCTTTGCACAAGAATAACAGGGCATTTAGAAGTCTTAGTCCAGAGAGTTATGCATGCTTTACAAATGTCACAGTTGTGCCTGTTGGAGTGCTATGAAACCTGGAATGGCAGAATTGTTTCTAAGCAAAGTAAAGTAGGGTAGAAATATCAAAAAGATACTTAATCTGTCATGACTGCAACACCAGTGCAAGCAATTATGGTTGGAAAACATAACAGGGAACTAACTACCTTATCTTTTCTTTTCTTAGATCTTCTGCCTTTGGAGCAAGATGCAGTTTTTGGCTTAGAAGCTCTTCTTGTTCTTTGTAGTCAAGATGACAGTCCAGGAGCTCAGGCAACCTTAAAGGTGACATTACTGTTGTCTTCCTGTCTTCCTCTAGCACAGCTGTAAGTTATAGTAATAACTTGTGTAGAAAGGCTAGTGTGAACCAGATCCTATCTGGTGGAAGCATAACATACTGGCAGGAAGTTAAGATTTTTATATGTTTTATCCATAATCAGAGTGGCAGAGAAGCTCAGCACAATGATAGTGCAGCTCCTCTCAGCTCATAACTTAGTTGATTGTCAGGGAGATGGTGTGAAGGGGAATAAAGCATTCCACTTGGTGTAATGGCTGTGATAGAACATGGATTTTAACATGGGATGGAGGTGTCTCTGGAGAACAAAGACAATCTTGGAGAGAACCTGCTTTTTGGAGATGAGAATGCAATGTACATTATGACAACAGTTTTATAAGCTGCTATATTTATTTGACCACTTCTTAAACTGCTACCAGTTATTTACCTGTAAAGATGGGTGGTATGAGAAAGAAGACTATGCTTTCTTGAATTTCTGTTATGAATTAGTGCTATTAGCCCAGGGATGGAGGCTTGGGCTCTTAGAAAAATCTCAGTTTTTTGTTGAGAATGTAGTTCAGAAAACACCAGACCTATATTTCTGCAATCAAACTTGCAGGTAAGTGTGTCTGGCTTTTTTATTTTCAAGTAGGCATTGTGCTTATTATACCTGTTGTTTATGTAAATTGCAGATCACATTAACTTGTATGGTGAAGCTGGTCAAGTGCCGTCCTCACCTGAGCCAGTCAGTAGTTGAATCCCTGCTGACCCAGTTGCACAGTGCCCAAGATGCTGCCAGGATTCTCATGTGCCACTGTCTAGCTGCTATTGCCATGCAGCTGCCTGTCTTAGCAGATGGGATGCTAGGAGACCTAATGGACCTCTACAAATTAATTGGGCGATCTGCCACAGATAAAAAACAAGAACTCTTGGTAAGACCTCCTGGTGCATGGCTCTTGGTGGGTAAACTGCTGTGGGTGGTTTTTATTTAAAAAGGCAACTAAACCATTTCTTGTGTTCAAGGTGATGTGCCAGTATATAGCCACGGTTTTCAATTTTGCTTTAATTTTTGACCATGTGTGTTAGTTAGTGTTCAATTTCAAAATATCTCATAGATGGAGATGAACTATATGGTATATTCCAGTAGAACTTCCAGCAGATGGCACTGCTTAGACAAACCTAGCTATTGAAATGATTTGGTTCTCTGTAAAATAATGGTGATAGAAAGAGAAAATGGCAGTTAATTTATGTATGATGCTGTGACTCACATGACTTCTTTTAATATACTGTAAGAGATAAAAATGCTTTTAATCATGTCTATTTGGAAATGAATTTGAATTTTAAGAAAAAAATTACAAGCTGCCTGTTAATTCCTTTGAAGCATTCAAACTATTTCAGTTAAAAGACAGTAAAAAATTTTTACATTAAAGTTACTTTAATCTACAAGACATACTTGGGTGGCTATAAATACTTAAAAGATAGATGACTGAGAAAAGTTTGTCAGTTAAAATATGTAATCTTCTATGTAGTTTTGAGTCCAAAAATCAAGTAGATATTTCTGGTAGTTTAAGAAACTGAATTGGCTATTTTATTTTTTTTCCTTGTTTTGATTAGTTTCTGAAATATAACCTTTCTCCTCACTCTTCTACCCTTCATTAGGTTTCTCTTGCCACAGTGATATTTGTTTCCAGTCAGAAAGCTTTATCTTCAGAAATCAAAACTGTCATCAAGCAGCAGCTTGAGAATGCCTCTAATGGATGGACAGCCTACAAGATAGCCAGGCAGGCTTCCAGAATGGTAAGTGAAAATACCTGGAGAAAAATGGTTTGTGGTTAGAAGGGTACTAGTGATTTCTTTGAACTGGGAAAATAAATTCTTTGGAGGAAATTAATGGGGGACAAAAAAAAAAAAAAAGTTTTTCCTTTAAATTCTCCAGAATGCTGATTCAGGTACATGCCATTTAGGGCAGTCATCTCGTCAAGGTGTTTTTTTCACTTGTCTTTTTATTTGAGAAGGAGGTAATGACCTGATGCTTTCTTAAGCACATGCCTAGTGTGCATTTTGTAGCTGTTCTTCATAGGCTGATACATGCCAGCTTGATGTGTGTTGCTTTTCTGTCAATGTGAAAAAAGAAAGAAAAACACACTGTTGCCCTTTTCCATTAAGTCACAGCTGGTTAGAATGTAGAAACCGTAGTTAAGAGTTGCTGGGGTAGAAGTAAATTTCAGTATCTGTTTCTCATCTTGTTGAATAATCTGTGTGAATAAGTACTGTACTTTATACAGGCTGGTATTTCCATGAAATAAGCATTTGTGCTTTTATTTATTTTTAGAATTGTCATAATGATTGGAAGAATTTTCAATATTTCTGTCTTGAAAATAAGATCAGGTCTGGTGATGTTGTTATTCTATTTTTTTCATGAAAACCCCCAGCCTTCTTTCATGTCCCTTCTTAGAAAACTTCTTTCCATTACAGGGTAACCATGACATGGCCAGAGAACTGTATCAAAGCATGCTGACTCAGGTGGCTTCAGAACACTTCTACTTCTGGCTGAACAGCTTGAAGGAGTTCTCCCATGCAGAACAATGTCTGACAGGTTTGCAGGAGGACAACTACAGCTCGGCGCTTTCTTGCATTGCTGAAGCCTTAAAATCCTATCACAAAGGAATAGCGTCGCTGACGGTTAGCACAGATCTTCTACTGTAGTGGTGATGTTTCTGTATCCTGCAGCAGGTCTGCTTGGTTTCTGCTCTTAAACCTCTGAAAAGTTCTTCAAGATATCTGATGCTTGCCAGACTCTCTTTTGAGAGGACTGCAAGGAAGAGCCAGTTGTAACACACTGCATCTTCAGAGAGAAGATCCTGTATTGTAGCTGTGTGTGATAAGCTAGATTTCTTTCTTTCTTCACTCCCTCACTTTGTTCCTTTATCAAATCATGGTAATATGACAGATCTCTTTAAGTCACAGTTCTTAAATGTTCTGCTCCTTGCCTTGGCTTATTAAACAATGTTGTAATAGTCAAACCTGGGGATTTGTCTAAATTGGCAGCTATCTTCTCAATATGCAGAGAAGGATTTCATTGTCTTCCTCCCTCCTGCTGAGTTAATGTTGCCTTGTTTTTGATGATTTCATCCTGTGGAATCCTAAAAACAAGGCAACACCAATTTAGTAAAAGGAGGAAGGAGGACAATGGAGTTTCATCAAATCAGCAGAATTCATATGGTACCTGCTTTTATGCAAATACTTACTGCTTCTCTGAAGTAATGAAAATAGCAAGAAGCTGTGTGTCATATCTGTGAATGTACACAAAACATTAATGTCTCCTTCACTGGAGACATTCAGAACCCACCTGGATGCGTTCCTGTGTGATGTACTCTAGGTGACCCTGCTCTGGCAGGGGGGGTTGGACTAGATGATCTTTCGAGGTCCCTTCCAACCCCTAAGATTCTATGATTCTATGATTAATTAATATGGACCATCAGCTCTTATGGTGAGGTTGCTTTTTAAGAAAAGATGATCCAACTTCACACAGTACTTCCATATTTTAGTTTCCAGGAAGAAATATTTACACACAGTTTTCTGTATGTCTTATGAGTGAATCTGCTATTTTTCCCCAGTTACCGGAACTGACAGTGTTGTGACAATTCAGATATTAGTGTTTAATAAAGTTCAGATAATACTGTTTATTAATAAACTGTCCCTGAAAAAGCAGGAGGGATGTAGATTTTACACCTTTGTCCTCTAAGAGGAAGCTCCATTGTTCCTAAAGTATTTGCCTCTAACTTTTCAGATGAGTGAATAAGGCTTTCAATTCCACATGTCCAGATTTCTCTAATGTCTACAAGACATTGAGAGGGGGGTCTCATCTAATTAGATGGTAATACTTAATACAATCAGGATAATAACTTGCTTAAATAGGTTTAAGTCTGTGATTCAGTTATTTAACCTTTTTCTAGAGTTTGTTTTTTTTCTGTTGAAGATTCTTGTCCTCATTTCCTCTTCTGACTTCTCTTCCTGTGTGTTGCACATAGTGCTTTTCTGAGTGAGTTGTTTCCTTTTGGGTTGTTGTAGTCCAGAGGAATAAGCAGAGGTTTCGGAGGGCTTGGGTAGAAGAAGTTGGGTTTTGTTGCTGGCTGTTGCTGACTTGTTGCATTGCTCCGGACAAAATCTTTAACCATGCTTGAGTGTAGTAGCGTCTGTAAAAGGAGCCACTTACTCCCTGCATCTGCAGAACTTGGCATCTCAAAGGGGAGCAAAAGTGCTGTAAAGTGCACGATAGCAAAAGTTTTAATCAGTAAGACTGTCTCTTGCCTTTGACTTACTGTTGCTGGTGTTCCTGTGTAGGGGATGACTCAGCACTGTTGGTACCACAGCCCATTACCATGTACGATGAATCCTGTTTCTGTCAGCTTTGCAGCTGGAAGATGCTTTGTCAGTAAATCTGTTGCAGATTTTAGTCAGCCCAGTTTAGCAATGATGAAATATTGAAACAGTATTTGATCTTGTCAGAAAATTTCTCAATTCCTTCTTGATACACATGCAATTGTCTGCCTTTTGTAGCTGTATGTAAAATGTCCTTTCATGTGAGTTAGTTGGCTTGAGCCAAGAAGTCCCATTATTTTATGGATTAAAAGTGTCGGAAAGAGGGCAGGGACTTGTCATAGAGCGTGTTGGCCACAATCCCTGTCTTGCTGGGTACTTACTTGTTTAGTTAGCAGAGTTTTTGCATAACACCTGCTTTTCCTGGTACAGAACATGCATCTCATTGGAAGCATGCTTATTTTTTCTCTGATGGTAATCTAGAGAAGGTACAGTACTTGAACATAGCTCTAATTATTGGTTAAGCAGCACAAACTCCAAATATGTTGGTCACAAATGGTGGTGTTTGAAAGAAGTCTTTTTGTCACTTTCAAAAAAGAATTGTAACTAATTTATTGCTCATGGCTATATTTGTAGTAGATAAGATAAATTGCAATATTAATGAGACAGGCTTGTTTCCATGTACAAGAATTGAGTCCAATTCGTTCTACTAAATATGTCTGGATTCTCTGATGTGGGTACTGGTACTTTACTCTCTATAAAAGCATGTAGTCTCTCTAGGGCAATTACAGTGTAGCAAGATCTCTTCCACAGAGGGTTTTCTGAAACCACCCTTGCAGAATAAACTGAACAGTTTCTACTCAAAAGGGAATTTTTTTTCATGTCCTTGGAGAAGGGAGAGCAAAGTGTTAGATAAGAGGAGCTGAGTGATAGTGATGTAATAGTCTTATTTTTTGGGTTGAAATCTAGCTCAATAGTTTAAAATGGTTGCAGTTGGCTGATGTTCCTTGCTTTAGTCAGTAGTGGGCCAGTTCTCAGATGACATGATGATTTGTGAGAAACTGGTTTGCTGCTTTCCTGCTGGCAAAGAAATGGTTCCTAGTAAGGTTTTGAGAGAGGTTATAACTTTTTGCTTCCGCAAGTGACCTTTTCTTTTGAAGAATAAGAAGCACAGGGGAAGACATGCAGGAGTTTAACATACTTCCAGTCTTTGAGTAAGAGAAGGTCCCAGTGGTTGGTTTTACAGATGGCTTTTTTCTACCTAAACAAGAAAGTGTACTCTTCTTGAAGTCCATCAGCATAAGAAAAATAAGTAGTGTATTTTTGGCTTAACTAGTATCTGATCTCAAGTGCTGCTAATGTACCCCCTCATGAGTGTCCTGAGCTGTCACAGGTGCTTTTACATGGCAGATAAACCCTTAGGGAGCAAGGTTTCACAGAACCATATGTTCTAAATGATACCAGCATGTCTACCTTCCTGGAGTTCTTTTACTTACTATTCTTAGTTGTCACTGAACTGTGTCTCTGCCTTCATCAAATGAAAGGTTCAATGCTTTTGTAGTGTTCCTGTCCATTTCACAGTTACAAAAAACTCTAAAGTTTATCACCCTGTGCTGCAGGTAACTTCACACAATTCTTTTCTGGCTGATGTAGAATCACTTTTTCAGTCCTTTGTGTTTCTGTTTGTCATCAAATTGGGTGTGCTCTCTCTTGTGGTAAGGACTGTCTGAAATAATGTCATTTGAAGCCTAATGTCTATGCCTTGGAAAAAGAGGAAATAAGTACCCTGACAGCATTGTAACAGCTGAAGTTATGTTTGTTGCAAGGGTGGTATGCTTGAAATACAGCCTAGTAATTACCTAACTTTTCTCTTGTTTATATGCAGCATTATTTGAATTGAATACATCTCTTAAATACAGTTTTTAAAAATGCAGCTTTTAGAATTTAACTGCTCATGTGTCTGATGAGACAGTCCAGTGACATTGTGAAGTTATTCTGGTTGCTTTTGACTTAGATTACCAACATTCCTATTACTGTCTTTCAGGCTGCTAGTACACCACTTAATCCTCTGAGTTTTCAGTGTGGATTTGTTAAGTTAAGGATTGACCTTCTGCAAGCTTTTTCTCAACTTATTTGTACCTGCAACAGCCTGAAAACAAGTCCACCACCAGCTATTGCCACAACTATTGCTATGACATCAGGAAGTGATCTCCAGAGGTGTGGACGCATTTCTAACCAGGCATGTGTTCTTGTTCTGCTCTTGTGCAGTTCTGTTTATGAGTGGTATGCATTTTGCTTCTCAGCAAACATACCTGACAAGAGAAAGGAAAAGCATTCCTGAAGACTTTTTGCTAAACAGTGGGCCTTGGTTTTCACCTGTAGTTGTAAAAATGTCTGCCTGGCCTGCCTGTGGCAGGCTGTATGTTGTAGTTCAGCATGTACATAGGTTTTCTCATACATTCATGTACCCAGCTTCCAAGAACATACATGTAGTAAGCCAGTCAATACAGTCAAACTTGCAGCAAGACCTTCTACACCTTGTCTTGCAACACCTCAGATGCTGTGATTACACTATACTTAGGATCATACTGCAACTTCTTTTGGTGACTGTTTGCAACTGTCTTGATACAGAACACCAAGACAGGCTGCTTCCAAAATGCACCAAGTCTGCAAGAAGGAATTGAAAGACAGAGCAGCTTGATGTACCAGTAGGGGATGGGGGAGGTGCTTAATGGGGGTTTTTGTTTTGCTTTGTTTTTAACTCAAGGAGGGTATCCTGGTGCTTTGTTACAGCAAAAGTATCTGCTTAATTCATGGTTAATAGTCTGTAATTTTGGTGATTTTTATCTGTGAAGAAGTACTTTATGTATTTTGTCAGAGTATGTTGTGTTAATGTTTCAGGGTTGTATGCAATGTAGGTTTTCTGGATGCATGGGGTTTTGTTTGTTCTGCCTAGATTGGATTTATTATTTTTTTCCTACTAATAACGTTGTCTCTTTAGATGAAACACTCGATGGAGGAATTCCGAAACCTGGCTACACGTTATGGAGATCTCTATCAGTCATCTTTTGATGCAGATTCAGCAACTCTAAGGAATGTAGAACTGTATCCTTTTAAAATCTAAGTTTTTTCACTTTTCTTCCCCTGTGAACAGTGTGAAGCTTAACAGTCCTCTTTTCTATGAAGACTGGCACAAAGTTTTGAAGCAACTAGTAACATAAAAATTAGGTAACAATTGCTTAAAACTCATTTGGAAATAAACATTGCTATACTGTTGTTTGGAATTACTTTATGAACAAGTTATGACACACAGATTGCAACAACATAGAACTTGGAATTTTTATAGTTCTTGCTTCTGTGTTTTCTAAAGGAGTAACGACTGTAGGATTACTTCACAAAAGGTAGAGATATAAGGAAAAGTGCCAGTAAATACACTGAGTTTCTTGTTTTAAGTGCCAACTTTGTAAATCTCTTAACTCCTTAGTATTAATATCAGACAACAGCAGAGCTGTCTGTTGATTTCACATGCCATAGAAGCTCTGATTTTGGATCCAGAATCTGTGAGGTAGGTTTGATAGCTAACTTTCTACTCCTTTCCTGTTTATTTCTAAATCCTTGGGTCTTTAAGCCTATGGATTCGAAGAATGTTCAGAAAGTTTCTCAGTGGACCCTTCTAATTCTCCTCTGGGCAGGCCTGAGGGATCTGTTGCTGTTGTGCTATACTTGGCAGGCTAGGGACTGTGTTTAGAGTTCTGCATTTTGTACTGATTTTGCTCTTGAGAGCACTATACTGAACTTGTCTTAAATATAGACTTGCATTAAAATACAACTTTTAATTTTTTTAATCAGCCACCTATTTTAACTTGTCATTTTCTTGTTAGCTCCCATAGCTACTGTTTGCATGTTAGTTTACTTCAGAGTATTGTAAGTACTGTAAATACATGTACTACATTGGTTTAAACTCTTCATGTAAACCCATCACCTCTGGCTCTTTTTTAACAGTGAACTTAGGCCCACTAGGAAATGATCTTGAAGTACCTATTGAATCACCCTTTAAAGTTTCCAGGCTGAGATTAAATGGAAGATAATGTGGATATACGTATTTTTTAATGTGTGATTTTTATAATTTGGAAGAAAAGTGAACATTTTAAGTTGCCTACTCATTGTTAATTGAAAACTATGAAATTGTGAACTTCAAAACACTAGGTGTCTAGAAGATGTAATTACATTAAAAACATGAGATTATAAAGTTCCAGATTTAGTCTTAAATCTGACTGGCTTTCTTGTTTTTCCTGGAATTGAGGGACTTTAAAACACATTATCATCACTGTAGGCTATAATAAAAGGCATGGGAATTAGAACTCAGCAGGCTTAAATAAAAACTTGGGGAATTAAACATGCTGAGTTTGTTAGACCTGTAACTGCTTCCAGTGGGGACAGAAAGTGATGGATAAGTTGTAGTTAAGAAAGGGTTTAGATGTCAAGGACAAGTCTTGCAGTGGAAAAAATAATAAATGGAGTAAACCGTTTGAAAGACACTGTTATTTCCTAATAGATTTAAAGTTTTAACAGAGGATGATATTGTTTGGCCTGTCTGGGAGTAAGCCTCCCAGAATATGATGAGGAAAGTATGTTAGACACAATGAAAAGTGTTATTTCTTAGTTTCCAGGAATATAGCTCGAATGGAACAGCACACATTGAGAGTGAATATGAAAGAAGAATGATGTCTGTATTTAATAATGTACTGGAAGAAGTGGAATCCCTCAACAGGAAGTATGCTCCTGTATCTTACTTGGCAAGTAACAGTTTAAATACAGACAAAGGTTCCAAAACCTCAGTAATTCTATGTTATCTATCGTGGTCAAGAAACTGAAGAGCACATTCGGTCAATTAACGTAACCTCTTACTGGCACAAGTGGTTTCTGTGGAGACCCAATGCTTCAAATACACTTGAAAAAAGGTTTTGCTAGGACACCAGTAACATTACTGGTCTGATTAAAAATAACGTTTTAAAAATTCTGATACTCAGAATATAGCAGATGCTGATAAGATACCTAAAGATGGTGTCAGGCCTCTGCCAGGTGTCTCTCCACACTTGTATTCAAGTGCTGAAGCATGTTTTCTTTGTTCATCCCATTGTTCTGAGGATTCTTCCCCTACTGCACACAGTGCTGGAGGGTCCAGCACCAGCCTGCCTTTGGTCACTGAGCTGTTGGCAGTTAATACTGTGTTTTCTGAGTATAGTGTTTCCCTTATCGATGCAGGTCATCGGAGAACACAATGTAAAGTGTGTTGAATGCAAACAGTCAACTGATAACATAGTTCTTTACAGGGCTAGTAAGGTTCAGTCTTTCACTGCTGGTGAACATCATAAAGCTGAAGTGCGTGTTGATGGGAACAAGATTGTTCATTTGTCATGGCTGGCATCTATTTGCCTTGTTTCTAAGTTCAACAGTCCCTACTGATTCCAAATAGGATAGAAGAATGAGTTGTGTAAAATGTAGCTAAGGTAAACCCTGTAATCTTAGTTGTCACTGGCTCCATAAAAATGCAGCTCGGTGACTTCAGTAGTGCTGCCTTTGCTCACCAGAAGGGTGGTACAGTGCAGTGGGGAAAGGAAGAGAAGTCAAGACTTAATTATTGCATCTCATTAGGTTGCAGTAGATGCCAGTCTTGTTTGCTTGGAGGGGAATTGTTTATTTGAGAGTTTGTGCATGTGGGGTTTTTTTGTATGAGTGTTTCAATAAGATCACACTCTACTGACTGTAACAGTAGGACTGAAATTGTTTGGATTTTTCTTGGCCTCCTTGTTTTTTTCCAGAAAATAATATCTTTTATAAAAAAGGCAGAATGTAAACAGAAGCTCAAGGTAGTCACTGTCATCATAGTGATTGTTATCCTATGATTGTATCAATACATTTCTGGACTTCTAGTGGAAATTACTGCAATTTCAGTACCCCAAGTGCATGCCTTTTTTTCCTATGCTATGATTGATGTATTTTTTTCTAATTGTTTTGGCTCTGTTTCTTACAGCATACAGCTTGTTTGTGCAATGCTGTCATTGCACTGTTGAAGGTACCCCTTTCATTTCAAAGGTACTTTTTTCAAAAGTTGCAGTCTACAAGTATTAAGGTAGGTACTGCTCAAATGTGGCCTAAAATTTCTCTTTATAGAGTCTTCATGAGAAAAGCTTTAGTGAAGGCCCAAAGCTTCAGCATTTTCAGTGAAGGCACTTAACTGCAAATAGTATCTTGGTTTATCTGTTAGGAATAACTTGAATAATATATGCATATGATCATTAAGAACCACTAGGCTGTGACTTAGGCAAGTGGATTCAGTTATTTGACTGGAAAGCCTTCAAGATAAAATCTAACTGGAATTTTTTGTTGATTCTGAGTCTGCAAAGCTAAAGAATGTCCTAGTCTTGGGAAGGCAGCTTTTATGAATTTGTGTTGTTTTTCCGTTAAAAAGCAAAATTTGTTATCCTGGAAAAGAACTGTAATGTTTGTCATCTGACTAAGAGTGGCTGTATGTGACCTTTAGCAGTTTGTGGGTTTTAAAGTTTTTGGGGTTTTTACTCGAGCGCTCCATTTTTCTGGAAAAAGTAAAAGCCTTAAGATTTTTAATATTCACTCATTGAATTTTACATTGTTCAGCTTAGTATACTAACCAGTGGCTATGTTGTAGAAGATTTTTTGTTCTTTTGGGTAAGTGCTGCTAATAAAACTGATACAAAGATTACATCTGGTATTGCTGACAATGCTTATTAATTATTATAGCAATAAATCTCAGATAAGTTCTGTTTTTCAATTTGCTGGTTTACCTACCAAACCCCCCCTTGGAAATTTTTCCATAAGAAGGTGTTCCATTTCATCCTGGAGTTGTATTTGCTTTTCCGGAGGCATGAATTTACATTTTCACCTCTTCTCCTGTGTTTCAGCTGGCTCTTTCCCCATCTCCAAGGAACCCAGCAGAACCTATTGCAGTACAGAACAATCAGCAATTAGCTCTAAAAGTGGAAGGAGTGGTTCAGCATGGATCTAAACCAGGCCTTTTCCGTAAAATCCAATCCGTGTGTCTGAATGTCTCTTCAGTGCTGCAGAGCAAGCCTGGACAAGACTATAAGGTATGGATAGAGTAGATCTGGGAGGAATCTTAAGTTTTGTTGCTGTATTTTCTTGCTCTTTTATTTGGCTCTGGTTAGCAGAATTTTCATGTTGAAATGAACGGGTTCTTGTGTAATCCTCTCAGTCTTGACAGCTGACATTCAAGCAGTGTCCAGAGCCAGGCATTGTGCATGGGAATTTCAAGTCTGCTGTATGATGATGCCTTTTTAGTAACAGCTTTTCTTCCAAGCAGAAGAGGCTTTGAGATGTTCAGAACAAGTCACTAGGAGTCTAGCTAAGATGAGGAAAATTCAACCTGGGTATACATCATATGAAACTGCACAATAAAAAAAAGGCAGAATAGATTATTCTTTACTACATAGGATCTAGAAATTTATTCTCATTTTAAGGGTTTTTTTTTGTTTGTCTTTATGGAAATGGGTAGGACAGGCTGTCCAAATTAAATAGCACCTGAGGAGATAGATATATATATATAGATATATATATATAACAATTTTATCAAAGATGCCACATCTGAAATTCAGGTTCTGCTAACATGACATCTAGTGAGAGGCCTGATTTTTTGGGTTTTGGAGTTGTTTGGTTTGTGTTTGGGTTTCTTTGAGGGGAAAAGGGGGAAAAAATGTCAGTTGCATCCAAAAGAACAGCAGGACTAGGAACTGTGTAATGTTTATGTGACTCATATTACTCTATGGAAAACTAGAACCTCAGGGAGAAAAAGACTTGTTAGCTACCTTGCTTCTGTGAATAGATATAAAAAGAACTCATTCATCAGTGAAAAAACATGTCAGCCTGGCTCAGACATGCACATGCATTGGTTTAGGAAAATTGAGGAGCAAGATTTATTTATTTTTTTTCTCTCCTTCAAATGGGGAGTGGAAAACTTACTTTAACAGGTTTTTATTAAATGGTATTTTAACCTTCCATGTGTTCTCAGATTCCTATTGACAACATGACCAATGAAATGGAGCAGAGGGTGGAACCACACAACGACTACTTCAGCACTCAGTTTCTGTTAAACTTTGTGATACTTGGCACCCACAACATCACAGTAGAGTCCTCTGTAATAGATTCAAATGGTATTGTCTGGAAAACTGGGCCTAAAACAACTATTTTTGTTAAATCTCTTGAGGATCCATACTCCCAGCAGGTTCGTCTTCAGCAACAGCAAGGACAGCCACCATCACAGCAGCAACAGCAAAGAACAGCATACTCACGGTTTTAATTCCCAGAAATTACACTGATCTGGTCAGTGGTATTGCAGTTTTTCTTGGACACTTTTTTTTTTTGGACAACTTTAACCTTCTAGAAAGTCTCAGATGCCAATTTGTTGGTTTTTAAATTATCTGGGATAAATTTGAACTTGATTGAGCAAAGGTCACTATTTAAATTTGAATTTGTGCTTTTAGTATAAGAACTTATGTCTGATCACTTCTGTGTACAAACCTGTTGCAGCAAACTCCACAAATTTGATAACAGAGGACACTAAGAGCTCTTTGACTAGTACTTTCAGTGCTTTCTTTTTTTGAAGTTTATAGGTTCTAATGTTAGGCTCACAGGACATCAGTAAATGCTTTGGCTAGTTAATACAGAACTGACTGTAATACCAAGTCTGTCCTAATGGGAAGGAATTGGCAGGAATATCCAGAGATATATTTCCTGACATTTTAATAGCAACTTCCAGTATTTGGCAGGTGTATGTGTATTATTACAATTAATCAGCATTGTTTAATGCACGCATATGGAAGAAGCTGCAGCTCAATTCTCATACTTGGTCCTTTTAGAAGGAGGAGACTGCTCAACGGGTTGCTGTCCAGGGAGACTTACAAGGGGCAGAATTTCACAGGTGGGAACAATAACTGTTTATTAGATTATACAGAAAAAATACTGTTGTTTAAAAATAATTATGTATCTGTATTTTGGAAGGCTTTGGGGTTTTTTGAGGGTTTTTTGTTTGCTCTATTAAGAGGGAAGTTAACTTTCAAGTTGTCATGCATTTTAACTGCCTTGTTTTTTAAAAAGGAAATTTATATACCAAAGCTTTCTGATCTTGTGTACTCTTTGATCAATTTAGTAATCTTTGTTACTTTTACAGGATAACTTGGAAGAGAATTTTGTCAGTACTAGAAATTGATTCAGAATAATTTTGGAAATATGCTGCTTTATACACAGTTGTCATACTTTCCTTTGAGACCTAAAAGGCTGAACTCAGCCTGTGTCTGGACTCTTAGGCAATAGATCACATAATATGTCCTTCATCTTGGTCCTCATAATCTCTGTTTATCATTCTGCAGGAAAGCAGGGCCTACTTGAATGGGGAAGAGGAAGGATGGCACTTACAGACTTTATTCCTTCTCACTGGAGCAGAAATTTTCATTGTTATTTTTTCAGTAAATTCCCAAGATCTGTTATTTATTCAAGCTGATTTCACTGTAGAAGCTGACTAGAGCTTGCAGATCCTGCTTGCTTCATATGCAAAGAATATAATTGTTACAAGCCTAGATTTCTTTGACATAGCTGGATGAAGAATTGTTTTCACTGAGTTTTCCCGTAATGGTTGCTTAAGAAATCAACTTTATTCTTCTTGGCTTAGGACTAAACAAACAAAAAAAGTGATCATGGTAGATTTCATAATATCTTGGTGAGACTCTAATAGTAAGCAGAAAAGATTTTTTGGATACAAGATAGAAATAGCAGACTTAAAAATTCTGAAAAATTCACCAGCATCCTTCTTAAATCTGGTGTTTATTCTGTGCAGGAGACACTACCACTGCCCATCAAGCTGACTGAGGAAAGTCTTGGATTCTGTCCCTACTTTCACAGTTAGATACTTAGTTTTATGTGTGTATAAACATCTGTGCATGCATACATGCATGTATCTACAACTACATATAGTTAAATGGGCCAGAAAGAGATGGTTCACCTAGTGTTGTGCATTCTGTCTGTCAGAATGAAGATCTGAACTGTTTGCGGTTGTTTGGATTTTGTTGTGTTTTTTTTTCATTAAAGCCACTGATCAGTGTCTTAACCACAAAACCCTCCCTTATTGTGGTGCAAAAAAAACCCCCAAATAACTAAAAGGTCAAACTTTTTTTTTAATCTTGCATAATGAATGCATTTTCCTTGCCCTGTTATTGACCATATGTTGCTGGAAATCTGTGATGGTGGCATTCCAAAAGAACTCAGAAATGAAATTAAATTTCTATACTGGGGAGCAGACTCAAAATACCTAAAGAGAAGTGAGAAAAGGTGTTTCAGTTACAGAGACGTACAAAAAGCTGCTATTGGAGCTGTCAGCTGTGAATGTAATCCTTGACTAATAACAGAATTGGAGAGGTTATCTTGCTTGACTCCTGCATTGCTTCTGGTGCCTGACTTGGTAGATGTGGAACAAAGGATCTAGGAACTTCTTCTGTGATACAGACCCAAGTTAAATCTCTTCAGTGTTTCTCAATAAACAAAGCAGTAATTTGATCACTGTGCATAGCTGCACACTGATAATGGAAGACAGTTCCAATCATTTTCACTTAGTGGCAAAAGAAAGGGTGCTGGTAAGAATAAAACTAGAAAGGTTTATGCAGGCAGCTACATCATTATCTAGTCTTAATCATTAAGATGTGCCTTCATCTAGCTTTGATCAATTTTTGGGCAGGAGAAGGGTGGAGATGATCAAATTAAGATGACTGGAGGTATTAATACCTGCACTTCTGCATTAAGACACTAGTAATTGGTGTTTAGGTTCTAGAATTTAACCTGACTTCTCTGTGGGTGATGTAGCCACTACTTGGAAGTACTTAACCACTCACATTCTTGTGAACCTGTGCTCGGACATACCAGAAAGTGTAATTTCTGGATTCCTAGCTGATCTCTTGCTCAAGGCAAGATGGAATCTCAACAAGGGGTAGGGAAGGAATTTCCCCAGTCAAATTGTGCCTTCCTCTGGAGCTGAGTGTGATCTCTTGCTAAAGTAATTTGTGTTTCACAAGTTATTCGCTGAAGTTGCACTCATTGTGAGTATTCATGACATCTTAGACTTCCCATTTTTGTCTCCTTGGATATTCACTCATTTTTTGTAAGGACTGAAATGCCTTAATTTAGCTAAGTTTTTTGTATTTTGATAGGGTATGTATATATATAATCTGGGACTTAAATGCTGTGAAACAGGAGTTTCATAGGTATAGAAACAAACTCGATGGTCCCTTAAACATAAGCATATACCTTTGAAATTATTTTCCTCTGTGATGTCACAATTTTAGTTGAAAAACAAAACCAACATAATCGATCAAAGGAATTGCTAGGATTTGAATTAATTATATTGCATTCCTAAAATCTCTTTTGCATCATGTTCAACATGTGTTTATGTATGTATATAGACATCTCAGGCAACACAGTATGGAAGAATCTTGCCTTCAAAGTAGCTAGGATTTCTTTCTGCCTGTCCTTTCTTGACCAACAGTACTTTGCTGTCTCCTTGGTCAGCATATTTACTGACATGCCCTTTTAATTCTAAGCAGCACTTTCTCAAAACAATCTGTTCCTTTTCAGGCAGTGCAGGTGTAGTCAGATATCTGCATTGTCCAGAGGAAGAAGGAGGAAAAAAATAAAGGAGGGCAGAGCAGGGACTTAGGAGCCCTGCCAGCTCACAAACCAATACTGAGTTGAGTAGGACCTGAGAACTGGTAGTTCTCTCTGCTTGACTGCTGTAACCCAGCATCCAGGACTATAGGAGCTGCTCTTGCTTCACTCACATAGATGCCTCCCAAGACACAACCTTAGATGCAAAGTAAAAGAGACTTATCCAAAACCTTGGCCTATTAACCTCCAAAGCAGAGAGAGTGGTAGGGGCAAAAGCGCTTCTTGAAAGCAAGGGAAAAACAAGTAATACATTGCTTTTCTTACAAGATTTGTCATGCAGTGTTGCATGTTCCGCATGTTAATTTTTAAGCCAGGTGCTGTTTTGTGTTACTGGGAAACAAGCCTTTTGTGGTGACCCTAGATAGCTCTGAGATTCTTTGTACTCCAAGGGGCATCTGTCTGACAGACAGCGGCTGCTGAAACACCCTATTGAAATCACAGATTGTGTATTTCAGTAAGCAGTTCTCCCAGTTCTGCACCCTTCAGGAAGTTGCTCTACTGCAACTTGTCAGTATGGTGCTGAGAAATAGGAAGGATCTTGGTGTTCTCATTTGCTTCTAGGATAAAGTCTGTATCTACCTCAAAATTAAGGTAAAAAGAATATAAATTTGAAGAATTGGGTTGGCTGATTTGAAATACCCTTGCTTAACAATTCAAATATGTTTCTTGCTGGAAGTCCATCAGATCCCTTCTCTGCTTCCTAGAAGTACTAAATTTAGGAACACAGTTAATTTGAAATTAATGGCTGTCTGTGCTTAACACACAACTTCTGATGACAGGACAAACCCAATCAGTAGCAATTGAACTAGAAGGGACCGTTTGTGATAAACAGAAATGGAATGGTAATGTAGTAGTAGTAATCAACTCTTGAGTGACTGACTCTGGTGTATTTCTGTATTTAACACAAGTCTGGAGGGAACAGTTTCACACACCTGAACTGTGGTGTTTCTGCATGGCCACGTGGAGAGGGTAGAGGTCACTGCAGTAGTCACCAGCCTGCCTGGTCTTAGCTGGTGTGAGTCACCATCCACAAGTGAGTCAGTGAGGTCAGGAACAGAGGAAATGCCCTTGTGGAGCAGTGGATGAGGCCAAACCTGCAGAGAGTTGTCAGTCTTCGCTGTGGAGTGGGTGAGGTGCACTTGAGTGTCTCCTCATTTGCCAGCAATGCACGTGGGCAACAGCAGTTGTGAGCAGTGACCACTGTCTGACTTGCCTTGCTTCACAAAATCCTATAGTGTGCAAATGTCAAGGCTCTGATGTCGTGTTATCTTTGTAGTTTATACTGGTGCTATTCCTACATGAACAGTTTGAAATTTTTACTAAAGCTGGGCTTTTATCATTTAATCTTGAAGCCACTGGCACTAGTTTCATAGGTGCATATTTTCATAAATTGGTCTGTGCAAATGACAATGTTCAAACTATATCATTGTCCACCGAGTAAAATGGAAAAGCAACATGTATGGAGATGTCTGATGCACAACCTTTCCTTGTGTTACCTGTTGTAAGGGTTTGCATTCTAGTGCAGACAAAGTCTTTGTGAATTGGCAAGGAATTTCTGAGAGGGTTAATTCTGAATGCATCTGAGTAGTACAACCCACATGATGGATCAATCACCTAAAGAGATTTATACTTCTGTTAGCATGTGTACACTAGGTTAAGAACAAAAATATACTCTGATTTTATTTGGGGGGTGAGTGGGGCAGTGCAGGTGAAACATAAGGTAGCTTGAAGGCTGTAGATTTTAGTTGTGTTACTGATACTTCAGCCTGACCCTAAGGAAAGGACCTACTTATTGTGTGTTGGTTTTCCTATTGAAAAAAAAAAGCAACACAAAACCCACAAAAAAACAAAACCCCAACCAAACCCTAATTCCTTATGCTTTGCTGCTCAGAGTTTTAGAAATTCATTGTTCCTATGGAAGTACAAAATACTGTGCTTTTGTTTTGTGGAGGGATATTTTTGGTTTTGTGTCGGG
>NW_009952796.1:87964-102289 GCF_000747805.2 Chaetura pelagica | reverse complement strand
TAGGGAAAAAAAGAAAAAAGAAGAGGTCCCAGCAAATGACTGTTGTGTTGCAATGTCTACAGTAGTTCAACTTGGCATGGTAACGAAACCAGTGCAGAACTTGCATGGCAATAATACTTTTGAGAAAAACTATCTTCAAATGGTATGGTAATGAGTCAATGTCTTGCTCCCTGTTGTTTTTTTTAAAAAAAACAACTTTTCTCAACAAAAGAGTAATGCAGACCAGGTGCTCATGTCCAGGGCTGTCCTTTAATGATGAGTGTACTAAATGACAGGTGGGAATGTTGATGATTCACTGAATATATTTATGTATATATGTAAACACCACCTCCCCAGAAAGCAGCTTACCAAGAGAGTAAGCTTAAATTTTATGTTCAGTGAAGCCCATTCTGTAGTATAAACATAGTGAGCTCTTGCTGTGACAAGACAGATGGGAGAGCCTTCTGCAATGCCTACCTAATCACCTGAAATCTGCCTTTCTGTTTCTTTTGTGCATTCTGGGCACTGCCCTTACTGTCATGGCTAATAATCTAATGTCAGGTCAGCCACTGTTTTTTACCTGTGATGTAATGTAGCTTTTCTGATTCATGAGTTCTGAACTCATGAATGTACCTATGTCTGACCATCTTATCCTGGCAGAATGAGAATATTCTTTGATATTAAAAGCTGCTGGGAGCTTGACACCCTCTTCCTGCTGTAAATCTTAGACTGCTTCCAGCAGCTCCAGGGCAGTCCAGGGAGAACTTGGCATTGGCTACCTCAAATACTGTACTATGAAATCTGAATGAGTTTTTAAAATGCCATTTTTAATCTCTTGAGCTTTTATTTTCAGCTGCATCTCCACAATCCTGATAGCCATAAATAATGTTTTGGATCATCTCATTCCTCATTGTTATTGTTGGTACTTGATTCCAGGAAGTGTGGCTTAAAAAAAAACAATACAAATGTTCAGTAAAATCAGTCTTACTGGCAATTTTTTTAGACAATCCAATTAGCTTTGATTTGACCTTCAAATGCCCAGTCTTACTGGGCTTTGCCTGACTTATTTGGCCATTCAAGGAGTAATGGAATAGCAGAATAGGAAATTAACAGAAGTTTTTCAAGCCAAGTGGCTTCCACTCAAACCTGCAGAAAAGGAAGTGCTGAAGGGAGGTGGGGAGCACTTGTGGAGAGACATTTGCAAGTTGACAAAAGTTGGTTGTAAGTTAGCAATTTAAAAATGTGTCACTGTAATTATTACTTGTTTTATTTCTTCATCTCCACCTTTTGGAAGAGGAAGTAACTTGGTGCTCTCTGATTGTGCTCATGAAATTATTACAACTAATACAGTTACATATCCAGTAAACTAGAGTTTTGAAATACTGAGACCACTGGGAATAAAAGCATGACTCATCCTTTACCTTCAAGGAGAGACACCAGTTTTCTAAAGAAGCTATGGAGCCTGGGTTAGTCATAGCAGTTTGGCTGTTTGTGCACTGATTCATTTGTACCAGTTCTTTGTACTAGTGGTGTTGGTAATGAATAACTGATGACTGAAATTACAGGAATAGAGTTGTGCTGCCTGAGATGTAACTTGCTTACCAGTGATTTGGTTACTTGACAATCCAGATGGATTCATAAGACATTAACAGGGACCAAATTTCTAAAGAATATAAACAAAAGTTTATTTCACTGTAAGACAAATCCTGTTAATGCTGTAGTAGGGTTGACACAGGGCATAAGATCTCTGCTACAGCTCTGTGTTTGACTTGTGTTAAAATGAGATACATAATTCATGCTCAGCAGAGGCAGTTGAGACCATTACTCATTTGTGCCACTCTAAAATATTAAAACTTCCAGGCCACTTCAATTACAAGCCTGGCATGAGATAGAACCTGATATAGTGAAATATTTTCCTGTGTTAACCAGCAATGGCAAAGATTCCAGGCATTGTAAAGAATGCCATTTGTGATTAGTGATGTAATTATTTGAATTGTTTCTTTAATTATTTTGACTGTCTAGGAGTAGAAGGAGCTACGGCTGAGTGGGCATTGTACTTACAGAAGTATATGGGAGACACATGAAATTTTCATACCTTTTCTTCAAGAATTTAAGTCTTCTGTTTATGTAAGCAACTGCTACTCTTCAGGGAGGTGGAAGATAAGAAACTGGAAAATTTATACTTCTGTAATAGCAAAGATTAAAGGTAAATTCTAAAAGAGAATTTGAAAAGCATCTTGAGGTAATCGAGTTTCTGTGGGGAGTTTTTAACAGTGCATTTAATAAATATACTCAAATAGCATATGTTAAGTAATGAAACTACTGATTAAAGACTAATTAAAGTGTAATTGATGATCAAATCTAATGTGACAGAATTAGTACTTCTGAATTGCTAAAACTAGACTCTTGTTCATTAGCATCCTTTTAAATCTAGCTGGTAGCAATAGCTGGCATTTACATCATTTACATGCTCCTGTGCTTGTTTGTGTGTTGTTAGGTTGTTGGTTAGTTTTTGTGGCCAATCCCATAGCATGGTATTACAAATTAAAAATTTGATTTTTTGCCTTTTTGCAGGTAGCTCTGTTGAACTTGGTTTGCAGACAAAAGCTGTACTTAGAAGCAGACTTAACTTAGAACTGAGTGCATGCAAATGGCTCTGTATGTGAAACTGTAAACTGGACTGAAAAATCTGAGTATTCCATCTTGTGTTTCCCTGCATAACGAAGTAATTGACTAGTATGATCAGTTTATAGAAAAGTCATCTTTGGTGTGTATATATAACACCTAGGTTCACATGAACTGCTTTTTATCAGTAATTCAAATTAAACAATTAAACAAGCTTGTATGATGAAAGGATAGAGATGACTGTACATTTCTGTATGTTGTGATGACCTTTGCAGAAACCCTGCAGGATTTTTATAGTTATATTCAACTGAAATTCAGCGTGAACCAGATCAGCTATTAAAGGCTTGGTATTATCCCAGAAATATAGCTCACAGGATGAAGAGCTCTGTGAACAAGAGCACAGAGACCTAGAAAGCAACAGTTAAGTAAAGATTCTACAGAAAAACAGTGGTAATATTTGAAAAATACAGGCTTTCAACTAAAACAGCAAATACAGGTTTTCCTGTGGCACTCCACACTTCCCTATTGGAATAGAATATTAAGCCATTGTATTTTGTAAGGATATTCCATTTGTCATCTGTTCTTAAAGACAGTGACCACAGGCTGTGAGGTTTTGGCAGCTGCTGATCTCTGGACTACAGGATTTCAAGACTTGAGTTGCAAGTAAATGTTTTTATCTTTTTGTTTTGATCATAAAGTCAAGTAGTGGTGTTTTTCTAAGGCATCTGGTAAATACTGGCCTCGATGCATTGGTTAGAGTTGTGGTTTCCAGATCTTCCAGACTACCTGCAATGGTTTAGGTTTCTCCAGAGTGTATAATGTAGTATGTTTGAGCAATCTTATGTAAACACTTTTTTCACTACAATCTGTTGCCTTCATTCTTCAAATCCACAGGTGGATTTGTACTCAATTTTGTCTTAATCCAGCTGCTACCTTCTATCTTTTCATCCATCTCCTCAAGACATAATTCTTAGCTTCTAACAGGCCATCTTTTACAGTAGTATTTGCACCCAGTCCTACCAAATATACCTAGTGATTCTTTTTATTATTTCCTTGCAGAAGTTGTGATACTTAGGAATTGATGCCAGAGAAGGAAGAGCAGAGGGAACTAGGAAATAATGTGCATATGTATGGTGGGGTCACCCTTACTGCTTTACAGTGAACAGCAGCCTCTGGCTTTCCAAGCTGTATGAGGGCTGCTCTCTTCCATGTTCACACTACACTAGGAAAAGTTAATGGCCAGGAGAAAGTGTTAAGATGGTTGGCAATATAATGAGTAGCAGAGATACAAGTGCATTTCCTCATCCTGACTATGAGCCTTTCTGCTACAGATTTGGATAAGCATACCGTATGCTCACTTGCAGTCTTAGCTTCTGCCTCTGCCATCTATCAGAGCGGAGCCCGGGGAATGTTTTTGTGGCCTCATCTAATGACTTTTTGGGTTGATGTGTTTTTCTTTCGTTTTGTTTAATGTGTACCTGTGTACCCCACCTTTAGGGGAGAGATGATCAATATCTAAGGTGTGTAACAACTCCTATACTACCTCCACTTGGAGACAGAAGTTACCACAATGAGTGTGTGTGTGTGTGGTAGGGAGTGGGCTGTGCAGTACTAGTTGCAATACTCAAGATCACAGGCCTCCTCCCTATCTTGAAACAGCAATAGCTGATGTGGGATTAGATGTTAAGCCTCTGTTTCCACTCCTCCCTGCCTTCAGGGAAAGAAACAGCTTATAGCTGGGCATGGTTGATTTTCCTTCAGATTTCTGTGAGCAAGATGTTGCTCTAGCTAGGGTTGCTCCCTACTATGGTGTCAGCTGGTGATCTCAGGCACCAAGATAGTCTGGAATTAAAGTAGCACCCCATTCTGTGTCCTGTTTCTTCACCATTCAAGCTTGAGAATCTTTACTAACAAGCTGTTAAAAACCCATTACAATTAGTTCTTCAACTGGGTTTTATTTTGTTGTTTAGTAGCTTTGCTTTTAAAAAAGTCCAACTCTAGTCATCAAGACACATTTTATGACAATCTAACTTTTTACTTTTTTCATATTCTTGCTCAGACTGGAACGTTCTGCTTCTCTGTACATTTTTGGTCTAGAGGTTTGAATTAATGTCTCTTCTGCCAGAAGAAGATGCTGCCATTTAGAAATATTATCTAAAAGAGGCAATTAAATCTTGACCTCAACTAAGTCAGTTCAAAGTTCTCTCAGTTCAGCATGGTAAGCAGTTATGGTTCTGTGATACCGAATTTGCTGTGATGTATCGTTTTGCCACTTGGCATTAACACAAGGTCCATCTTCTTCGATAGTTTTTCAGAACATCAAGACATTAGCCTGTTTCCTCTTCTCCCCTCCACCCCCAATCTAATTATAGTGGTGTTCACTGCTGTCTGACAGTCTTGACAATTGTTAGTGGAAGCAAGTGGAAAGACCTGTGTTACACCAATGACTAGACTTTGTTTATCAATCTCAACTTCATTTAACTACCATTTTTTGACTCCCAAAGCTGCAAGGTACATCCCCATCTGAACAATATGGTGAATGTTCTGGGATAAGTATGCTGCAGGTACTGTGTCCTACTCAACTATGCTGTCAGACCAGGTCATGCAGTTGTGACCTCCTGCTCTGGGCTCTTTTGGACCCAGCTTCCATTTGAACCCTTGGGGCTATAGAGTGCCAAGAGGTGAAATCTGGGACCTTGGCAAAACTTGCCTTTGAGACGGTGTGAGGCAGCAGGCATAAACACTCATAGGATACATCAGCCACAGCCTGGGCCAAGTGGGATCAACAAAGGTATATACGTCCAAAGCTTAGTGAAACTGGGACTACTGAGGGCAGAGTATTTGTATACAGGGGGAAAAAGAGATAATAGTTGAGCAGATGTTTGAAAAGGCTTCCCTCCCCCTTACATCACTTCTGTGTAGTAAAGGGAGTTTCTGTTGTGTTTTTCATGTTTTTTAATAATTTTCTTCCTAAAGACAGAGATTAATAAATATAAGCAAAGGTAGCATTACAGTTATATCTTGATCATTTTGAAACCTGAGTTTTGTTTCCCTCTGCTATGAGACTTAGGGCTGAGCAAATCGGGTTATGCGATCCCTCGTGGTCTGGCTGGATTCACCCATGCCATTAGCAGTGCTTTTCTTAGCCACAGTTAACTATGGTGTAATGGCTTTTACAAGATTTTATTAAGTTGAAATGCATCAATAGCACTAATGATAAACAATTGTGGTATTTTAGGAAGAACAATTTCCAGCACTTAATGCACATGCCAACTTGCGGAGCTTTTGAGCAGCACTTGACTCTATGGCATGAAAATATGAAGTATTCATTCCTTACAAACATGTTTGTGCTGTGGCACAGACTTGTGGAAACTGATCATTGATGTCTGTAGTAAGCAGTATATAAATACATTACTTTCATCTCTAGATTAAAATTCCTCTTCAGCCGATGATGACTGTCACTTAAGTATTTGCTGCTGGCTAGTGTAAGTTGGGATAAAGTGGCCTAGCTTTGATTTTTTGTAGGGAGGATAGGAAGGGGCCTTGTTGATGCCAGTCATAGGACATGGCAGTTGTAATGCAGCCTCCTCCCGTTCCTCTCTCTGTGATGCACGCTGGAACTGTCCCTGGCTTGGGGTTATGAACTTAATATGCAACTAGAACTAAGATGTACAAGGAGTGTAACCTCCTCCTACATCTTTAACTCCAGAGAGGAAGAAAGAAAGAAAAAAAAAGGCAGGCTGCCCTTTAATGCTTGACATAGTGTTACCTAACAATTAATGCTTACTGATTAACTAATGCCAACGGTAACTTTAACTGAACTTTTCCCAAGGAAATTATTAATTGCTCTTAACAATGGACAGCAGTATTCTACATTCAGCAGGCACAGCAGTATTGTTTTTCAGGCATGAAACAAACAGGTAGTGAGATTGCAGAGGATGTGGGTGAATGTAGTTTAAATGTAACTTCTCCTTTTGGATTTCCCGTAATTTTGCTATTTCTTCAGTCATCTTAAGCTTGTTGTGCAAAACCTGCATAACTAGGTTGCAGCATGGATGTATTTATCATTAGCTTTCTCTCAGTAACTGAGTTAGAGATAGTCTTGAGGAAGCAAAGCAAAAAGAGTTGCAAAGCTGTGTATGGTATTGTAAATCAAGGTGTTTGCATGCTGTGTTAAGTGGTGTCAAATAGGGTGAGGGAAGATGAAGCATTTTAGTAGACCTTGGTCCTGATCAAATTTCAGTGATTGTATTTGTTTTACACTACCTACTTCCTGGAAATGCTCCATGGACCTTAGATGACACCTGATAAGTTAATCCCAGATTCTTCAGCTGGCTCAAACGGGATGGATCTTTGCACTTTGCACAGAGCTGTTTGAAGCCGCTGGAATTCAGCACATGGACAAATAGACTCCACCAGAAAGGTGGTTATCATTGTTACATTGGACTTTTAATTTCCCTTTTCAACTAGAGAAAACATCACTTGTCTAAAATATCAATATTAGTTTTAGTTTAGAATCCAACAAACATAAGAAGGATGAAGTGGTCTGAATACCTCTTTAATTTTGTAAGAAGCTGTTCACTAGGAATTTAAGTGTGAGAATCATCTTAATAACAATGATAAGTATTTATATAGTTCTCTTGTATTTGCAGTTTGCTCTACAAATAATGGATGTTGGTAAGAGTTTACCAAACCCCAAGTCAGTCAGTCTGGTAAACATGGACTTCAAATGAACTTGAACAAGTTTGAAGAAACTAGAAGCTTCAGCTGATGACTGACCTCACAGCATGTGATCTTTATGATCAGGACCATGCAGTGTACTGCTGAATTTGCCAATTCTAACAGAGAAAATTATTAGAAATTAAATTAGTGCAGTAAAGTCCCCATTTTTACTAAATTCTTTTTTCCAAATGGCTAATTGCAAAACGGTGTGATAGCTAAATGTTAATCCCATCTGCCTAAAGACAGGTTTGCTTTATCTTTGTGTTTGTACCATGCTTCCATGTGTAAACTTTATGGGCTTATAAAAATCTTGCAAAGTGCAAGCTTGTATATCATCATCCTGTAATCATTGCCTGGAGTAATATGATTCTGTAGATATGATTGAAGCAAATCGATTTGTCATGGATAAAAGATTTCATAACCAAGCTAATGCAGATGTCAAAGATTCAAAAGTAGTTGGAGTAACTCTAGAGCTCTTTAAAAAAAAACAACCAAACAAGCTCCAGCCAAACTAAAAGTAAACACTCAGCTCAAACTTGCCTTGGTGATAGTAGTGTCAGTGGGTGAAAAGCACTTGTGTAACTGAGATGAGAATCCAGGTATGTTGTGCTCTACTTGAGCCACCCACTGATTGACACACACAGTATGGCAGAAACACATTCCATGCAGAAACAAATGAAAGTGTTGCTTGCTGGCCATCTGGTTTCATTGCAGTGTGCCTTTTATCCATCTTTAATAAGTGGTCTCAGTTGAAGCCTCTGGTTTAGTTTTAATGAGAAATTAAACACCTCAAAACTTCTGAATTATTTAGCTCACAGGCTTCAGTGTGAGGAAATTTAGTATGGTATGAAATGTCATTGTAATAGCAGGAACAGCAGGGGTTTTTTTCATAACATATATATTAGGTTACAGCAATGTTGAGAGTCACATCAAAATGTGTATTTTGTTGAAACAAACAAAAATTCACAAATCTGAGACTCAAGGCATCATCCCTCTGTGGTTAATATTAAGTTCTTACTTATCTTATACCCTTAATGAAAATTGTAGCCAGAAAAGGGAAATTCAAGTTAACTTCTGTGTCTTTAAGGAAAGTGAATTAGCTTTTTGAGGGGTTTAGCTCTTTAAAACCTAACTTTCTGAGAGCTAACTTTTTTTTGATGTTTTTGATGACGATACTGATTTGGACGTTACAAGTAACCTTACTGGATCTGCATGAGTTTCAGAACATGTAGCTGCAACAAGAGGGCTTACATTCCTGGAATGCTAGACCAAAAGCACCCCAAAAAGTTATAATGATTATGTATACATTTTGTGTTAAACAGATTGAGATGGAGTATCCAAGAGTGGCACTACTGTAAAGGCTAACAGGCTCTGCCTAAGTGGAAAATTATGAAAGGGAGAGATCTGCCTCACCTTCTGCTAGTTTTGACTAACTGGCAAATTGCTCAAATGTGATGCATTCTGCTTTTTCACCTTTCTTACAAATGGTGAAGGTCATGAACAAAGATTAGTGTGCTGTTCTTACCCAGTTCTAAACTTCCTTGGTTTGGTCTTGCTATGCTGTAGAAAGATAAGTACATTCAGACATGATTCTACCCAGATTCTTTTGGGACATCAGGATAGCCTTGACTCAAGTATCATATGGCTTGCTTCCCCTTTGTAGCTTATACTTAGAGTCTATTTAGATTCTTTGTAGTGAAAGTAGTATAGATACTGGTTATCACATTACTTTTGTGCTAGAAAGGAAACGTGTCCAAAAATAGTTTTATTTATGATTTGTAAAGGGTTTTTTCTAGAGTACTTCTACATTTTAGAACATAATCTCCACCTGAAAAACTATCACTTTTTATGTGTCCGTACCCAGCAAATCTATTTGGACACTGCCTTGGCCTCAGGAGATCACTAGAAAACACATGATAAGTGAGAATTAGCTATCAAATGGGACAAAAATACATTCCCGTAGGGAGTCCCCAGCTGTGCTGGCCAATTAAATTGAGCAGCAGTATCCCAACAGATGAGCTCAGTCTGATGTGCAGAGCAGGCAGAGTGCAGTACACACGTTCTTGAGATTTCTCACTGTGTGAAGATCCATTTTGCTGCAGGACTCGCTAGAAGAAGTGGTGGGACCGTAGCCAGACCAAACATTAGAGGTGAGTGGTCTTCTCTCTTCCCCAGTAGCACACTTAATAATGGGTGCTTGTACTGATTTAGTATAGTTGTGTCTTCCATGTCACATGGTCTCCTTGGCTATGGCTTGGCTTGCCCTTCCCAGAAGCTGCATGTTGAATTTTAATTTTTACTTTATGTTGGACACTATTTCTGGCATTGCCCCAGAGTGGAATGTGAGGTGATGTTTCCTCACCGGAGCCAGAGCTCCTCTGCCTATGTCTATATAAAATTCCCTAGAGCCAAATTACAAATGCAGTTAATACCTGGGTGTGAAATGTTTACTTGGTCTTATTTAGGCTTACAAATTTTTTTGAATGAAGTATTAACACAAAGAACTATGTAACAATCCAACTTGCATAATATTTAGTGATTCCTGATTAAAAAAGAACAGCCAGTTTGGGGTCAAACAAGGTGACACTGCTACTTCAATACTATTTGTATTTACTCAGAATAAATACGTTACATTTGTTTAGTCTCTTACCCTAGCTATACCTTTTTGGTTTATTTGGTCATGTGTTTAGATTGTTTGAAACCAGGAAATTTTCTTTGCCACCTTCTCCCCGGAAAAAATGTCCCTAAGACAGCTCAAGGCCTTAACTTGGCATCCTGCAATCTTGTTAGAGCTAACACTGAGCTCTGATGTCAACTTAAGTTAGTAGAGGGGGGAGAAAAAAAACAAACATGCACTTGTCACAAAGCCTGAATTTTTTTTGTCACACTTGTGCCATTTTTTCTAAAGCCTATGATTTTTTTTTAATTTGAAAAAACATAGGCTTTCATTTGAGAGCTTAAAATATTAGGAAACAGAGCCAAAATTGCAGCTCTGTATGCTAGAACTGTAGGAACTGGCAAGGCTGACTTGTCTGCAGCTGGCTGATCTTGGTGAAGGTTATTGCATGTGGGATTTGGAGGGATGGGGTAAGGGAAGGGAGCTTGTGAGGGGGCTAAGCCCTGTGTCAGATCAGCCTTTTTACATAAATACAGGAATGTGACAAGTGTTAACAAAGCCACAGTTTACTTCCATTTTAACAGCTCCTTCATGTTACCATGAGGTGTCCTTAAAATAATTAAGATGCAAATAAAAGCATCTTTGACCGAAAAGTCAAACATTTACTTTCTGGAAAAAAAAATCAGAAAAAGGAAGATGGCCTGGGTTTTGCAATTTGTTTGCAGTAAATGCACGAGTCTTCAAAATGAACGTGTGTCTACAAGGTTCCTGAAGGTAAAGCTTTTAAAAAGTGTGGTCAACTGTTGGATGAGTAAGAGAGAACGTTAGACCTGCTTACCACTGAAGATCAAGGGACTTTAACAAGCATATTTCCTCCTGACACACAGCTGGTAGAGATGGAGTGACTGATAGTGTCTTTTAAACTGAAGAACTTACTTGGAAAATGGAGGTGATGTTGCCTCTCATGCAGAGCTCAAAATGGAATACTGTTACAGAATGCTTTAGAAGGTTGAACTGTTCTGAAAATTAATGAAGCATTTAATGTTCTGAAGACAGCAATGCAGACATCTCCCACACCAGGGTATTTGACACACTGTAAAACAGCTCAGGATTGGAGGTTAATATTAATAAATGTATTTATTTTTTCTTTTAGATCTCAAAATTTCTTTTGCACTTGGTGTTGGTTTTATTTGGTTTTGATTTTGGGTTTTTTTTTAACCAGTTCTTTTCCCTTCTTTCTTTATTGCAGCCTGTAGAAAACATAGCTAAGTTGTTCTTGGGGCTTCTTCAAACTGTTATTTTTTCAAATACAATGCTAACTTCTTAATTCACTTGAGATGCTTTCTGGATTTATGCTCCCTTGAGTATATATGGTATTTCATCTTCTGCATCTTCTAGCAGTCTCTGCTCTTTACATGTTCCCATCTTTGTAGCTTCTCATGGCAGTTTTGTCTAATCTTTTCTGTCATGCTGTTTTTTAAATAAAATTGTACACAGTTTCTCAAGTAGCAAGCTGGTCTTTCTGAGAGGCTGGAAAGAATAGTTGTTTTCTGTTTTGTAGAATTTCTGAGATTTCCCAGGCTGTTTTCTTTGCTTTGCTTTCTGTATGACAGGCCTTTATGATTTTACGGGCAATTTTGGGTTTAGTGTCATCAGCATATGAGTATATCCTCCTAACACTTTTTTCTTTGACCATATGGCATCTGTGACTTGAGTTTGCTACAAGAAAAGCAAGCAGGGAGAACTGATTGAATCTGGTCAGGGCAAACAAGCAGCTTTTTACTTCCCCAATCTTTGACTCAGAGGTTCAAAAGCATTCCAAAACTTGATGTTTCTGAACTCCAGAAACAAGGCTTTTAGTTGGTTGGGTGTTTACAGCTTGGAACCTGGATTTGATTATGGCTCCCCATGCTGTTGTGAGTTGACTACTGGAATGTCTGCAGTGCATTCCCTTCTTGCAGCTGTGCTTGCAGGCAGCTCCAGCGTTATGGCAAAGTTGGAATGCAAATACTTGCCTGTGAACGGTAGCACACAAGAATGACCAGTGGCAAATCACTTCTTAAAGTGTACCCAGAAGCTAAAATAAGTTATCTTCAAAAGTCTCTCAAGGAGTTTGAGTAACACCTGACATGCATCTTGCAGCCTGTATGAATTAAGAATCTTCCAGATTCTGCATCTCCTTTGCAGTAACCTCTATGCCATTTAGGATGACTCTTTAAGGGAACTAAATGTAACAGATGAGTTTATTACTGTCCCCACCTCAGTAATCACATGTTTTCCCTTCTTATGGACAGGAGTAAGTTTAACCTTTTTCTGTGTTTTTGATCCATAGGTTTATTTGGAGGTGAGTGGGAGACAACTCCAGTATTTAATTATCTGCTCCAGCAATCCTAGACATCAGTTAACCTAACATTAGCAATCCTAGTATCTGTGTCTACCAGCTAATAAGCACATTAATATGTATTTCCACAATAATCAGTAGTGACATCCCCTTCAGCATTTCCACAAGGCTGAAAAGACACAGCTACAAGGGGGATATTCAGTAAAAAAATGTGTAAAATTAAAAGAAGTAGTTAAAAAGGCCAAAATTTTAGTTGCTTTTATTAATATTTTGCCTTTTTTTTTGCATTTCTGATAGTAAAATGGCAATGTATAAAGAAAGCTCACGAAGCTCGTATTATGAAGAATTGCTTCCAGAAATCAGAATGAAAAAATCAAAACCAAAAGCCAGTTTTGAAACTTCTAAGCTTCAGCATTAGCAGTTATTGACCAAAATATTTCTACTGCTTAGTTGTTTCCTTATTTGTGTTTGCAGTAATGGCACATACATACGTGTCCCTGTTACTTTAAACTCGAAAGGATTCTTACAGAGGCTGAGACTGGATGACAGACAGCAGGCTTCTCAAGATTCCATTGTGCACACTTCTAGGACTTGGCTTGTCCATGTGGAGGTCAGGAAATGGGGAGCAGGGGTGGGTCTTCACTATCAGCTCATTCAGCAAAATGCTAAACCATGGCTTCCCAAGCTATATGGCAGCCACTCTGACAAAGAATGCTTTGTAGGCCTGATTCCCTATGTGTCATTCCTTTCTGCAATATATATTGCCTAGTTCAGTAGCTGTCTAATATAATTTCTGCAGTCCCTCATTTTGATACATTAGATTTGAGGCTATTATTCCAAATTGTACAGTGTGAATAAAATAAATATACCACATTTTATTTTTTTTTTTCCATCTTGGAATAATATATAAACAAGGCTTCATTTTGCTTTTGGGATGTAAATTTTTAAGTGTTTAAGGCCAAAAAATTGCCCTTTTTCTATCTGAGGATTTCAGAGCAAAATTTTGCTGGGAACAAGTTCAGGTGTATGCCCAGGGTTTTTCACATGAAGTATAAAAGAAGAAAAAAATTAAAATATTCCAGTCCTTCTGAAGCTGGTAACATTTCAGAACAGCTTTAAACTAACTCCATAATGACCACTGAGTGCAACTGTCAAATTTAACCTAGTAATAAAAATAGAGAAACACCCAGACTTGGAAACAGGCAAGATGCCTCTGTTTTGTTTTGCTCCAACAGAACATAATGGCAATATTTCTTGGGGATTTTTTGTTTGTTTGTCTGTTTTTAAATTCTCAAATTAAATTTAGCTGCAATAACAACTTTTGTTTTCTCCCTGGGGTGGAGGTTTGGATTAATTTCATTGATGGCACAGCCATCTCTGGAGTTCCCTAGACAATGAGTCTGGCTTTGCACAGGGCAGGATTGGTATGTGGAAGCAGTTATGTTTTCCAAGCTATGGAGTACAATTGGAAAGTGGTGTTTATCTGCACAAAGGACCTTCTAGAGTATCTCCTTCTTAAGGTGTAGTTGTGGTTTTTTTTTCATCTGCTTCTCTTCCTCAAGGACCCCAACTGTGTTAAAAATCGCTTGGAGAAGTCATTCTGCTCCATGTAGGTGTTTTAATTGTAGAACTAAGCTGCGGAAGCCGGGCCCGGTGAAGCGGGAGAGGGCTGAGAGGCAACAGCCCCGCACTTCCACAGGGGATGATGCAGTGACACAGAAGGCAGAAATTCCTCTGGAGGGGTGTTGGGGGGCAGTTCGCAGCTGCAGGGGAAGGATGAGAGAGGGCATGAAAAAGCTGCTATATATATATAAAAAGCACGTGACAGAGGCGACTCCAGGGACAAAACGTGTCGTTGCTGCTGTCCCGGGCAGGACTGGTGGTGCTGACGGGACCCGTGCCCCCCCCATTCCGCCTTCCCCCTTTTCCCAACTACAGCAGCGGCCAAGGGGCATTAACCCAGACGGCCCCGGGACGGGGGCAGAAGCCCCGAGCGGTCGCCTCAGGGGCTGCCCCTACTTCCAGCCCCTCGGCAGCGCGG
>NW_009952796.1:47601-84174 GCF_000747805.2 Chaetura pelagica | reverse complement strand
GGGGAGGGAGGCGGCCCCGCTGTCCTCCCCGCTGTCCTCCCCGCTGTCCTCCCCGCTCCCCTCGTGTCCCCCTGCCTCCCTTCCCCGGGAGCACCGGGCGGGTTCCCCGGGCTGGCCCCGCTCCGAGAGCGCTGCTACCTGTGCCTTGTCCGTCCCTCTGCCCCCAGGACGGTCCCGCTGTGAAGAGAGAGAGAGGATGGCCGTGACCCTGGAGCAGGCCCGGCGGGTGGGCTGTACCTGCCTGACAGCACTCCTCAGGTTCGCCTTCATGGTCGCCAACAACCTGGTCGCTATTCCGTCCTACGTCTTGTACTTGATCATCCTGCAGCCGCTCCGGATGCTGGATAGTCAGAGCTTCTGGTATATCGAAGGAGTGTTGTTTAAGTGGCTTTTAGCTATGGTGGCTTCCTGGGGCTGGTGGGCAGGATATACAGGTAAGAACGTCTTGTTAATTTGAAGCGTGTAACGATGTAAACAAGTGTTAAAACACAGATGTTGTTTAAGGTTGGGGACATGTATGGGAATATGTCAACATAGTGGATACGTGGGATGTTTTTCTTTCAGTTTTCTTACATAGATGCTTTCTGTTTCTGGATTGAGATGCTGAATGTGTGGAAATGTTCTTTTAAATCATCGGGTCTAACTTATTATACCTTAAGTGACAGTTTCCAATCAGTATTTTGCCCTGGTATAATCAGAAATACAGTTTTTCCTAAAGATCACGACCACTTTGTGTTACATGAAAAACATGTATCTGCTCAAGAGAGAGCTGGTTTGTACTGTGCATGTAGCTGATACAGCCAGACTTTTCTTCATGAAGTCCACGCGTCTCTCCACTTCAGTCATCTCCACTTAAACCCTGTCGGGACACAAGGCTAGGAATTTTGACAAGAAGCTGATGTCAGAAGAGTAGGTCTTCTGTTTCTTTCAACAGCAACTGTCTTTACTGCTGCTTCAGAATGAAGGGAAACAGAGGGAACCTCTTTCATATAAGCAGCGATACAGAGTGTTTCTCAACTGTATGACTCTTCGTTTAGTGCAGCAGAGCTAATTACAGAATGAGTAGGGTTTTCTCCCTCTGCATGTTTGCTTTGCAGTTATTCTTGAACTTATTTTTGCTTGCTAGTGTGTGTAGGCTAATCCAGGTGATGGACTGAACTGAAATCTTAAGAAAGGCTCTAGGCTTGTCTTTGAGTGCACTGATTTTCATCCTGGCTACTGCACTTTGTGCAAGAAAGCAGCTATCAATTCTTTGTATGTGCCTAGACCTTGGAAAGAGGAGGAAATTAATCTGCTGAGTGCAAAATATGAACAGTCCTCCTAAAATTCTTTCCCTCTCTTCTGCCCAGGCTGTATCCACAGGTCTTATCCATGTAAACAAGGAAAAAAATGAATGGCAGCACACATCTCTGGAGTCTGGTCAGACTCCTGATTAGTCAGAAAGTCAGTGTTGGCCCAGATGGAATGCTCTTTTTGTTAGGCTACAAGAGCTGAAGCATCTGTGATAATGTGCCTTTTGGTACCTGTCGTGTGCCTTTCCAAGATGCACAAAGTTTCTGTGGATACTCTAGGTGAGCTCCAGTCCTTCCTTCAGGAGATGGTGGCAGCAGCAAGCTAGATTCTGGTCTGTTGGGCTAGAACTGTTGCAACGTTGCACTGCTTCGAAATTGCCTTGCCTGGTACAGCTCAAGCTTTTCCAGATACGCTGTTTTAAAAATCTTTTGATGTGTTTATATTTGCTCATTAAAAGAAGTCCACATAGTACTTGCAGTGGCAGGTATATTTTTGAAAGTCTGGTTTCAGCTTTAAAGAGCAGAGGTCTTCCCGAAGTAAGGAATGACTTTCAAGGTGTCATGTGCGTTCTTAATTGGAAATGGGGAAGTTTATGGACATAATGGTGATGTTAAAGTCATACAGCATATGACCCTGGGGATTTGCTGTGTATATTGAACGTGCTAGTTAAAATTCAAACCATTGTCCCATCACGATATGGTTGTGAATTTCTGAAAGCAGTTTCCTTGGGATAGTTTTACTGCTGACTGCAGAACTGTGTGGTTTCTTTTGCCTATTGCTTGGAAAGTGATCTCAGCATGATCTGCATATCCTAAAGTCTTCCCAAAGCATCTGTTGATTGGTGTTGCTGATGTACCTTGACAATTTGAAATCCTTTGTTTTACAGTCTTGAAATGTCTTAGTATGTTTGTTTGAAGTGTCATTTACAAACAGCTACACAGAAGTGTTTTCTGGGATGGTGTATGGGTAAGGAGGCCCTTTTTGCTTTTCACTATAAAGCATGGCTTTTGTTTTGGGAAGGATTTTAAAGGAATGCTTGTACAAAGTCTCAGTTTAAATGTATTTTATTTGATATGAAGGCATTAACATGTTTTATACTGAAAGCTGTGAAATAGCAAGAATAACATATTTCTTTGTCCATTCTTTCTTTACCCACCTCAGTGCTCAGCACCACATGCAGAACAAATCTGGAAAGTGTTATCTTTCTGGCTTCAACATACGTAGACAGAATAATTTGTGTCTGTTTCCAGAGTGACAGATTTATAAAAGACTGTCGCTAGGCCCCCTCTTTTTATAGGGTACAATTTAACTAAGGACCAAAAAACTACTTTGTTAGAGTTGGTGAAGAATAGTGGTGCATCTGGAAGAGACACTGCTCCAGAGTTATTCTGATTTCAATTCCAGAAACTAAGTCAAATATAGGCTTCACGATGTTCCATCTTTGCAAAAGTAAATACAAGATAGTGAGTATATATGGATTCATTGATAAAATTTAGAGTTTTTCTTCTGAGTAGTAGAGCTGTTGGTGAGTTGGGGTTTTTTTTTGTCTTCTTGATTGAGACAGTAACCAGCTAAGTTTACTTATCTTTTAATTAGAGGTAATGTTCTGCTTCTGTTGTGTTGAAGGTATGTTTCAATTTTTTAATTTATTTACTTTTTCCCCTTCCTTTCTTGAGTCATCTGTTGGGTGAGAAGTGACAGAAGCCATTTGTAATTAGGGACTTAAACTCAGTCTGCAAAGTAGATTCAGAAGGGACTTTTTTCCTCCCTGTAAGTCTATATGTAGTGTGTAGGAAGGAGCTCAACACCACACGAAAATATGGTGAGTGTTAGGTTTTCCTTCTGGGCTTTGCTGCTGCAGCATAATTGTTATGTTTTGTTGGAAGAGCTGAGGAAAATTCAGGTCTGCCCTTCTACTTCCCACCCCCGCATAAACCTGTGTTTTCGTGCTAGTGTCCTAGAGAATTTGTCACAGAAATTACATGATCTGTGTCTATATCAGCAGCTCTAATCTGTGCTTTTTGCTAAATGTAGGTCTTTCTGTTTGCAGATGCACTTGATATTATGTAAAGAGATAGTGTATAACTAGACAAGCAAAATAAAGGAAAGAATGGGAAGAAAAATTTAAAGGTCACTCTCCTTTCCCTAATCTTTTTCTTCTTCAGATGCAAGTATGAGAGAGAACTTGGGTATAATTGGTTGTCTTTGATTTTTAAAGGGCAGCGTATGATAAATATCTGTGTTGTTCTCTTGAGCTCTGTAGTGTTTCTTATGAAAAGGACAACTGAGTGTCTTTTTATGGAGAACTTTCAGATAGTCTAGCAATGTTACTCTACTTTGATATGCTTTCAGCACTTTATAAGTCTTCTAAGCCTTTTTCTTTTTTAAAAGGCTTTTTATGTAAATGTATTGCTGTCATTGCTGGAGCTGTTCAGTTTGGGACACTCAGAATCTGCATATTTAGTATGATTTGAAAGGTCACACCTTTGAATGACACTTCTAAATATTTCCCTGCATTAATTGGAAGATGCATTCTAAAAAAAGCAAACTTGAGAGTGCTTGATCCTTTGTTGGCAAGTACCTTTCTTTCCCTGTATTATAATTTGTCATTTAATATACAAGTAAACCAGAAGCCACTAGACAGTGCAGTAGATAGAATGGGAGGGAGATGGAGCGTATCTGTGGTGGTGAGTTTCTGATGACCTCCAGCTCACCTACAAAACTAGTTTTAAAGCAACCATCTTTTAGATTTGAACTTCTTTGGGCAAGTAATTATTGCAGACTGAAGTTTAATATCCCTGTATCTAATGAAATTACTAAAAATAGGGCTTCTAGAGAAAAGCTTGGCTTCAATGTGCTTAGGCAAACTGTTTTGTTGTGTTCTTCTGCTGTCTAAATGCAGAAGTTAGCATTAGCCTGTGATAGTGTTGTTGCAATCAGAAGTCTCTATGACAGCAAACTAATTGGTTAACAGTACCGTCCTGATACTTAGGATGCTAATCTTGTGCTTCACTCTGCTCCATGCAGCTCGATCCCATTGTAGGGGGTGGTGGGATGGGAAGGAGCTGGTAGAGGACGAGTGTACTCTGTCTGCAGCAACCATCTGTGCTCACCTGCCTGACAGAGCACCGGGAGAGAGAAGTGTTGCACATGGTCAGCAGCGTTGTGCGCGTCTTGGGAGGGGGTTTCTTTGAGAGTTGTGGTTGGAGTATTTCATGCTCCAGCAGTGAAGAGGACAACTCAACAAAACTTTCTGTTTCAGCCTCTTGCCAAGACACACAGCAGTGCAAAAATGTTGGGACAGGCTGGTGGGCTGATGAAAGGAAGAGTAATACACCTCTGTTACCACACACAAAAAATTCTTGGTGGTGTGAGCGTGCTTACTGGTATAAGGATGCAGTGCTTAAAGAAAGTGAACTGATTCTATGTTATTGCCTATTACTGTTTGGTGTCAGCTGGGAAGGTGACATTTAAATAGTGTCTGTAAGAATATTCTGATTTTGTCAGGTGAGGAGAATTTCCCTGTCTTCGTTCTTTGTTATTCAGCCAAGTAAATCTGAGATTTGGATTTCGAGATGTGTTCCCCCCTGCCCTCGCCCCCAGTGATTTAAAATTTATTACATTATTTGTATGTATGATTAAATAGTGGCCACTCAATCATTTTTTCAGCAGTCATGCTTTTTTTTTTTTTTTTACCTAACTCAGAATCTTCTTTGTTTCTTTTTAATCAGTCAGTATCCTCGATTCCTCCAGTCTTCAAAGACTGTGAATATTTTTGTCTTCCAGAACTGTAAAAGATACAGGTGGAGTTGCTGTGACAACACTGCTTTGGTGCAGGCAGCGAGTGCTGCCTGCGCTGCGTCTCATGACAAGTCAGTCCCTCTCCTTGGGCAGGAAGTGCAACAGAAGCCGGAGAACAGCAGATGGGATAGTGTAAATGTTTTGCCCCGAATAAGGCAGGAGGTGTTATTTCAGGAGACTATTCAGCTAACCCTGCCGTTATTTTCTACCCTCCCCTGTTCCCACAGCATGATTTTTATTTTGCGGTGATTTGCTTTGGGACTGGTCACTACTCTGAGGACTGGGAAGGGAAGGGGTATGGGGGGAACAAATCATGTTTTTTGAGGTCATGCAGTGTGTTAAATAGAGAAATAAAATTGTTCTTGTTTTGTGTTCTCTTTGATGTGACTCAGGAGATGTTTATAGCAACATACCACACAGACTCTTTTGGCTTATTCTGTGGCTGTGTGTTGAGTTTCTAGGTGATCCCTGGCTGAGATGTGGCTTTCTCTGATGTGTATGATTTATGTGTAGGTTCTGCTGAGATCGAGCAAGGATCTTTGAATTTATGTTGCTGTTTGTAATAGGAAGGTTTTGTGTAATTTGTGAGCTGTCTTGATAAGAAAAGGTCAGAGTTGAATGAGTTGGGGACATTGGGGCTGTTTCTACTGTGGCCTCAGAGCAAAGGCTCATTGTGCCTTTGTGCAAGAGGAGGTAAGGCAGTACTGTGAACTTACTGTCAGCTTCTTTGTGCAAGTGATGTGTCTGCAAAGAGTGCAGATACAGTGACACTTGTCCTATTTTAGCAATATGTAAAACCACACCAGGAAATTCCTATACCTCCTTTTTGGACAGGCTTTACTAGATGATCTTCCTTGTAGATCATCTAGTGTCACCAGTGTGTCAAAAGCAGTAAAGCTTATATTTTATGTTCCAGTTGTATTACTTAACTATAAAGGATCTTTCCAAAGATTAGTTATGGAGATGCTCTCTGAATTTTATTTTTTAGAAAGCTACTGCCTTCTGCCACAAGACTTAAGAGTTAAAGCACACACTGGTCGTTTGCTAGTGATGTTTTTGTTGTTTGTTGCTATCTATGTCCCTTTTATTTATTTATTATTTTTTTTTTAATGCATTAGTCTCTACTCCTGTTTCACCTAATCTGAATGATACAAAAACTATTGCAAGCATACCAAATTTCTCACGTGCCTAAGGGTAGTAAAGGTGGAATTACTGAGAAATACCTATACAAAAAGCTGTGATTGTTTACTTTTAAGTCCAGGAATAGCTTATGTGCTAACAGCCGAAGGAAGACAAAGTTTTGAGAATTCTGGGTTCTATTCCTGCTTATGGCTGAGTTTGCTGGTTTTAGGATGTGTTTTCATTCCTTCTCATTCTTCTGGATCTATGTGTTTAGCGTATCCGTTCATGATTGTCATCGTACTTCTCCCTTTGTTGCTGGTTCAGTGCCTGAGAGGATATGACTAATAATACCTGAGAGATGTGTCTCTGTACCTTTTATTGTTATTCTTTTGATGGTAGGCTTTTAGGAACCGTATGAAATAGTTACAGGAAAGCTTTTGTCCAGCTCTGATTCAGAGAAGAAAAATCTCAGGGAGTTAAATTCTTTGTCTACAAATTCTTTGCAAAGTGTATGAAAGAGGAGTATTTTTCCACTTCAACAGTGTGATCATGTCTGTATGGGAACATGTCAGAGATTATACCTTTATGTCAGAAAAGCAATTTCTCATTATCATTTAATGTAACTGTTACAGAAATTTTAGAGCTTTTCAAGAAAAGTGGAGAGAAAATGGATGTTTAGTGTGGATGAAACCTGTTTTCTCATTTTGTTCTGGGAAATTACTTTTCTGGAATTAAACTCAAATAGATGAACCAAATGTTTTGCTTTCCCTTTCTCTGTTGGGTGTGTGTGAAGGACAGAGAAGTCTTGCCAAGGGTTAGTTTGGCAAGGTTTTGTCCATTTAAAATAGGATTTAAAAAATATAAGAGTTGTGCAACCTTAATTAGACAGGGTAGTTAGTAAAATCCTTTATGGAATATAAACTTTGTGGCGTAACTTTCCAGCCAAAATACAGCTCCAAGATATGTAATCTGCTTGCATTTATTACAGTGGAATATAAACTGTTTTAAGATGACATGTCAGATGCGGGATTGCGTAGGCACGTAATTGCACTGCTGTTGCAGTCACCGCAGTTGAGATAGTAGTCCAGCCATTTGTATATGCAGTCACTGAAATAAATAAGGCTAATATGTTTGCATTCCTAAAAATGTTCCTGTGACACTAGTGAGGGATTCTGCATATGAGCTTATATATCTTTTTTTTTCCTCTCCCCACCCAAAACATTTCAAGCAGGGAATGCAACTGAAAAACACCAGTCCCAGCCTTTCAGACTCATCCTGTCACTGCTGCTTCAATTTTATTGGCCAAATATTTTAAGATTGCGTGGTGATCTGGATCACAGCCCTGGTCCACACTAGAACTATTTTTTGCTGGGTAACTTACAAGACACAGTCTCTAAAGCAGTTTGTTTTGAGGGTGTGGTGAAAGAATAAGGTGGGTGCAAATAGCAAAGGGTAAGAGGAAGGAACTGCATCTTCTGGTGACAAGTACCAGCTTTAGTGTATTTGCTAAACTGCTTATGGCCCCAATTCAAGAGAGCAGTCTTGTGCAGGATAGAGCTCTAGTACGTGAATGTCAATGAAATTGATTTTCTCACCTTTTCTTACTGTTTTGTTAGTTGGTTAATGTTGTTTAGACTAGAAAAGTGCCTCCTTGCAAAGTTTTTTTTAGAGAAGACAAAGCATAGAGTGAGAACAAAGGGCTATCGTAAAATGAAAACTGGTTGATAAAGGACTAAGAAGACCAGTGTTCAGTTTGATGGAAGCATAGCAGTGGGGTTCCTCTGAAGTTTTGTATGCATCCTATTTGAGTTTGTCAGCTACAGGGACAATTGTAAAGAACTTCAGAAGTACTTAAGCTGTATGAATAACCAACAAAATGCAGAAGTTGTTCAGAGTTGAACAGTCCAAAGAAATAAAAAGTTAAGAAAAGTAGCAGTTCAGGAGAAAGATAAGTATCATGGTAGAGGGCTTAGGGAAAGGTTTGTCTCACAGCACAAGTATACATTCAGTTAAAAAATAGGTAAAGAATAGATGATGGAGAACAGTATTTAAAATATCAATGGTTCAACCTCACACTTTGCTGTTTTTGTTATTTTAAAGGATTTGAAGAGTTAAGAAGAGGCTGTAAGAGGGTCAACAGCTTCAGTAGTGCAAGCTGAAATCAGAACAATTTCATTCACAGCTGAACTTACTTTGAAACTGAACGGGACAACTTGCTGATTATGTTTCCTGGGCAGAATAGAGTAGAAGAGGTGCAATCTCTCTGCCTCTGTGTAGAGAAGATGGGGACTTTTGGTGTCATTGCAAGGCAGAAAATTAAGCTCTTTAAGATTTAATAAGACAGCAGTGTCTGGGGTTTTTATTTGTTAGATTTTTTCTGAAATACTTTCATTATGTCTTTTCACAAATACTGGCTTTGCAGGATAGCGTCAATGGTGTTACTTTCTTTTGAGTCATACAATATAGTCTGAAAACTTCTTGTTTAAATGTTACAGTTCTAAAAGGTAACAAATTGTCCCTATTCAAGGAGCCTAATAGTTTAAACTAGCTTAGAGATTTACCTCAGTTCTGTAATTTAAGTAAAGGGGAAGAGGAAAGATTAATAGCTTTATTGCTGCATTTCACTTATGTGGAACTAAAAATAGAAATGGTGTTCTAAGAGCAAGGGCCAGTACTGCTGCTGTTTGGGAGGACTTGGGTTCTGGAAAGTGGGTTAACTAGGACAATGACATGAGGGCTTGTGGATGTGGTTTTTTGTGGCAGAAAGGATTTTGTTAGAGGTTTTTTAACCTAGTTTCATTTGTTTTCTAGCATTCCAGTGTTACCAGAATGTGCAGTTTCTGTGAAAGTCTCTAGTGTCTGTGCTTGCTTGCCAGAACTGGGGGGGAAAAAAGCCCATATAAGAATATGTGGCTTGGGTTATTTTAAGCATCAGTTAGGTTTGAGTGTGATATTTACGGTGGGCCATTTAACACTATTTTAATGTAATTTAGTGACTTGGATGTTTTATTATCTATGTAGATAAATGTGTCTGTTTTAAGCACAGCTCTCAATGGGACTAAGTATTTTAACAGCCATTCTTTCTCTCACCCTTCCCACACTTCTGATTTCCCTCCTTGCAAATCTATCTGCTATTGACCAGATGGTTCAGATTTCAGACATAATGATGTTAGGAGTTTTGTGAAAATTGGCAGTTGAGTGGAGGTGAGAGAGAGATCCAAGCTGGTGCCTCAGCTGAGGGCTACTCGGGCATCTTTGGCCATTGCATGTCTTGTTTTACATGTGCTGCACATCCAGCCAGTGCACCGATGATTTTGGGCTTGCGACAGTGCTGGCATATCTTGTCCAACCTGTTGAGAAGCAGCTTAGACAACAAGTTTTTGGGAAACGAGGCTTTGTTACTTCTGCTGCTTCTGGAGCAATATATTATCTGACAGTGCCAGACGGTGTATGAGGCAGCATCCTTTCCTTTAGATGTTGTTTAGTCCACCTTGCTTTTCATAGCCTTTTAGATCCAAAAGGCTTATGCAGATAACTATTTAGTCTTAATATGAGGGAAAAGAATAAGGTGGTAAAATAACTTCAAGTTTTGTCTATAAAACTTCTTCTCTGTATATAAAACAGTAGTTGGCACAGCCTCCTAAAAGGAGGGCGGGAAGAGCATCAACCTCACCAAAACTGTTAAGAAAGAGCAGTGAAGCTCATGTTACTGTAGGCAGGGCATAGCCAGAGAAGAAGTCAGTTATGGATGTGACCCATGGACATGCAGAAACATAAGGCTCGAGGCATATTTGGACCTGGGGGAGAGCAGTGTGTGGGTGGTAGGCAGCATGAGTCTGTCAAGAAGGACTTTCTACCGCCATGTAGCATGTGTGAAGGCATTATGTTAGAAATGTGGTCTCTTGAGTTTTGTACCTGAACCTGTTCTATATTGATATGCATAAATATATATAGGTGGCCTGGCCTGGTAAGAGGATTATTTGTTTTGTAATAGTAACAGATGCCAGAGACCTAAACTTTTTTAAAATTGGGAACAGTAAACTTTCTGCTGCTGCTTTTTGAGGTACATTAGCTAGAATAATCTAATGCAAGAAGTTGTTTTTTTCCTGCTAATTACTTAATTTGTGACAGTCTGAGTGTACCATTAAAGGCATCACTTCTGATTTTATGATAAAGGCCTTCTGCTTACTGTCAACTTGAAATGTGGCCACACACTTAATTCTTAAGAGTTGCCGAACTGGTATAGGATAACCTGGGGTAAATTTAAGTATGGTTAGATGTTTTGTTGGCTTGAATCACTTGCTACATCATACCAGCAAAAGTACTAGCTTAAGTTCCTGGCTAGAATTATTGTCATACAGCTTTGAGCACGGTTTTCAAACTTACTGTGACCTCTTGTTTTAATAATGGGATTTGCATAAACAGGAAAATGAAACTGAATATAGGAATTTGCTGTTATGTTAATCTGCATCATAGCTTCTTATTGTTTTAAAAGTAAATTATTTTGATTAAATTTGTGGTAACTGAAGATAACTTTCCTCCAGCCTTCATCAAAGCCACTATTTGGAAAAAAAGTACTAAATGAACATAGCATGTACAAAGTCAAAAGGAAGATGTTTTTACACTTCTTTTTCATGCTGTAACTTCTTTGTTGTAAAGACTGTTTTGTAGTGCAGGTGAAAAGTTTAATAAAGTCCTTGAAACCTAATCATGCAAACATTTAAAGCTTCTTTTAAAAGGTTTTACCCTTCTGCATCCTTGCAGCTGTATCCAGTTATTTTTTGATGCTTTGCCTGCCTTTCATTATTAAGATCCCCCTCTACACTGCAACCTGAAGGTGCCCAATGACTTGGTTCTGTTTCGTGGTGTATGGCAACGCTAACCCACTGGAACTGAAGGATGATACGGAGGTGTATGGGGAGAGGAGAGAATTATGGTGCAGCTGTTTGCTTAGTAGCCAGTTTTGTTGCTTGTGAATATTGACTTTTACATTATGCTAATACTGCAATCTCAAAATTCTGAGTCTGTTTCTGTTCTTAAAATCATTCATGTGTTTATTAGCTCTGTTTTTTCTGTCCAGAGTTGACTGTGTTGAAGAGATTTAAATGATCAGTGTCCTTTGCATTGAGAGAAGCTCGTCAGTAATGGGTTTTCCAAATACATCAAGTACCACTTTTATGTCATGATTTTTTATACTGTATCAGGAGTTGGGCTGAAAAACATCAATTATATAATAAGACAGGGTCAACAGAATGTTGTAGTAACTTGGGCAAGACCTGAGGACTATGAAGAGGTAACTGTGACATGACTGAACTGTAGCTGAGCAGAAGATCATGACCAGAACTGGAATATAGGAGTGTTCTTAAGACATTCAGAATCTTGATTTCTGGTAATAGTATTATTGGTTTTCTTTGCGTGAACGTTCAGTCAGTAAATGAAGCCACGCAGTTTACTTCCATTATTGATTATGAAGATCTGGTAATTTTTTAAATTAATATGACTTATTTAAAGGATACATACGAAGTCATGTTCTTTTGAGCCCAGCTGGATATGAACACTGGGAAAATAATTTCCTTGCTCAGCAGTGTAATTATGGGGCTTTTAAAACCAAGCACTGATTTGGTTCTTTCCTGTAGTCACTTTGGCAGCTGTTTTTGATATGTACCCTTTTGGCTGTAACCCTGATGTGTGCCCAGTCCGGGTGGTACACTCCTAGAGCCAAGTAGCTGAACTCTCAGGGGCTGATCCAGCCTTTTCACTATGCTATTTCATTAGGCTTGTTATGTGATGAGACATGAATGCAACCTCTCGCTTGGAGTTTTAGGCAAGTTCCACATTTTGTTTAAAGAGAAACCAGTGTTTCCTTACTTCCTGCTCTGTTACAGATTTCTGGTTCCTGTATTTGATAAACCTCAAGGCACTTCAGAGAATTTAATGTGTACCAGAAAACCCTTGATTAGCTGCCTCTCTAGCTGTGATACAAGTGCACTGGAATGATGTCCTTTGTCAGATTCCTGTGAGAAATTGCTCTCCCTCATTGTACAACTTGATTTGCTGCATTCTGCATGTCTTTCACCTGAAAGAGCCTTTTTTAAAGCACTCTGAAATGTTTATGATTCCAAGATGTACAGTAACTTCAAACTTGCAGTTAAAAATGGAAGTGAGACTTGCAACTGATGTCTTTTAATTGCTATCTAGCCTCCCAGTCCCTCCTGCAGTAACTGGTGGATTCTTCCACTATCCCCAAAGAGACTTGGCAGTCCATAGCCTTGCAGATGTGTTGCTGAATGTCATGTTAATTCTGCAGATGTGTTTTTTGGGAAAAATATCTGAAAAAGCTTCTAGGTGCTCTGGTTTCAGGAAGCTTGCAATCTATGAATCTTAAAAGGAGAGGAAATAGCCATCTCTTCCTGAGCAGGTTCATTGCTATATGCCACCAGTTCCTTGCTCTTTAAAGCTGTATTTTCAACTGACCTGAATTGGAAATCAATACCAAGTAGGAGCAGAATCTTCCATATGGCTAAAACTGTGGCTTTCCAAATACCTAATTTAAAAATAATAAAAAAAAAAGTTAGGCTGCAGCTTTTGTGGAAATTCGTTGTATTAGAGTTTGCTCCCTCTTAAGCAGCAGTGAAAAATTTGTGCAGTCTTTATCAGTAGTTCATTTTGGGCAGTTATCACAGAATATTTGTAACAGATTTCCTCAAGTCCTAGTATTGCTGTTCAGAAGCAGTAAGTACTTGAATCTGTCCACTTGGAACACATAAGCAAAAAATCTACTATTTATTTATGATAATAGATGGTTGTTAACATTGTATTTTTAATAGCAATCAGACTCTTCCCACGTCTTTTTCTTCTTGAAACAGATTTATGGGCTTACTGAGGCCTTTATTGTGTCTTCTGGGTGCATTTATTTCCAGTGGAGTCTTTGTCCAGTTCCCAGATTTTTCTGGATTACACAGTGCAGACTTTATTTCTGTTGTATGGAGAAAGTTTGATTCCTAGTAGAAAGTCCTGTGGTGTTGCAGTGCACAGCTCTGTGTAAACAACTGAACAGGTGAATGGAAACTGGGAGTGCTATGGTCCTGCAGGATGGCTTGTCGATCATTAGTTTGTGTTAACCAGCTTGCACCAGACCAACTAGTTCACATCTTTGGTTTCTTCTGTTTCTGTTTTGATCAAGATCCTCAGAGCTAACAGCTGAGCCTGCAAAGCAGGTTTCAGCCATTCTTGGGGCTTTGAAAGAGGTTGTCCTCTCTCTGGAGGAAGCAGAACTGCTCTTTCACAAGTTGTTTGCTTTGCATAGACCATTACCCTAATGGGATTTTTCACACAGTTGCTTTGGATATACTGGTTTTTGGTGTTGATTGCACAGTCTGAAAAGTATCCCTTTACTTAGTACCATGAACCTGGGTGTATTTTCTGGGCATTGTCTCTCCTGAAACCTGTCAGGGAAGATCTGCTTTTGTCCTGTATGTGTTAGCTTTTTAAGGCCCTATGATACAGTAGTGTGCTTTTTGAGCCACCTTAACAGTTGAGTGAGGTGAAATACCTTATGAATGGCTCTTCAGCATCACAGGGAATTTCACATCTGGAAAGACAAGCAACAGAACCAAATTAGTAATGCATACCACTGCCAGTGACTCAAAAGGAAACTGTAGCAATAGTATTGTAGCTTGTGATACTGCCCCTGGGTGGGTTCTGCTGCTATACAGTTGACTCTGTAGAGACAGCTCAGTTTATTGTTACAATGCAGTAATTTAACTGTGACAGGGTGTGCTGTCAGAATGCCCTCTTAGGGAGAAAATATTTTATTTAATATGTTTTCTCCAAAATCAAGCAGCTGTCACCCTGCTCTTCTCTAAATAGCAGTTCTATAGTGTCTGTGGCAAGTGCCTGCAAATTATTGTAACAAGTATGTTTCTTTTTCTCTCTTGAACTTGTAAGCTTACAAGGGAAAAGGAGAAGAGTGGGGGTTAAGTGTTTTTTACATGTTCTAATATTCTTTAAAAGAACAAAACTCTACTTTTGCCATGGTATGAAGTCCACAAAATGTCTAACAGGTTGCTTGGTTTGTTTGGTTGTTATAAAAAGAAATTCGTAGCAATTTAGAGGGCAACCTAGGTGACTTGTGCTGGTTATGCTCTGCAAGTTGGGCCAATGGGGACTTGTCTGGCAGGTCTTCCAGCACAGCAGACTGCAGATTCATTCTGGTCAAACTGGTGCTTGCTGCCCCATCAGCCCACCACCTTCTGATAACTCTGATTGAGCTGTCTTACCCCTTCTTTTTAACTTCTTCATTATTATTTTTTTTTATCAGTTAGAAGGTCATATGATGTTGCAGTAGCTCTCTTTTGCTTCTCAAGTATTAGATCAGCTTGCTCAAAATCAGAAAAATAAGCAGTATCTTTATCTGAAGATAGTAGGGGGAATAATTAGGGCTTTCCCACTTTATGTGCTTTTTTTTTTTTCTGTTTTGTTTACTTGTTGCTACTATAATCTTTAAAGTTTTATGTTTAAGTAGGTGTTGGTAGCTATATCTGAGTGTTTAATAACTTGAATGTCTTGGTGTTTGGGTAACTAAAAGTTACCCCCCCCCAAAAAAAAAGCTCAATTGGAATCTAGCTTCTTGCATACTTTGTGTTTGACATGCAGACAAAAAAAGTCTCAACAGTGTAGTTTAATTTGCCATAATATTTTGTAATATATGTAAAGATACAAATGGCAATCTGGATATCTCTAACTTTGGATGAAGATCTCAAGATTTCATAGCAGTGAACATAGTGGCTTATTCTGGCTAAAATGCATCTTTGCCTCAAGTTTGTGGTGTTGGTTACTGGACCTACCTTTTTGCCTGGGTCTCATGATCTCAGGTGAATCATACTGTGCTTCTTGCATTATTAAGATTTGAACTACACATTTATATCTTTGCAGTTCTGCAGCAGTAAGATAGAGAAACCTTGCCAGTTTGTATTTGCAATATGTTTTGTGACTGTAAAGGCTGCTTGTTTTCATGCCACAGGATGAAATTGTAGGCTTTGTTGTAGTTGAAGGTATTTGCTAAGAAATAATTTTGTTAACACTGGGTTTTAGCTTTTGTTGTCAGGCTGTAGATCTCAGAATTGTTTAGGTTGGAAAGGACCTCTGAGAATAATGTAGTTGAACTCTCTGCTCAAAGCAAGGACAAGCTAGAACAGCTTGCCCAGGTCGATGTCCAGTCATGTTTTGAATAGCTTCAAGGAGGACACTCCACAGCCTCACTGTGCAACCTGTGCCAGTGATTCACCACTTGTAGGGGAAAAGAGTGTTTTGTTTCTTTTTTCCCCTTGTGTTATAGCAGAATTTCCTGTATTTCAGTTTGTGTCTGTTGCCTCTCAACTGGTCACTCAACGCTAAAGCAAAGAGTCATTCTGAGCCTTCTTTACTCCTCTCCCCACACGCCTGTCAGGTAATTGCATGTGGGTAAAATTCCCTCTCCGTAGCCTTTTCTTCTCCAGGCTGAACAGTCCCATCTCCCTCAGCCTCTACTCTATGAAAGATCCTCTGGTCCCTTAATCATCCTAGTGGTTGGACTCACTCCAGTAAGTTTGTGTCTTACATTGTACTGGGGAGCCTAGAATTGGACCCAGTGCTACAGGTGTGGCCTCTCCAGTGCTGAGTAGAGAGAAAGGACCACCTCCCTCCACCTGCCGGCAGTGCTTTTCCTAGTGCAGCCCAGGATACTGTTTGCCTTGCCATGAGGATGCTTTTCTAGCTTGTGGTCAGCTTGTCTGCCAGGATCCCAGGGCCTCTTCTGCAGAGCCGCTCCCCAGGGTGGGGACTTGGCACTTCTGCTTGTTGAACTTCATGAGGTTCCTGTTGGCTCATTTCTCCAGCCTATCTCAAAGCCCTCTGAATGGTAGCACAACGTCTGGTGGATCAACCTCTCCTCCTGGTTTTGCATTGCCTGCAGACTTGCTGCTAGCTTGCAGAGAGTGCACTCTGTCCTATTGTTCAGGCTGCTAATGAGGATGTTAAACACTGCTGGTTCCAGTATTGACCCTGGGGTACAGCCCTAGTAACTGGCCTGCAGCTGGACTTTGTGCTAATGATTTTCTCTTCAACGCTCCTTCTTAAAGCACAAGTCCCAGTGTTGATATACTGAATTTCAGACTACCTTATCTCATCGTGTTTTGTTTGTTGTTGGGTTTTTTTTGTGTGTGTGTGCTCTAAATCACTTTCCCCCTTTCCTCCCATTTCATTTATCATTAAATTCATATGTATAGAGAGGGGAGATCTGCCTCTGACTCCTTCTGGCTTGAACCCAGGAAGGAGTGCTTCTCCAGCTCCAGATGGGAATTTTTGTGAAGATACCTCTACTTTTTGAAGGCAGGGAAAGAAGCCACGGTGCTTTTATTCAGTTGTTCCTGTCTGTCAGTGTTTGATGTGTCAGACCCTGTTTGTGAGCTTTTTTCCTGCTTGGTTAGTTGGTCGGAGTAGTGATGGGGCAGAAGATGGTTTGATGTGTCAGACCCTATTTGTGAGCTTTTTTCCTGCTTGGTTAGTTGGTTGGAGTAGTGATGGGGCAGAAGAGTATGGCTCAAGTACTACAGGAACCTGCCGAGTTCAAGTTATTAAAATTACAGAGCTGCAGCCAAATGTTCTTTGCTTGAAAAGGTGATAAGGGTAACAATAATAGCAAGCTCTGTCTTTGTAGCATTTTTTTAGTTACCAGCTGCCCTGGTATGTTTTTTGATTCGATAAAAGAAACACTGTTTCCTCATTGCTGTTCTGTGGTAAACCTTTTACAAAGAGAAATACTTGAATTGTTGTAATGGTATTGTATTCTGAAATTCCTCTTTTCAAAGTAACTTTTTAATTCTAGAAAAGCCAACTTGTTTGTTGTTTTTTTTTTTCAAATTATCTTACAGAAATAACTCAGAGCTTAAGATATATTTTGCATTGTAGCCATACTCAAAATACTGTAGTGTCAGTATACAGTACACTGAATAGGACTTTAAGACTGGTATCAGCTTATGCAAATTTTATTTTGCATTACTTTCTTGTTAAGAGTAAACATCAGTGTTACAAGTGAAACTCCAAGAGTTTGACTTTTGTGTTTTAAAGAAATGGAAAAATGTTCTGTGGATTTAGTATACAGTTGTGTGCTTGGGTAGTCATAATCATTTCTCACTTGTAAAAATCAACCTGGTAGAGGAAGAGACTAAAATCTAGCACCCACAGCCTTATCTGACACAAAGTCTAATTATGCAAGTGCTAGACTTTTTTGCATTGACTGTGGCATTTCCATCGTCATCACTGATCTGAGGTGGAATGAAATAAGGTTCAAACTAGTAGAAAAACTTCTATGTCTTGGTTCTTCCCCTTAAAATTTTCAAATGCATACTATCATACTATCTGCGTGGGAAGCAATAAAACATTTGTGGACCACAATTTCTTGGGACATTTTCCATGTGAGTGAACTTCTTGCCCTGTGATTGTCAAAACAGTTTTCTCACCACATAAAATTGTGCAGCTTTAGTAAGCTGAAAATCTTGTCTTTGCACTGTATAACAACATGGCTTAGATCCATCTATTCAGAGTCTTTTTGATGCTTGTTCTATGGAAATATATTTCTTTGTTTCTATCAGTTATGGTGTTAAAGCTGTTTGATCATGCCCAGTGTGTTGAGAAGCTTGTAACCAGCAAAAGTTTATCTTTAGATTGTATACCTCTTTGATTTATGGTCGTCCTAAAGACAGTCCTCCAAACTTCATTTTTATTCAATTATATTCGAAGTACATTTTTGAACATGTGTTTCCACAATGTAACTAGGAATGACCAAAATGGTACTGAATATGAACTTAAGTGAGCAGTTTATCTGAAGTATATTTACTGTTGGTTCAGATTCCTCTGTCTTTGTAGGACCTTGGTGACTGTGTGCTTCTTAGTAAGTACTTTTTTGTACTTTGAAAAACTGCAGCATTATTTTTTACTCTCAAGCCTGACTATTTAATTTTCAGCATCCCTTAGTAACCTTTGCTTGTTTTGATGTTTCATTTCCTAAGTGTGTTAAAAATGTAATGAAGTATTATTTTGTGGTGAGAGAAAATTGTGAGACTGGCCCATCGTTGTGCTTATTTTAGGCTTCAAGCTGTTTGGTTTTGTTATGGTGGTTTTTTTCCTGGCCATTGTAATGTCTGCAGTATGTAAGGTATTAGAGCTTTAGGACATTAGTTGGTGAATGCATTGGTGTTCCCCTAGGTAGTTAATGTGTTTTATCTGTCACTCAGGAGGAATGTGCTGTACAGCTTGCTCCTCCTGCCAGTGGGTCTGACTCATGAGCTTGAGGTACTTCAGAAGGATTTCAGTGCTCTGTCCCATTCTACAGTCTTGCAGTTCCTTTTCTAATAATAGCAGCAGCAAGACAGATGCTGGAGTTGCTCCTTGATTGCTACAGTTTATTACCAGTATAGTCATGAAGGCTGACATCAATCACAATCTTCACATTTGAGAGTCCACATTTGCTTGTGTGGCTATGAACACTGGATGTCCTGTACTGCTCCTTGGAAGGAGTAATCACTATATGCAACTGGGGTTCCAGTTTGAATGTTCAGAACTTTGAAGTGTGGGATTTAGCCTCTACAATTCAAGCAGTGTTATGGGAGCACCATAAAATAGCTGTTGGAGACCTCCAGCGAAATGTAGAAGGTATGTCCCCTGAAAGCTGTGTTGTTGCAAAACTTAAGATATATTGAAATTATTCCTTAAATATCTGTAGCAGGCATAGCTTGTGTATCCTGACAGAATCTGTTAACTTTAAAAGCTTTCTAATCATATAAACTGCTTGTCTAGCATAATTGCAAAGAACTGAAGCTCTTGAAATGATATTGTCTGCACTGAAGTCAGTGGAAGAAGCTGACCTCACTGAAGGTGAATTGAGGTTACAGTTTTATTGATTTTCAGCCACATATGGGTGAAAGGAGCCTTCTTATCAGCCACAAGCATCATCTCTTGTGCCAGTGAATTATAGAGCTCAAGCAAACTGTACCCATGAGGTCTAGACCATGCACTCCAGGAAAATTAAGTCCATCTTCAAAAGCAGGGATTGCTAGGGCCTATTTCCAAAAGGAACTGTAGAGCTTTAGGAAAAATGGCTCTTGAGTTGCTTAGAAAGATGAAAGAGCCAGGGCATCTCTGTTGTAATTGTCTCCTGTCAGTTCATTGAAGTAAGTGTGTGGGTTGACTCAGGGCATAAATACCATGACTTCAAAAGTCCTCTTCTCCACAAAGCAGATCTGAGAACTGCAGAAAGAGAGGGTGAAAGGTAAGAAGAACGGAGCTGAAAGCAAAAGGAAATGTGCATAGTTTCCTACAGTGAAGGGTAGAGGTGTGCAAAATGGTTTATCACAGAGAAATGAAAATGGTTACTTGGACATCTTAAACTCAGCCTTGGTTTCTTGACATATACTGTAGGAACAATCTCCCTTTGTTTGCAGGCTGCTATTCCTCAGCTGCTTGCTGCTTACTCCCTGGCCTCTCTATGATAAGCATTTTTATTGATGGAAATAAAAGGAATAATTTGTCAGTGCAGGTCAGTTTATTATCATCTTAGAAGTCTGAAGCAAGTTAGCTGTGAAAGATGCTTTTTTTGGAATAAAAATCTTGTTTGAAACTAAATCTTTATGACCTTAAGAGGTATATATTGTAATAGCATTGAAATTAACAATACTTTTGTTAGTAAGGGTATATTATTTAAAAGGAAAAGCAAGATAACACATTAAGCAAAGCTGTGTTTAATTAGGTATGGTGCTGTATGCATGTTCTTTCCTTTTCTGGATTGTACTTTTGTTGATCACCTGTAAGTCTTGTGTTTACTTAGAGAAAATATATTAAGGTTTCCTTGGCAGTGTGAATTTTGGAGACAGTGGGTGGGATAGGAAGAACAATTTTTCTCTTTTCAGTAGTATGTGCCTGATGTTATATCAGTGTTTTTAAATGCCTTCTAACTAAAATAAATGCTTAATAAGTGTAAACAACTAACTTTATGCTGATTTGCTTAGTCCATTGTTTGTTTTCCTCTTGTTCACTGTAGGCAACCAATTTGCAGGGAGAATGCCTTTAACCTTTTTGTTTAGGGGATAAAAACACCTTTAGCATGTCTTTTTTTTTTTTAATGTAGTCTAGGCATGCTAAGTAGTATTTCACATCTGGCATCACTTCTGGGATTTTTTAATGCCAACTATCAAAGACTCTGATCTATAAAAGAGAGACAAATGAGTTTAACAACTGTACATAGCTACTGCAGCTAAACATGCTTTGACAAGTCATTAATGAGTAACAGTGAAGCAAGGTTACATCTTGCCAGACACAAATGCTTGAACATGAGGAGGAATGTTTAAAACGTAGAAACCTGGTTTGTCATGACTTACGATCACTATTGATTGCCCAATAATAACATTCCTTCTTTTAGAAAATAGGGTGACTTTTGAGGAAGCAAAGGTGGCTGTCTTTTAATAATGCCATTCATTTGCTATTCAGAGCTTCCAAGCCATTGACAAAAGGTGGTACTGTTTGATTCTAAGTGTTGCCAACCTGCAACTTCTTGAAATGAGTTTTGAAGCCTTGCCTTAAGGATGCACGTGATTGCAAGTGATCAGAAGAAAAATAAACTGAGAGTTGGGAGCAACTGGAGTAAAAATCTCTAACATCCCCGAATTTTAGGTAAAGTTGTGAATATTGTGTGTAGACTCAAATCTAAATGGCAATTTAAGTGGATACCCAAATAAATAGAATCATAGAATGGCTGGAGTTGGAAGGGACCTTAAAGATCATCTAGTTCCAACCCCCCTGCATGCTGGGACACCTCCCACTAGATCAGGTTGCTCAGAGGCCCCATCCAACCTGGTCTTGAACACTTTCAGGGATAGAGCTTTCACAACTTCCCTGGGCAACCTCTTCCAGTGTCTCACCACCCTCACACTAAAGAATTTCCTCCTAATGTCTAACCTAAATCGTCTCTCTTCCAGTTTTGATCCATTCCCCCTTGTCCTATTGCTGCATATTGTAAAAAGCCCCTCCCCAGCTTTCCTGTAGCCCCTTCAGGTACTGGAAGGCTGCTATAAGGTCTCCCTGGAGCCTTCTCTTCTCCAGGCTGAACAGCCCGAATTCTCTCAGCCTGTCTTCATAGGGGAGGTGCTCCAGCCCTCTAATCATCTTCATGGCCCTTCTCTGGACTTTCTCCATGAGCTCCGTGTCCTTTATATGTTGGGGGCTCTAGAATTGGACACAGTACTCACAAGGCGGAGTCTCACGAGGTCCGAGTAAAGGGGGAGGATCACCTCTCTTGACCTACTGGCATAACTTTCATGTGATTTATCTAGGTATTCGATGGAATTAGGCTTTTTAATAAGGGTGATGAGAACACTGAGAGTTTTCTAGACTTTGCCATAAAGCATCAGTCTTACATTCTTCATTAATATGGTATTATTTAGATTTGGACAGAAAAATTTCAGTTGGGAAGGACCTACAATGATCATCTAGTTCAGCTGCCTGACCGATTTCAGGGCTGGCCAAAAGTCAAAGTATGTTGTTAAGCATGTTGTCCAAATGCCTCTTAAACATTAACAGGGTTAGGATGTCAACCACCTCTGCAGGAAGCTTGTACCAGTGTTTGACCACCCTCTCTGTAAATAATGCTTCCTAATGTCCAGTCTAAACCTCCCCGACACAGCTTTGAACCATTCCCATGTGTACCATGACTGGATCCCTGGGTTAAGAGCTCAGCACCTCCTTCTCCATTTACCCTCCTCAGGAAGCCATGCAGAGCAATGATGTCACCCTGCAGCCTCCCTTTTTCCTAACTAGACCAGCCCAAAGTCCTCAGCTGCTCCTAATGAGGCATTCCTTCCTGCCCTGTCACCAGCTTTGTTGCCTTCCTCAGGACATGTTCATATCCAAGGACCTTCACATCATTCCTAAATTGTGGGGCCCAGAACTGCACACAGTGCTCCAGGTGAGGCTGCAGCAAGGCTGAATACATGGGGATAATCACTCCTTTTTGACCAGCTGGTTATGCTGTTTGTTCATTCACCCCCAGGTGCTATTTGCCCTCTTGTCTGCCAGGGCACTTGGTGAGCTCATATTGAAGCTACTGTTGACCAGCACCCTCAGATCCCTTTCTGCTGGACTGCTCTCCAGCCGCTCCTCTCCCAGTTTATATTTGTGGCTGGCATTTCTCCATCATGGATGATGCTGGTATGAGAATTGCATCTGGTTTCCTCACTGTTTGGTTCCTAATGGTTGTTGACATTTCTGACAGGAGGCTGGGGTTTTGATGTGTTGGGTTTTTTTTCCAATTCAGTGGAGAGAGAGGAAGTTAAAACTCAACACATTTTGAAAGAATAACCTCAAGTACTCAATAGAACTTAAGTTGTTAGGAGTCCGATAAAATTTATACCCATTCTTACAGCACACATTGTAGTGAAACTATTAACTGTAACAAAGAAGAGGGTAAAAAATGTCAGTATACAAAAATGCAATATGCAAAATGAAGTCGTTCTTCATTATTGCCAGGCAATTGCAGAGAATGCTATTCTGCCATTCTTGCCAGGTATATTCAAAAGTATAAAATAAATCTACCAAATTATTAGTTAACTGGGTAGTCATTTACCCAGCCTAATGACATACTGTCATTTAAGTGCTTGGATATTTATTCATAGCATTGCTTACTTGCACACAGTTACGTTAAGGACAGGATTACAAAGCAGCCAAGTAGACTGGGAACTCAGTAGCTACATTTAGATATGTAATCCTTCAGTTAAAACGTGGAAAACTTGTATTGCTTCTATTTTCTTACTTAAGCTTTGCAAGGATGGCCCTGTACAAAGCTTCGTTTACAGCTCGTAGTGTGAGGTATTTTCTTGATGTTTTAGAGACTTGTATACATCTTGGATTTCTTTTATAGGAGAAAGATAAATTATTCTGTCTTCCAGCATGCAGTTAAGTAAATGTGTCTTCATCCTTGGAGAAGCCTTTTGCTTATAGGTCACGAATTAAGTATGTCTTACAGTTAAGCCATTTTTGTCTCAACCTTGTGGGTAAAAGATTTCATTACTAATGAGGATTACTGTATTTTCTTGGTACCAAGTTTACTGTGATTTCAAATTACCAGGTTAAACTGGTTTCTTGGTCCTTCCTTCCTTTGTATTAGTTCACTATGTTAAACTGCATTTGCAGAAATCTAGCTATTGTGAGGCTGTAGACACAGAACTGGTATCTTTAAAAAATATGTCCTGGCAATAGAAGGAAGCCGTGAAGGATTGTTTGCTCATTTTCAGGCCCCTGAGTGACAAATATTTGGGGTTAAACTGTTTTTTGTCTTGATACAGTGGAGGAAAGCAGTGTTCCTAGTTCTGCTGCCATGAAGCTGAGCTTTTGATTTTAAGGTTTCCTACTACAGTGAGGGAATCTAATAGCACAAAAAATTTTTAAGGCAAAAGGTGCTCCTTTTGAAAATTTCCGTGTAGTGAGAAAATCGAGGACAGTGACTTCAAAGCGCACTTAAAAATCTAGATACTTGGGTTTTTTTGGTCTTTGAATAATTGTGGTAATGGCAGTGGGATTTGTGCACACTTTTTGTAGTTTGCTCTTCTGTTTCCAATCCTAAAATGCTCTGTGAAGGACTTGCACAAACTGATTCTTTTCTCCTTGATAATCAGGTCAATCAATTGACCATAAGGCATTATTAAGCAGAAGAGACAGCATGATTGCCTGAGGAGAAATGACAGAGGAAAAAAAAAAGTAGAAGATGTCCAACTGAATCACTTACTTTTAATAACTTACTACCTGTCAGCTGTGCCACAGAAGTTGAGCTATTAGTCTGGCTAACTGACAGATAAAAAGAATTGAGGAAATAAATTAAAGAATTATATCACATTTTTTTAACTTTGTATTCAGAGTGGGATAACAGAACCCACCTTTTTACTCCTTCTCAGATGAAACTTGTTAGTGCACTGTAAGCTGGTTGTGTGGTTTTACCCTCTGTTGCTTTTAACAAGAGTAGGCAAAATAGGTAACAGCAGAAACTTTTTTTCCTAATTTTCTTTGTCTGGGGCCTATCTGAAAGTTTCCAAGTCAGACATTAGTTTTCACCTAGCATGCTAAAATGTACTTTTTTCTAGCAAATGAATCTTTATGAGTTCTTCTCTTTACTTGTTTTCAATTGTGTGCTGTTTCTAGTATCTTCCGTTTTTCAGTCCTGAACTTTGTTTTAATCCTTCAGAAAGTTAGATCTGTGAAACATTTTTGAAGATTAAAAATAGTTTATTTTTAAGCTGCTGTACAGTAGAAATTATGAGTAGTACAAATTGATACGTTCCAGGAAAGTATCTGTAGCAATCTATTTTTTTTCTCAGAGTAATCTAGAAGTAAAATAATTCTATTTGAAAAGAATTAGCTACTTCTGAGAAACATTACTTTGCTGATGCTTAATATGTTTAGTACTTAGTTTTTATTGCTTTTGGTAAGCTACAGTTTAGTGAGACTGTTGTATAGACACTGAAGCAATAATGTCAAAATCAGTACGCTGTTGATTCATTTCCCCTTAAAAAAATGATCATTTCATCTTAGTGTCTTGCCTTGTGGGTTACTGCCATAGGTAGATATGTGAAATACTTGATAAGGAAGGTGCATGGTCATCTAGGACTGCCATGTCAAGGTATTCTCCAACTTCCATGGAGCTAGAGAGGGCACTGGAGGAAATTTGCATGTAATTGAGGAGAAAGGGATAAAGAGGATCTTTCAAGTTCATTTTGAGAAAACTAAGAAAGGAGCTGTGCTTTGCTTGCCCAAGGAAAGGAAGGGAGGTTGAACATTATGGATTTACTAGTCCTCCCTGCCTTCATATTTCTAGTTTGTTTCTATCTACTTGTTGCCAAATAGAGCTCTTGGGTTTTTTAACTTATGTTCTAGTCTGAATTCAGTACTAATTTGAGAGCCATTAGAAAATAAGAGAAGTGACAATTTCGAAGGTGTGATGTTAATGGATTTCTGCAGGGACAGGGAAGCTATGCATGGATTATTGCTCCTTCAATGTGTAGCCTGTTGATTTTTTTGTAAGTTAAATAACTGCTTGAAAGACAAATATTAGTGAAGTAATTAATTATCTTGTGATGAGAGTTGTTTACTGCTTGAAAACCTGTTAATAACAGCACTGAAGATTCAGTAGCAGAGGTGAAATATTTCCTTTGATATCAGAATAAAAATAATCACCAGTAAGAACCACATAAGATACTGAACAAACACACAAAAAGAATTATATCCTACCCCTTTGTACTTAACAGAGCTGCTCTGCCTGCTCATCTTGTGTTGCCGTAACCATCTCTTTTGTTGAAGAGGGCCAGACTCTACTCACTTGTCCCTTTGTCCTAATAATGGCAATAGACATGTTCTTCTGGTCTTCGATTTACAAAATACTTTTTCTACTTTTCCATACCATGTTCTTCTGTGGGAAGCAGTCTTCTTTATCTGTTCAGTTACTTTGTGATGATGGAATTAGCAATTTTAATGTCTTTTCCTTACCTCAGAATGTTTTTGCTGGTCATTGTAAACGTTGGATGATCAACAGCTGTAGCTTCCTCCTGGCATCATTCTTGCCACTGGAGCATCTGGTCTCTGCCCTACAAAAAGTGACTAATAATTTTTGACATATAAGCAGCATTTTCTGAACACACTTTCTTGCCTATAATTAACTTGTTTAGATTTGAATTACGGAGTTCATTTCACATAGTATTTTAAACATAATGATCCAGCTACAGATTTTTTATTTTATTTTTACCAGAGTTGCTTGATAATAGTAAGTGCAGAAATGAAATGAACTTGCTAAGTTAAAAATAAACAAAAAAGCAAACCAACAAACAAGAACAAACCCAACCCAAATAGACGACGACAATAAAAACCAAACCACAAGCCCCCCCACATTTTTTACAACATTTTAAAAAAAATATTACTTAATTAGGTGAGCCAGCTGAATTTGAAGGCTGGGTCAAAAGCTAATGTAAGTTTGTGTCCCTAAATACAGAGTAGTGTAATGACACAAAAAGATCAATCTCTGTGCCTATGTTCTGGAAGAGTTTTTTTGTTTTGTTCTTATTCTGCGCATGCAATTTAAAACTAAGCTAGACACCCTCTGCTTGGAAAAATGGTCTTGCTAATATTCCTATTTTATGCTATGTGCCAATTTAAATTGACATGTAGCATGTAGGTTTCTTTATTATAATTGTCTGGGTATGGGGTCTTTGGGTTTCTTGTTTTGTTGATAGTAACATTTCCATGTAGCCATTGTAAAATTTACCTGTTTATTATTATTTTGTTTTAATAGTAGTGGAATGGGGTGATGACGTTACGGCAGTGTCAGAAGATGAAGCCATGGTGCTGGTGAATCATCAAGCAACGGGTGATGTCTGCACTCTGATGATGTGCCTGCAGGATAAAGGCACGGTAGGCTACAAGCAGGGAGCGGGAGAGCTGCTGTCTGTGCCATCTGCTGCCCTGGGCGTGTTGCATCTGTGTGCAGTACTGGTGACTAACTTCTGTGTGTTAATGCACCAAATCATCTCGAGGCCCTGAATAGGAAGCCTTTTATTTAGATTTGGCTTACTGTGACAGCCAGTAGCTTGGAGCAGGTTTTAGACCATAAATGTTGCTGTTGAAGAAGGTTGAATGAGTGGAGTCAGTGTGCATCCAGTCTAGGTTAACAGAGAGGGAAGCAGATCTTCTTGCAGGTAATCATGTACTTGACTTTCCTTTCACCTCATGCCCTTGTGCAACTCATGCCAACTTTGCTCAAACCAACACAGGTCTAGCTTCTTGGTTGACTTTATTACAGCATGGAATTTTTCTCAAAGTTAGAAGCAAGTTATGTATGAGATTTTGGTAGGAGTTCAGAAGCTGAAAGCGACTTCCCTGTAAGGTCACCTCCAAGATAAGCAGGCTAGCTGAGGTCAAAATGGCTTGAGTTCTTAGTTCACAAACTCTTAAGCATTTCTTGGGGAGTAGTACAACTAATGTCAATTATTACGTGCATTGCTGTTCAGAGAATTCACATCTAGGAAGTGTAGTGCTGGAAGGAGTATGGGATCTCAACAGGAAATTAAATGTTTGTACAAATCATGATGAACGGGGTGGTTATGTATGATTAGGCTACAAAGGGTGGGAGACATACCTGGCAAGCTGAAAAAAGGCATCAATTGTGTCTTTGTGTTGTCTTTCTTATGGTCATAGGGTGAAGAAACAAGGAAAACAACAACTGCTCTTTGTTGATTCTGCACTGTTTTTCTTAGTGTATATTTGTACAAATAGTATATACACTGTATCTCTACCAGTGACAACTTTTTTTTTGAGAAATTTTATAAGATCTTAATTATGACAGCAGAACTGATTAAAAAAAAAATCAAAGAAGCAAAACACAAATAAGAAAGTGTGAAAATGCCATTCAAGATTGAGCAGAGGCTAATTTCTTTCTACTGTAGCCTAGAGAAGACTGTATTTTAAAAGTACTTTTAATGGCTTTAATTTGTTTTGGAATTGAGGAACTTATTTATATGTTGCATTCTGTACTGTACTCCAATGAGTAGAATGACAGAATAAACAGTCTTTAATTCCCTCCCTCAAAATTATGCATAGGACAATCTTGTAATAAATATGTCACTGTCAAGTTATAGTCCTGTGGATATGTATTGCCTATAATCTCAGCTATTGATGTTCTGGTGTTTTAAATATCATAGAACTTCATTGAACTTCATAGAACTTCCTTGACTCATACATATACTAGTGTATATATAAATCTAAACCATATTTAGCCTATTTGACTCCATAGCTAAAAAAATTGCAGTCAAGATAGAGTAAGTTTCAGTGACTGTAGATTATGTTAAAAATGGAGGAAGACAGTGAGATGGCAAATACTCTTCACCATGGAAGCTGTTAGGCTTGTGGGTTTTCAGAAAAGCAAAACATCCTTAAAATCAGTATTTTTTCCCTTAAATACTTGCAGTTGTTGCTCTTGCAATATACATATCCAGACCCTAGCATGGCTTTAATGTGTTAAGCTAATAAAGAAATAAAAACTACAAGCTTCAACACATTCTTAAAATACAGCATGAGTAGTACAAATGGCTAAAAATAATGAAAGAGATCAAGGTAGTTTTATCCTTGATAGAACTTGCTGAATCAGGTGTTTTTAAATAGCATGCTTTGTATTTATGAACAGAAGAGAACTGTCATTACTTTGAGTGACTGAAACCACTAGAGGGGAAAAAATCACAACAAACCACCTGCCCAGAAGAAATCATTGTACAATAGGGCAACTACTTAAATTAGACAGTTTATTTTAAATTTAACATAGAGTCCTTTACAACCTTGATACTCATCTGTTAGCAACAAGATAGTGATTTCCAGTAATTGTTTTTCTTTTCTTTAGGATGGTTGAGCTACACTAATTCTTAAACACTTTTCTCCACTCAGACAACGCTTTTTAGTGTCCAGAGTATTCTGTGAGGGTGAAAGGCTCACCTCCATGTCACTCAGAAGGGCACACTCAGAAGCAAAAGAGTTTACCAAAGGCAGCCTCTCAACAGCAGTGGTGCAGTGGTGCAGTGGCAGAACTACAAAAACATTCCTCCTGTGGCAAGCCAAAATTTTTTTTGCTTCCTTTTGCTGGCCAGTACAGCCTGAAACCAAATAAAATCTGGAAGCACTTGCTGTTTAATGCTGCTTTTAAAAAAAATGTTCATTTAAGACATCAGAAGTGTTTGATTTTAAGTTTTGTGTTTTTCTGTGTAGTGCAGTAGACTACTGAAAGGTTCTTGCAACTTGAAAATGTTTCCTAAGGGTGAGGTCAGGAACTGTGATTGTTATTTTTTCTCGTATTTTGTAATTCTTACATACAAATGACAGTGTAGCCTATCTGTTTTAAGCAGGTTTAATCCCACTAAGCAGTAAGCTAAGACACCTGTTTTAGGGCGTTTCTTGTCTTTCAGATACACTTCTGTAAATAAGGAAAGCATGATCTCTTATTAGGGAAGTGGAACTTAGCTACAAGTTACAATTTTAATGGAAGAACTGGATTGGTATTATTTGCTAATATATGTTACCATAAGACAAGTCACATAGAGCAAGGTTTCAGCTAAATCAGAAGTGACCTAATTACACTTTCTATAAAGTTCAGGAAATTGTTCCAATTTGTTGTTGAAAGTAAGTGTTAAAACAAATTTAGTAAGTTAGTTGAGGTTTCATAAACATTAAAGGTTATGTGTTTAACAAAGAGAATTACATTAAAATGCTTTTATTACTACTTTCTGACTCGATTAGGACTGACAAATGTGACTTTTTTCTGATTTAGAGCAGAAAGCAGTGGCAGAAATGGTGCAGTGGAGAGAAAAAAAGTAGAGCTTGCAATTGTTTCAGTGCAAGTTTCAAGATGTGTTTCCAGCTTTCATTGTTAAGTCAGAGGTGCTTGAAAGATGAAAGTCAGTCTATTCAGGTTGCTTTGTTATGAAATCTATGCAGAGTAAAATGAAATTGGGTCTGTGAATAGAAGGCACCTAGATTTTTTTAGTAAAATTGGTAAAAGCTTTTGCTGCATTCTGAACTGATTTAAGCAGGAAGGATTAAGCAAAAATGACCTGAAACAGCATCCAGAATTTCTCTCAATCCATAAACAACTATGAATCTGTACTCAAAGCATTTCTGTGTGTCTTTGCATAAACCTACTTGAAATGCAAGTGATAAGAGACTTATCACTCATCTGATAAGCATTGATTCGTTCCTGAAGATACTAAGTGGAAGAGCCACCACTAATATCTTGTAGTGTCCTCTGTTCTGCCCTTGGTAGCAGAACAGAATGAATATCCAATAATCTACTTTGCCTTTGGATTGCAAAGAAGATAATTGTGTTCAACTCTTTAAATTCCTCCTTTTTGATTTTATATGTTAAGAGTGTGTGTATATATGAATTAATTCATACATAAGGATATTTTTATTTCCTCTTTGTAGTGCTTATCACAGCCTAGGCTTACAGGCAGATTTGTAGTCACTGAGCTCTGGAGTTTGCCTCTTTGTAGCCCACTTGCAGCAAACTGCCTGGGTGTTTTGTCTTAGTTCTAACTTGTATGTCACACTGATCTTTGACATAATTGCCTCAGTCCTTCTCAAAAAGACTGAGGAAGTCCAGGAATGTCTTTGGTCCTTTGGATGCATAGCATCTAGTTTAGAATTACCACAGGTTGACAGGAAGGGATATTAGCATGTCACTGTGAAGAAATGGATGCTTGTTTCTGAAGCACAACTGTTCTTCTCTTTGAGGGCTTTTCTTTTCCACATCCAATGATGCTATAGTGTCCAGAGACAAGTGTTCTTGCATTATGCAAGATCTTCAAAGAGAAGGTTTGCTAATATTAAAAAAAAAAAAGCCAAAAGTTGAGGTTTCTTAGGCAACAACAGCTAGCTTCTAAATGTGACACTTAGATTTAGCTGGAAGATCAGCTGTATGTCCAAGGCCATAAAATATCTTAAATGTTCTTTGGCAGATGTGTTCTTCCTAGTGTGTAAAAACTGCACTTTACTGAGCATCGGGCCACAGTTGTTTCAGGATAAGTAAAAGAAACAGGGTATGTGACAGTTATCTTTCTCCAGATATATAACCCAGGATTCATTTATAGTTTCTGTGGTCAAAAGGGAGAATAGGTACTCAGAGCACTCCAGGAGATAATTAGATTTCTTCAGAAGAAAGATTAGTGATACGTGCAATTCTAGATACAAATTGCAAATTATCGAACTGCTTTTATGAAACAGAATTCCTGTATGAAATATAATGTGCTTCTTTTTGCAAGTTCCATCTGGACATGTCAAAATATGAAAGCAGAAAAACCCCACCATCCTCCACTGTATCAGACTGTTTTGTTAGAAGCATTGTTGGGGCATGGATGTGGATTCTGAGCATTTCAGTTACTGTGCAAGCATCTGGTATTTGGAGAGAAGCGTAGAGTACACTTTAGTGGTAGATGAACTAATACATGAACAATGTGTTGTTTCTTCTAGGGGAAATCTTTCCTTGCTAGGCTGCTCTATTTCTGTCTTGGCGCCAAATTATGTGTCTTGGATAACTAAAAGATGCCAAGCAGAAGGTGCCTGACTACCAGAGAAATACCTTGGTTCTCCATACACTTCATTGATTGTGATAATTTGAAAAGTATTATGTTATATGACTTTCACAGAACTTGAATTAATCTATGTGACCATGTATCATAGGTAAGGTTAAAAGCAGCTAGCCTCATGTATCACAGAATCACAGAATGGTTGGAGGTTGGAGGGGACCTCTGGAGATCATCTAGCCCAAACCCTCTGGCAAACCTACGGCAGGCCACTCAGGACTGCATCCAGGTGGGCTTTGAAAGTCTCCAGAGAAGGAGACTCCACAACCTCTCTAGGCAACCTGTTCCAGTGCTCTGTCACTCTCACAGTAAAGAAGGTTCTCCTCACGTTGAGGTGGAATCCATTGCCCCTTGTCCTGTTACTGGGCACCACCAAAAAGAAACTGGCCCCTTCCTCTTGACAACCACCAATCAGATATGTATAGACATTCATAAGATCCCCTCTTGGCCTTCTCAAGACTAAACAGCTCCAGTTCTCTCATGTATGACTGAGAAGCATGTAGGAGAGACACTGGATTTTCTGGTTTTGCAGAGCCAAATCCTGCCCCCTCAAAAATCTACATGTAGGAGCTATAGAGGGGAAAGACCTTGTGAGAGAAGAACCTTTTGCCTTCTGTTATTTACCTCCTCTGGAGTAACTGTTCTATGTTAAATCTCAAAGGGCTGAACAGGTACAATATCTGCCTTCACTATCCTGTAAGAAGTGATGGTCAAAGTGAATCTAATGGCTCAGCTTCTATTTTTGCCTTCTCACCATGCTTCTTGGCCAGGACAAGAAGCATGACAATGTAATTCTCAAGGGTGCATGTGGCTGCTCTGCTATGAGAGAAATCAGTACTGGCATGTGGGCTGTACGTGGGTCTCAGTGAATGCTGCTCTTCAAAGATAGAGGAAGCATGTTTAGAGCATCTGCATGTCAGAAGCATGAGGATGACATGATCTCATCCATAAAATCTCCCAAGTACAAAAAATATAAGTAAACATGTTTTTGTTGTAGGCATAAAACATTTCAAATACAGATCTGTATTGTTTTGTGTACTTTATCAAACACTGAAAATTGCTTTAGTTTGCAACTGGCTTGAAATTGTTGTGGTATGTCAGTAAGAAGCATTACACTATGTGTGAAAAGATGGAGTAGAAGTTACTCTAGCATATGGCTAATAGTGCAGAATTGTATATTATATTTGAAAAGGCAGCTATTTAATCCTGCTCTTGAGGGAGGAGTGTAGGACATTTGCTGTACTATATTTTGAGGCATAAAGGACTTAATTCCATGTATTTTTTAGGGGTTTTTTGCTATTGTGAGATTGACAGGAATGTGACCAGTATATACATCATTCCATGCAGTTGATATTTACTAAACTTCTTTTTTTTTTAACTTTTCAGGTTGTCCGTCAGATGATGTGGCTGATGGATCATATTTTTAAGTATACAAACTTTGGCATTGTGTCTCTAATCCATGGAGACTTCTTTATAAGACAGGTAAGTGGAAACACGTAATAGTGCTTTGATTTATCCTTCTACTTGGAACATGGTGGTGTTGTGGGACTTGTTCATTACCTCTTGGATGGTTTGCAGGATGAAGTAACTATGCTGTAATGTGTGTATTGGGATAGAGCTTTGGTCTGAAACTGCTCTTTTTTTCCAAGCTTATTTTATTATTTGCCTAGACACGAATGTTTATGGAATCAGTTATGATGGGAGCCTTTTATGAGAGAGTTGTACAAGCAAAGTACACAGGCCTTTTTGTCTCTCTGCTTCTGGCTGCCCATTGTTGGTGCCTCTCTTACTTCCTTAGTGACCTTGAAGTGATGCAGTGAGTCTGCTTAGGTCACTGTTCTGACTGTCAAAGTTTCAGATCAGGAAAGTCAGGACTGTCCCTTTTGATGGTGACTTGGTAGTAGACCAGTTTAAGGTGGTGATGGACCTGTAATAGTAATTAATTGATTCTTGAAGGTTTATTATTATTTGAGCATCTGGAAAGAACGTGAGTTGAGCCCCGCATTTCAAATGTTGAAGAGTGAAAAGCTCAGATTATTTCTTACAATTTGGGGTGTTTTGTTGTTGTTTGGTAGCTGTTGATCAAACTGCACTCCAAAAGTAGGAACTTAGGAGCACAGTGCTAAGCATGAACCTGCTGCTGGTCACAGGAACTGTGACATCCAGCATACATGTTTCTTTTGTCTCCTTTTATTTGTCTGTCTGTCAAACTTCTGTGCAGCCAGAGAGAATGAATTAATTTTCACTTTACAGAGAAGGAGAAGCTAATTTACTCGGAATGAAGTAAAATCCTGAATCACAGCTGTAGACAGCTGAAGTGAGAATTCTCACTAAGACTAGAGGCATGGGCAGAAAACCTCAGGTGAAATTAGATAATAAAATAAAGGTCTCTTGAAGCATACAACTATGTACTGTGAGGTTATGGAAGGGAGCAGAGTTTGACACTTTGTAAATTAAACAACTATTTTAGTAGTTAAAATTCACAAGATACACATTTTGAGGTATACATGGCTATCAGATTGCTAATTGTAATTTCTGACTGTGGTTGCAATGCTGGTTACAAAACCAAACCACTACTCAGCTGCAGAAACTAAGACTTTTCCTCAGTTTTTGTAAAGTGGCTGAGATACACAACATCACAAATAAAAAGACTGTCACCATGAGTCTAAATACAAACCAGCTGAAAAGGAAATGTTACTTGCCTGCTAGTTAGCCCTTTGGGTGTACCTAAAACACTTAAGGAAAGTAAGTAATGATCCTTTCCCTAACTACAGAAAGGCACTAGTGGTATTTGGATGAGCAAATACTTCAGGGTTTTTTTCCCCTGTAAAATGATGTAATTTGATCATGGTACTGCACATCCTATTTGTTAAAAATGCACATTAACCTCATTTTCAGAAGCAGCACCAATGGCAGTTTTAGGAACGCTTGTGAGGTCTACTAGAAGTTGACTAATGTAGCTAGTGTAGCTACTCCTAGTAGCTTGTTGTATCAGTGGTGCAAACTACATGGCATCCTAAAGGATTTGTCAGCAGCCTGCTGCTACCTGTTTTCTTTCCTCTAAAGGAGAGAAGGCTGAGCCCATTCCCTGTGATGGTGATCAACTAGTCATGGTCTTCAAGAATTGCTTTTACTAATGAGGTACTTCTGCTTCTGAATTGTGTAGTCATTTCTGGACAGTATGTGAGCTGTGTTTTATCTTCCAGGCATCTTCAGTATTCCACTAATCACAGTTGCTTTTAAAGAATCCTCTCTTTCCCATTAGTCCAGATTTTTCAGTACTGCAGCAACGTCTTAAACCTTGTGGTATTTGCTAGATTGCAATTTATCCACCAGTTGTATTTGTTATGTTTGTTTAGGTTTTGGAGAGTTCTGCTATCTAACATGTGAAAGGTTTATTGTTCACTTCTATTTTTTTAACTACTGTGCTATCCTGGAGTCCTGTGGTCTGTTGAGAAAGGACTGGTTTAACTGAGGAGCCTTTATATTGCTCTTTCATTACATTAGTATGAGCAGGCAGAGCTTTTTTCCTTCCCTGCCACAAGTTAAGTTGGAAGTAATTGCTATCCTGAGTCTTCAAAATCTAGGAGAAACACTTTCACAAAACTTGTCTTCAATAAAATACTTTTTCTTCTTGTCTTCCACTCAACCCCTCTCTTTCCGTCTACCTCCCTCTGACAGAAAAAAACAACAGCCAAAGAGTGGAATGTTTTTGGCAGTTTTGTTCATGTTTCAGAAAATTAAAATCACCTCTGCTGAGGACAGCATAAATTTTGTACACCTGTGTCTTTTGTGAGGTTTGGCAAAGGCACTTTGGAGTACTCAAAAGTGCTAATGGATGTAAATTCATTCTTGTGAAAATCTGGGTAGCTTGTCCTTGCTGTGTGCAGAGACAGGAAGAGAGGAGATTGTTGTTGAAGATATCAAAGGTATTTCTACAGTAATTAAAGACAGATCTTACTGTCTTAAGTGAAGAAGTTGTGCTAAAACATCAAAGAGGAGAAATGAATGAGTCATTCAAGCAGCACAGGTTTGGGTGAAATCTGTGGTTCTTCTGTGGTAACCCAACTCAGGCCTGGTCTTGAGGTCTGACTGTGGTACTTCTGCAGTTCTAATACAGGATGAGGTGAGATGTGCATAGAAGATTGTGTAAGCAAAGATCCTGTTTGGTTTTCAGACACTACTGATGATGCATAGACCTCAAAATCATAGCGTGACCTATAGCCTGTGTTGCAGAATTCAGTTCATCCTATAGCCTGTGTTGCAGAATTCAGTTCATCCTTGGGACCCAGTAACAACTAGGGAATTCAGTAGATAGATCCTCATGTTCTGTGGAGTTCCTACTTAAGAGTTTGGCCATTGCCCTTGAAGGTAAGTCATAAAAATGGGAACTTCATTCTCAATTTCAGGGGCTTTTTTTCAGCCTTTCTGTAAAGTTGCATTAATTCAACCACCAGTAGGTACTCTGAGGAGAACATTATTTTGTGTTGCCTTAGGGGCTTATTTGTATCTCTCAAAAGAGCAATCTTAGAAATGTAATAATTATCTGTCTAGTAGTATCTCATTTAAGCATTCTTTTTAATGTAAGTGATGTTTTATCTTTACAGGGAAGAGCACACCGTGACCAGCAGCTTGTGTTACTCAAGGAGCATCTAGAAAAATACTACAGGAGCCGCAATCGGAAATGGATTGTTTTATTTCCAGAGGGTGGCTTTCTTAGGAAAAGGAGAGAAACAAGCCAGGCATTTGCCAAGAAAAACAATTTGCCATTTCTTAAACATGTCACCCTGCCGAGGCTTGGGGCAACACAAGTGATTCTGAAAACGCTTGTAGCGCCGCAAGAGAATGGAACTCCAGCAGGTAGAGAAGCTGTGAGGAAAGGTAAGAGGTCCACTTCACTCATGCATAAAAAGCAAATGGAATGTCAAAGGTCTGAGTTAAAGCAAAACCATTTGTGTTGAATTGGTCTCTTTAAATGTCAAATACATCCATAATGCACCATCATACTTATAGAAATATTTTCGTATTTGCTTGTAGTTCCACTTAATTTATTTTCTATGTTGAGATGCACAAGAAAAGAAAACCTTGGTTTTAATTTGATGTAGTCTGTAGTGTGGCTGCATGAATGTTTGTCTTGGTATATGTGATGCATAGAGGAGATACTGGAATG
>NW_009952796.1:44924-47560 GCF_000747805.2 Chaetura pelagica | reverse complement strand
ATTGGTTTATGGTAGTGTGGAACTGTAGTAAAAGTATTTCTAGAATATGCAAACTATATTCAGATTCTTAGTCCTTATTTTGAAAGTTTCTTTGCACCCAGTACTGTATGCCTCGTTTCTCTTTTTGAATTACTTTCTACTGAATTCAAGTTCTTCTGTTCTCTACAGATTGTTACAATGACTGTCCCCTTTGTTGCTGGAGTTAATTGCCACTGTTGACTAGATTTAAAGGATTGTTTTGGCTGTCTTATGTTAGAAGAGTTATAAGGGAGTAAGAACATGCCTGCAGTATTAATGTTCTGGAAAGCCTGGGCTGTAGGGGAGAGTGTAGGTGGGACATAAATAATGCCTCTAGTTGTGGGACTTGCTGCTTTTAGTTTCTCAATTTGAAAAGTTAACTTATTGGCACGTTCAGGGAGTGGGGTTAGATCTTACTTAATCTAGCTGTGCATTTCTGTTACTTATTATAGAAACAATGGATTGGGAGTTCGTGGTGGTTTCTAATTCATGGGTGGTGCTGGTATTTCCATAGCTGAATTATTGTAATTGTTTAGCAGTTTGAAGCAAAGTCCATATTCATGAAGTCACGTATGCAGATGACTTGGGTATTTTTTCTGTGCTGAAGGTCAAATTTCAGGGTTAGCAGGAAGCCTCACACAGAAATTACTTCCAGATTTTTAGCTTTGAAGTTAATCGTGTCAAAGTAGGAAATGAATGAAGATTATGATCTTGCAGGAGTGTAGGGCAGTTTTAAAATGAACTGAAGACCAAGCTGTGGAATGTATCAGAATATTTCCTTTCAGGCTGCATTCAGAAAAGAAAGGCTGAAGAAAGCCCATGTTGTCTTCAGAAGATTTTAGGTGTAAAAGAGGGAAACATACACCAGCCCTTGTTAAAAGTCTGGGTTTTTTTTAAGGAGAAAAGTTTGGCCTGTTCCTGTTGTATTCCTTCTCATCTCAAAGGCAAACAGTTATGAAAAGTAAGAAGTTCCCCAAATGAATTACAGGCCTTCTAGTTCTGGAAGGGAACCAAAAGTGTCTTTTTTACGAGACTGCTGGTCAAACACCAGTTTTGTATTTTCATACTTGGAGATTGCTGTCAGTGTAGCTGAACATCAAACCTGGCACTTTTTAACATTTTTTGGGGGGCCAGCATGATTCAGACTGCAGAGAAATGAGCAGTTTGTGGTTTTTTTTTTTTTAGTTGTTGTGAATTCCCCATAGTTTACCTGATTCTTCCTCTGTAAAGTGACCAGAACAACAAATGTTCCTGAGCTAAACAATCAATACTGTTTGGTTATTTGTGTACTTAAACTGATTGGTTCTTTATTGGTTGCTTTTCCAAGGCAAGCAGCTTCTCTTTTCTTCATTTCTTCCCAACAGTTTTCCAAGCCTTCTTTCATATTTCAGGTCCCAAGTGCTAGCCTATAACAGGGTGAATTTTAACTTATTGCTGGTAAATTAAATTACTAAAGCAGTTGTTGCTTATGCTTTGAAACATTTGTTTAATTGAACAAAGTCTTGCAATTTTATTCCTAAACAGAAGGATGGGAGAAAACATATTAGAAGTAGTAGTGTCATGTCATGACTTCGGTGCTTTGGAAGCTAGAAAGTGCAGACAATGTGGCTAAGTGGTGTCTGTCCCTGAGAAGGCAGTGTAAGTTAATTTTGGTGTCTGATGAAAGTATCCTTCTGGGCAGACGTGCTGTGCATAGCCATCATCTTCTTAACCCTGCGGAGATCTGTGTGTGCGTGCATGTGGGGATATTTTATGGTTTTGGTTTTTAAAATTTTTTTTAGCAGAACACTGTTGTAATTGCAATTACAGCATTTTTTCAGTTAATAAGAATTTATCTTTTTGTGGGTTTTTGAACTAGCAAACAGCTGGCAATTCAAAGGAGTTTGAAGCAAGTGTCCATTGAAGATACATGTTGCAGAGCTTATTTTTTGAACAACCTTGTTCTAGTATTTTTTATCCTGCTTTATTTTACCATGCAGCAATTCTTTGATAAGAGGTTGCTATGAGCTTGGTTAGAGCCATATTGAAATCTGATCTTACTGTTTTCGAATGCAGCACAGTACATTCAGTTCTAATGCTTTTTCTCAGAGAAATTGAATTTTCCCTTCTGCAGAGCTAGATACTGAACTTTGTCATTGATTGTTTTTTTTTTTTTCCCTCCCAGACTTTTTGATTCACTGTTATATGAAAAATGTGACTTGAATAACATGTGGGAAGGCTTTTGTCCTGGAAAAGGTGTTTTTTTAATTTTGTTCAAGGTGATATATTATGGAGCAGTCTTGGGATTGTGAGTAAGGTGTTCAATCTGAAGCTAATCTTCAGGGCAAAAAAGTTAATTCTATGGTCAGTGATCCAATGAGGACAAGGGGCAAGTTACAAGAGTGCCTTGCTATGCAGGGGAGGCAACAACATCTTTTTTTGGCTGCATTCAGAGTGATGTAAGTGTTCAGGAAACCACACCTGAATGTTGGTGAATGCTAGTAAATATTTTCTTTTCCAAGTGGAAGCTGTGGTCCTCAGGTCCATGCCTGGCTGGTGCATTCTTTTCCACTCCGGATGCAATACAACTACAACAATATTGCACCATCCAGAGCTTGGCTGGAGGTGAGGTTTCCTGC
>NW_009952796.1:34155-44583 GCF_000747805.2 Chaetura pelagica | reverse complement strand
CATGGCTTGGCTGGAGGTGAGGTTGCCTGCTGAAACCTCTCTTTATAGCTTGCTCTTTTTCTCAGTGGTGAACACTGGCTGTCTGCTGGTGGGTCTGAAGAGTGCTGCACATTGTCAGTTCGGGTCTTGGCATTGGTTGAGAGTAACACCAGGGAGCACATAAGGGGAAGCTCTGAGCCACAAGAAATTTGTGATGTATGTCTGTTGTGAGAGGATCGTGGAGGATGATGGAGCACTGAATGTCTTGAAGACACTGATGGAAAGTTCCTTTATAAGTGAATACAAAGCAACCGTCACTGAATCCACAGCTAGGACAAAAATAAGGAAGAAAATAGTTACGAAGATGTGCTTCTGCTGGTCATTTTTAAAAAACACCGAAGAGTTAGGAAACTACTTAAATTTTACTTTGATTTGTTGTCTCAGCCAGAAAGCCTCTGCTGTGTGTGATTGTTCAGCCTTGTCTTAGCATTCATAAAGCAAGTACTTACCATTCCTACTAAACTACGTTGCTACCACGTGGTTTGGATGCAACTATGTAAGACAGATGCCTGCAGGCCTGTTTTGAACATTTGTGTACTCTTTAAAAAGAAGCAGGCTGCTAACATTTTAAAGCAATTTGGGAAATCAAAATCCTCCACCTATGCTGAAAGTGGCAAGCAGACTGACACCACAGCAAAAACCCTAGCCCTCAGAGAGATCAGCTTAATTTGGACCTTATCAGCACTTTCATCTGCTGGAGTCTCTGGCAGCTCAATCTTTCAGCAGGCACTAGAAGTGAAGGATGCAGGTGTCTTTTAATGGTAGGCAGAAAATTCAAAAGGGCTTGGCTGTCAGAAACATCTCCTGGCTATGTTGGCCAAGCCAAACTTGGCAAGAGAAATTCTTGAATAGGTATACTCACCTCCCTTCTTTTCAGCTACAAATGCCAGACTTGAGATTCACACCATATCATGTAGCAACTTTCTGTCTTGAGTTCTTGTTATTGTGCTCCACTTAAAAAATAATAGGGTTTATTCTTGTTCAAAGGTCTGGTTAGGCTTGAAAGCAGTATCCTCAGGCATACTAAGGCCCTTCTTCTTCGTGTTGTATGCAGTTGTCTGTTTCTTTTTCAGTTTCAGGATCTATTAGAGCTTTGTGGCTTTAAAATAAAAAAGCTTATAAGCAGGGTACAACCCAGTATAACACCCCAAAGAAGATCAGCAAAATTTATATCAAAATTAATTTTCTGAAATCCTTGGTAACTTGGGTTTTTTTGGCAGTGTGAGATCTCAGATGATTATGTAAGGCTTATTTTAAGCCAGAGCAGCACACAGAAATATGCTTGTGACTGTGATTTGATAGCACGTCTTGGTAACTGCACGTGGAGGCAGCTGCACCAAGACCTGCTTGCTCTATCGAAGGGTCTGTGGAGGCTGATTATACCTTAAGGGTTTGGGGTTTTTTCATTTACTTTATTTTTTCCCCTCTAACCTGGGGCTCCTGGTGGGCTGTCAGAGGCAGGTGTTTGCTCCCCACCCTGCCCTGGGAGGAGCTGGAGGTGAAGTTGGAGCTGTTCTGAGGAATCCATGTGATGCCTCTGCTCCACAACAGCAGAAGGTAGGAGGACATCAGCAGAGAAGATGGCTGTGGCAGTATTCCTGTAATTAAGTCCGAACTATTATCCATTGAAAGAACAGTTTAAAGTACCAGCTAAATATTTAATAAATGATTTAAAAACATTTTAGTGTAAATAATAAGAGAATGTGCCCATATTCATCTGGCACTTTTTAATTGCAATTAACGATCTTTGTTTCTTATGCACTTAAGTGATTTACTTTTCTTTATCCATTCTTACTTTACAGCTGGGAAAATAATAAATTGAATGGCTTTGTTCTGAAATCCATTTCTAAATGAATACTTCTGTGGATTTACTATTAATTTAATATTGGCTTTTCTCTAATACATTGCTACTTCTAAAATGAAGGACTCTGTAGTTAATGCTTTCCTTAAGAGGGACTTGACAAGCACTCTTGTCATGATGCTGCCAAACCTGGGGCCTTTAATGGGACCTTGTGTTCTCGTTTCACTTGTCTTGTCAGGGTTTTAAAATACTGCATTTCCAGAAAGTGACACTGGATGTTTCAGCTTGACCTGTGTAGCTGCACTTGGTCAAGGTCTGGAATAGCAGATTGCATGCTACTAGTAACTCACCACCTAAATATTAGGAAATACTGTCTGCCCTTATTTAGGTAGCATATATGCATTTGTAACAAAGCAGTTACACCATGAAAACACTTATCTGTTTGCTAAAGAACCTCATAGATACATGTGATAGAGTTGCTGTAATTGCCTTCTCACAGTTAATTAAATGTACTGCAGGTAGAAACTCATGAGTCAGTCCTGTATGTTCAGGTATGGACTAGTCGGTATTAATGACTGTGGCTTTCAGAGTGTGCCTCAGACTATGTTGCAGATTCCTTCACGTGTGCAGTAGCTCTTCTGTAAAATTTGAGTGGTGATTCTGGGCAAGACAAAACATCTCTGTAGCCCAGCATCTTCTCCATGACTCCAAGTGGCTATCAGAGGAGGCATGTGAACAGAGCAAACATGCGTCATACTTTGCCCTCCTAGCTTCTGTTTCCAGTACGGTCGGTTTCCCAAGCCAGGTGGGGGTTTCTGCCTGTTAGTTAACCCTCCAATGTATTTCTTCCACATACTTGTCCAGTTTCCTCTAGAACCCAGCTCTTGGCATCCTTGACCTCTTTCAGCAAGGGCTTCCACACAGGTTTTTTATTCCACTCAGTGAAGAATTATTTATCTCTGTTTGCTTTGAAGACTTTTTCTCTTGACTCTGTTTTGAATGTGTCTATTCTTGTATTGAGAAAGAGGTTGGACAGTCTATCCTATGCACATTCTTTATGCCCACAGTGTTTTCAACAACCTCAATCATATTTCTTCCATAGCTATCTCAGCTGCAGGCTTGAAGTCTTGTACTTTGTAGTAGGACCTAACACCTCTTACACGCTTCTGCCAACAGGTGGATGCTTTTAATTTTTTTAATGCTTTTAGATGTTAGTGTGTTAAGCATTAAGTAAGCATGTTATGATGCTAGCCCAAGCATAACATGACTTCAGATAGAAGACAGCTCCAGTTCTCACAGAATAGATATAAAATTGCTAAGTTAAACTCAAAGTGCCATCTTGGCAATGTGCCTGTGCTTGCTGGTTTGCTTTCCAGATCTGCCGCTCTCTGTCTTTGCAAATCTGTGAACTGAAGACATGTCAGGTTGATATCTGACCTTGACTGTTGCTGGTAGTAACCTGTGATGAGGTTTAAATTTGACTCGCCTTGTTAATAATCCTGCATAATCATCGTAGCACATATTTTCACCCCCTTTGATCAGTTTTCAGTTTCTAAATACGTTGAGCAGCATATGAACATGTACTGGCATCAGTCTTTCTGGGACTTTGTGGATGCTGTCTCCTCTCCGTTGTGAAAACTGACCATCTTCTATTTGTTGCTTTCTGGTCTTTAATACTCAAGTGGTATATTTATCTGTTTGTCCCATTACTCTGATTTTTAAGAACATTTAAGGGATTATTTTTTTTTTTTAAGTCTTTGAAAATCTACATGCATTGTACAACACAAATCACCTTTGTGCACTTGTTCTAACTCAGTAGTGAGGCTGGTTGCCCAAGGGGTTCTGCATGGCTGTTGATTCAGCAACTGCCGGCTCTTACAAAGGTCTAGTTGCAAATGTGCTTGAAGTGCAGACCCAGAAAGCTGGACTTCCATTTTGGGAGTTCTCCTTTTGGTGAGTCAGAGGGATGCACCTGACATTTGGGCCAACAAACTGTGTGACTATTTGCACTCCCAGTGAGTGAACTTTGTCCTCTTTTGTCTACTACAGTGTGTAAGAACAACAGAAATAACAGAGTAAAACCTTCATGTAGCTGAAGTTTGTAAGAGTTTTTCTCTACTCTGTATAATGAAATCTGGATTTGATTTATTTATTTATTTTGTTGTCTTGTTTTTCTCTTGTATATCTATCAAACTACTGATGTGGACTTTCTAATTACTTTTAATATCACCTTTCTTTTTGTTCCCAGAGAGCAAATCAAAAGGCCTCCAGTGGGTGATAGATACAACCATTGCATATCCCAAAGGTGAACCTATAGACATCCAAACTTGGATTCTTGGCTACCGACAACCAACAGTTACACATGTACATTACAGGTAGGAAATAAACCTTCTACTCTTACGCTAAACTACGATATTAAAAAAGAAATATTTAAAAATTTGTAACTACATGTTTCAGGATATGGAAAATCAGTAGCAATGTGTTCTTAAGTGTCTCATGCAGGTGGGCAACTTGCTATCTAAACACAACATAGCTTTTTATTTTGAAAAGCTAAGTGACCTTTCCATATCTTAGCACATTTAAGTTTTTTACTAATTAATGTCCTGTGGCTGAATGTATTTATGGGGAATATATTTGGTGGCTAGGCCATCTTTTCCACTTAAGGTGCTGGCAAACCCAACTTGGTTTTTTTTGTTTGTTTGTTTTTGTTGGTTTTTTTAAAGAACAAATGAAAAATTACTGTGTCATTAAACAACAGGTTTCCTAAGAGATTATTATATATTGTATTTATCTTTCTGACAAAGAAATGTCAGCATCCTTTTAATGGCTGAGCAGAGCAGCACGCTGGAAATAGTAGCAAATCTCATTGACAGTTCTCCTCAGCAGTTCTTTGTCTCAAGACCTAATCTAATGGAGAGAAAAATTGCATTTTGCCTTTGGTTTGCATTTAATTGCAAATCTGAAATCTACAGAAATATTTTAACAGTCTACTTATAGCAAAAAAGTTGACCACAATCCCAAAATTGCATTATTTTGCCTGAATTCCCTTTTGATGATTTTTGGGCAGCTTTCATACTTCTACAGTAAGCTTTCAGGTATCCTTGTGTGGATCCCCTGGATGGCAGTTTAACTGGGAATGACCTTCTTCAGCATCAGTGCTGTGTCAGTGTTGTGTGATGCAGAGTACAGGCTGCTCACTGGAGCTCCTTTCCATAGCCATGTTTAAATCTGTCCATGCTTTTTATAGAAATCTGCCTTCAAGTTTTTCCGAAGGTGAATGCACTTACACCCTAGTTTATGTAAGATATCATATCTGTTTTGCTTTATTCAGGTCACCTTATTACTCTCTCAGATCTCTGGGATAATTGCAGGTCGAATGTATTTAGAGTTTTACTAAGGAGTGTTTCCAAAAATACTTCTTTTAAAAAAGATAGTTATCTTAAGTTGAATTAACTTCCTTCTTCTAAATGTGTGTATTCAAAACCTATTTTTGAGCAGGAGCATGAAGGTGATGTAACTTTCCTTGCATTAAACTTGAACGTTACAGTTCTTGTAGTGCTAAAATTCTAAGAAAATATATTAGAAATCATTTATTGTTTGGTCTAGGTTTGTTGTTTTCTTCCAGAAGGTCTAAATCACTGGTTTAATAAACAGGGGCAATCCTTTCTTATATTTATTTTTTCAGTGACCTCTAGGTCTTATGGTTTACCCTGTAAAAGCATTTTAACTGTGTCCCCAAAGGAAAGGAATGCAGTGCAGTGTTTCAGAAGGCTGAGTGTTGGATGGGATACCTCTGGAATAAGAGCCAAGGGTCGTGGTTTTAACTGGAGCTTTGGCTAAATTTCCAGTCCTGGTAGTTCTTACATTGGCATGTCAAGTTGAGGCGTGTCCTCTGAACTGTGAGAGCTTTGGCTGGGTGCAGGGTAGCAGCTCTAAAAGACATGTTTAACCAAGTGCCCTGGCTCTGGCCGCAGGTGTGTTGCATCTGAACCCCTCTTTTCAGAGGTGCTGATGGAGCTGGCCTTCAGGAGCTCCTCTTACACCATTTTTAACCTGCTTATACTTGGACTTCTGTGATCTCCTGTGACACAATATGTAACTATTACTGAGGGTGGCAGCTGGGAGCACTTCCTTTTGGCTTGTGTTGATTTCTCCACCTGGTGCCTTCAGTGGTTGTACCCTGTTTCCAGTGCCCTGCCAGTCATGGATGAGTCAGTCCTCAGTGACGTTCTCCATGGCCAGTGATTTTTCAGAGCTTTCTCATATCCTGCCTCCCTGTTTCCCTCCCAGCCCGGCAAGTCTTCATCTGTTTGATGTCTCCTTACACAAAAGCCTTTCCCAGATTACCTTGTTACTTTGGGCTGTCCCTTTTCTGGTTCTGCTATAAGTAGTTTGTGAGTTGACTGACATCCTGAATTCCCCACAGTGATTTCAGGATCACCTAGCAAAGTAATAATAGCTCATCTTGCAGGCTGTAACTTACATGCATAACTGCTGGTGCCCTTTCCTTCCACAGTGCTCCTTGGCTTGTGTTTGCTGGTATTTAATTTCATCTTGCAACTATTGTCAGGTCCTTCAGCAATTCTTCTCTTTGACTACCCAGCATAATTTTATACCAAATAAGTCATATTGCTTTTGTTTACTTTTTTTCCCCAGATTTAGCATATTATCTAGCTATGACGTGCTAAGACATCAGAATGTCTCTGGAATTAGGGCTGTAGTTTGAAATGAATATAGTGAATTTTCACCTTTGGTGTTTCTGAGAAAATTTGTTTTTACATATTTTTGTGTGACTTTAAAAATATTTGTCTGCTTTATGTAAAGGATATATTTACCCATACCCATTTACCCAGCAGAGAGAACTGAGCAGCGTGTGTACATAAATTCACTCATGTTGCATCATCCTTTTCTACTGCTTATACGGATTTTTTTTCTGTTGAATTCCCCTCAAGGGCATTACACCAACTGATTATTTTTTCCCCCAGATCACCTGACTTGACTTGGTAGAGATTATTTCTTTAGCAGAATGCTTTAATGTGATGGGTGTCTTCAGGGTTTTGACAACTTTAAATAATTTATTTATGATTTGAACAGAGTTGTTGGTCCCCCTGAGAATCTGTGAAGACAGAGTGAGCACCTGGGAGGCTGGGGGTGGCTGAGAGGGAAGGGCAGTCAACAACCATGCTCTCCCAGAGGGTTTCCAGTGTTAAAGAAAACCTTACAGCCCTGCTGTCACTTGATTGAACCTTTTCTTGGATGGGAAAGCTGGATAATTGAAGCCCAGTCGGCTGACCGCAATTTCTTAGAGCTTATTTTTGAAATTGTAGGTATCACAGAATCTTAGGGGTTGGAAGGGACCTTGAAAGATCAACCAGTCCAACCCTCCTGCCAGAGCAGGATCACCTAGAGTGCATCACACAGGAACGTGTCCAGGCGGGTTTTGAATGTCTCCAGTGAAGGAGACTCCACAGCCTCTCTGGGCAGCCTGTTCCAGTGCTCTGTCACTCTCACAGGAAAGAAGGTTTTTCTGATGTTTACATGGAACCTCCTGTGCTCCAGTTTGCACCCACTGACCCTTGTCCTATCACTGGACATCACTGAAAAAAGCCTGGATCTGTATGATCAGTGGAAAACTGTCTCTCAGAAGTTTTGCATGTGTGCCTCCTAGGTAGTGCCCTCACTTGTCCTACACTAGTCACAGCTCAAGCCTGTTTGTGTCAGATCTTAATCAGGAGCAGTTCCAGAAAAACACCAAAACCCTTCATGCTGGTTAAACAGTGCCTGCTACAAACAGCTGTACTTTGTGACCAGCTTGCTGATCCTTGCCATGTCAGCCTCCCTCCTCTCATCCCTGGCACTTCTGTTTGAAAATGCAGAGCTGCCTTTTAATGTGCTGAAAAGCGTTCTGGGAGGTTTCTGTGTAGTGTTGCTCCCTGAGAGCTGGTCACACTACAGGGGGGAAGAATGATGATACACCAGCCCTGTGTAGCCCTGTGGCTTGACCAGGAACCTCAACTACTTTTTTCAGTTCATCTTCCAACAGAGCCATCATCTGGGCTTGTCAGCTGGGAACATGAGGGTGTATTCTGCAGATCACACATTCTTGGTTGTTCCTCAGTAATACTTAATTTTTATAACAATTGAATATTAACTACTCTTTGTTCTTATCAGTGTAGGCAAGGATTAAATCAATGATTGAGGTTTCAAAAGGCCTGTGCTGTGTTGAGCCCTGAGATATCTCTTGTAAAGTGGGTGTGTTTATTTTACTCTTTGAAACTAACTCAGTTAGCAAAGGAAAACCCAAGGTAAAGTGGATTTCATCTTTAAAAAGATGGAAGTATCAGAAATTTCTTCCAAAGATGGAAAATGTCAGAGTCTGTGTGCTCTAGTGCACTGATTTCTCATCTGTTTTCAGTACAAATGTCATGTTTTTCAGAAGTTCATAATTAGGCTTATCTGTGGCCTGATTTTCCTCAGGATGTCAAAGAAACTTCTCTAGATAAAAGGACAATTACCAAATTTCAGATTTTTCAAAACACAAAGGTGTTAGAACTTACACTTCTAAATCTCAAATAATTTTTTAACCCTGACAGACTTGTCTCAAAACTCATTGGAAAGTGCTGAAAAACTGAGTTTGCTCTCTGAAACACCATACTCAAGGAAAATATCTAATTAACTTCTTCCAAGTCAAATGGCATGGGGCTCTTTTGGGGAAATTTCAACCTATCTGTTAAAGCAATAATCACAAAAAAAAAAAAAAGGAGCTGGAAGGTGCAAGGCATCGCTAACTAGAGACATCACTATGAAACCTGCCTTTTAATCAGCCTGTTGGAAAGGTTGTTTCTGCTTCTCAGAATGGTTTAGCTTTATGCTTGGTTCATTTTGTGATGTGCAGCGACCAAAAACTAGATTCACTGCACTTTCCCTCAGCAGAAATAAGCTGAGTGGTTGGCTGGCTGTGTAGCAAGACCACATACCAACTACTATTTTCAGCTCCCACCGTTTCCCCACAGTGGGTTGAGCTTTGAAACTATTTCTTCTTCCACCAGTCACTTCTTTAGTCTAACTGACTTGGTGTCAGTTCCCCTCTAAGGGAAAGATTTCCCATGTGCTGCAGTGCTGTTGTCAAAACCCAAAGGGTTAAAAATGGAAAAAACCCCAGGCATGAATCCTGTTGGATGCTCAGCTTCCCCTCAGCCAAGAGTGACCTGGGTTTGTTTTTCTTGTGTTAGTTTCCTGCTGGGTCATGCCCTTCTGCATCCATCTCCTGCATTTGCACTGTGTGAGAGAGATTGTGATGCAGAGGCCCCAAAGTCAGAGCCAGCTGTAGTTGCCTCTGCCACAGAAGAGAACTGCATTTATGCTGCATGGAAGTACCATGCTATTTCCAGCTAACTCAGCTATCTTTGTGCCATGATGCAGATGAATACTGTCACCTCTTTTTCTCATACCAGTTTTTGTACTGTGCCACTGTTGAAACAAGCTGGCAGCTACTGAGGAAGTTATTTTTTTTTCGTGTGTCTACGTTGATACAGATTTATTGAAATGAGCTGGTCTAGCTATAAATAAGATGGAATACACTGTGGTTGCTGTCTGTGAAGGGCATCCAGTTTCACAATATATCTTAATATGCTTTTTTTACACAAATAACTTATTTTTAGTCAGGCCTGAGATCTACCAACAACCTCCATCGTGCTGAGTTTATTTAAAGAATCATTGAAACAGTAGATAATATTATGATTTAGAAGGTGTAGGGATAATAAAGAACTTCGAATTCAGGATAGGACAGGTGATAAATGGCAATGAGTACTCAAAGGTGGTGCATGTAAACTTTAGAATTTTAGTACAGAATTAGAGGTTTTTTCTTCAATAAGGACCATTTGAAAGAGATTTAAAGTTTCTGAAAATGACTTATTTCTGAAAATTATTTGGGATTGTTTGAGGAGTGGCCTGTCAGTAGGCGAGTCCTCACAATTTCTCACGTTTGCTAACATGTCCTTGGCAGTTACATCCCTTTTTAAAAAAAATCCTTTCTTCTTTCCTGGACTGTCATTTATGTTAATATATTTGGGACATAGAAACACATTTGTGTAGTGATTTAAAAAAGATGCTGTTCCTCAGACTGCTACCTGGAGTGTCTGTGGCTGTTGTCAGCTTGCAGCTGCAGATGGGTAACCTCCAGCTAGAAGATGCTGCTTCATTACTGAGACAGTTTTGCAGACTGCCATCAGAGTACCTTTACTTCCACCACCACTTCTGGCTTCTCAGGGTGCAGCCTGTAGTGGCACTGCTTTCACTGATGTTTAGCCCCCTCCCCACCTCCACCTCATGGTAGCATAGCAGCTGTTCCCTTGATGAGAAGTGAAAAAAGGAGGTATTTCCATTCCGCTTAAATTTTCTGGTCTAGTTGTCAAATCCAGTACGACTAAATTCCATGTTTGCCACACCAGGAACAAAGACTTGTTTTCATGCAATGTGAGGTTAGTTTTGTCCAAAAGCTAGGAAGATTCAAGTGCCCAGGAAAATCTAGAAGCTTCAGATATTACATGTCGACCTCGTTCCTTGTCAGGATATGTGGTAATATCGCT